>NC_143146.1:3660000-3983750 GCF_059928025.1 Delphinapterus leucas | reverse complement strand
AAACACACAGTAGCTGCAAGGCACAAAAAAATAAGGTATATTCCTGTGCTATTTAAAATAAATGAGAAAACTTTGAGATTATATAAATATTATTTTAAAAAATGCTAGAATATGTTCTCTCCCAACAGTTGTAAAAAAACGCCAAGTTCTGCAGACTACAGATCTTCACAAAAGGCATAAAGAACAAAGTAGTGGAAACTAATGATTTAATATTCAATAATTTCCCCCAGTTTCCCACTAGACACATAACATGCAGCTACATATAATGAAACTTTTGAAGCTATGGAATCTAGTAAAATTGCCTCTCAACAATTTACTATAAGACTGCAGAGAATTTGGAAAGAGAACACATTTGTTCAAAGTAAAAGCTTTGAAACATTTCCTTGCTTACAAATTCTTTTCTGAAGAGTGAGATTTCCTGGAAAGTCCTGGCGAACAGGACAAGCTTGGGCTAAGTGTTCAGTGGTTTGGAAAAAGCCAGATACCTTGACTTCTAAAGTTCTACGAAATAAGATTATATAGTGTGTCAACCTCAACCTCAAAAAAACCCCATAAAATCCTTAGCTGTGAAATCACTATCCTAGATATGATACAAAGATAAATCAAAGAACATATTAACGACCATCGGTTGAACTCATACCACGTACTGTTGATGTAGATAATTCCATTTTACAGATAGGAAAACTGAGAGTGCTATGGTCTCTGCTCTCTGTAAGAATGTGTTTTATCGGTACCTAGAAGGATGCATTTGTTCTGGCTCATTTGCATCAGGGTACTCTGTGGTTCATTCATTCAATAAGTAGTTTTTGTATATGTGCCAAGTTCCAGACCCTGTGCTAGGCACTAAGAAATGTACGGACATTATGGTGAGGTAGGTAGGGTACAAATATGAGAAGGACCAATTCTAATTGGATATCTTGGGAGAAGGATTAGGAAAACCTTAATGAGGAAGAGGCTGCTATTTTCGTTCCTAGTATGGCAAGTCCCATGTATTTTTTTTTATTGAAGTATAGTTAATTTATACAACGTTGTGTTGATTTCAGGTGTACAGCAAAGTGATTCAGATATATATATATATATACACACATATATATACACACACACACATATATATAATATATTCTTTTTCAGATTCTTTTCCATTTTAGGTTATGATAATACAAGATATTGAGCAGAGTTCCCTGTGCTGTACAGCAGGTCCTTGTTATTTACCTATTTTATATATAGTAGTGTGTGTGTGTTAATCCCAAACTCCTAATTTATCCCTCCCCCACCCTGCTATCCCTTTTGGTAACCGTAAGTTTGTTTTCTATGTCTGTGAGTCTATGTCTGTTTTGTAAATAAGTTCATTTGTATTATTTTGTTAGATTCCACATGTAAGTGACATCATAAAATATTTGTCTTTCTCTGTCTGACTTACTTCACTTAGTATGAGAATCTCTAGGTCCATCCATGTTGCTGCAAATGGCATTGTTTCATTCTTTTTATGGCTGAGTAATATTCCATTCACATTTTCTTTATCCATTCTTCTGTCAGTGGACATTTAGGTTGTTTCCATGTCTTGGCTATTGTAAATAGTGCTGCAGTGAACATTAAGTGCATGCATCTTTTCAAATTAGAGTTTTTGTCTTTTCCAGATATATGCCCAGGAGTGGCATATGGCAACTCTATTTTTAGTTCTTTAAGGACCCTCCATACTGTTCTCCATAGTGACTGCACCAATTTACATTCCCACCAATGGTGGAGGAGGGTTCCCTTTTCCCCACACCCTCTCCAGCATTGATTATCTGTAGACTTTTTAATGATGGCCGTTCTGACTGGTGCGAGGTGATGCCTCGTGTTAGTATTTGATCATAGCTCATGTTCCGATAGTGATAGCTATTAGGTATCAGTATGATCTGTTTACTGCTCAATGAACTGATCTATAAATAAAAATATTTTATTGTTAAATATGCAGATTCTCAAGTCATGCGTGCCTTAAATATCTAACTCTGTCTTAACACATTTTCTGCTCTCTGATACTGAATTTTCTGAAATCTTTTCAGGAACTCACCAAGCTATTGATAACACAGTTTAAGAAAAATATGAATAAGGAAATTTTTTTTTTTTTTTACATAGCAGAACCCCAGTGTAGTGCTACTCAGGTTTCTATAGAAAACTACACAGAGTAATTAAGTAATGAGATGCTATTTTAATGTACTTCTTATAATAATATTGGATTCTGTGTTTAAAAATAGTGTGGTTAGAGGTCCTCAGGCTAACAATTTCTGAAAACTTGTTTTGAGGAAATAAAAAATAAAGTAGAAGAAAGCAATTTTGACCATGTAAACTGTACATTTAATGACTTTTTTTCTTGAAAGCTTTTAACTTAAACAATATCACCATTTTAGAGCTTAAGAAACCAAGGCTCAGGTAATTTAAGTAACTCAGGGAAGGACATGTAGAACCAAGATCTGGTTCCAGAACCAATGATCTGCACTATTTCCAGTTTCAAAGGTTCTTTGAAAGTTAGACTTAAAGATTTATTATTATTGTAAATTTTCTCAACTTTAATTGCTTCCCATTCATAAGTATATTTTTTGTATTTCTCTGAAGACAATATTATTTATTCTATTAAATATAGAAGCAATAAACTTTGAATAAATTTTATGTGATATTGTTTTCTTTTCCATAGTGGAGTTTATCACCAAATGCATTTATTTAATCTGAATAAATAAGTTAGAGAATGCAGGTATATCTTCTTCCTTGTAAAGTGAAGGCTGACCTCCTTTTATTGCACTTTGCTTTATTGAGCTTCACAGACACTGCATTTTTTACAAATTACAGTTTGGGGGCAACCTTTCATCGAGCAAGTCTACTGTCACGTTTTGGTAATCTCATAATATTTCAAATGTTTTCATTACTTTATACTTGTTATGATGATCCGTGATCAGTGATCTTTGATGTTACTAATGCAACTTGTTGAAGCCTCAGGTGATGGTTAGCACTTTTCTTTCGCGATAACGTATTGTTTTAATTAAGGTATATACATTGTTTCACACATAATGCTATTGCACACTTAATAGACTATAGTATAGTGTAAACATAACGTTTATATGCACTGGAAAACCAAAAAATGCATGTGACTCGCTTTATTACCGTATTCCTGTTGTTGTCATGGTCTGGAACCAAACCCGAACTATCTCTGAGGCCTGCCTGCACCAGGGTGGTTAAAAGGAGGTGTTACAGAATGTAATAAGGAGAATATATGGATTTGAAAATGTATATCAGGTCACTTTAGAGAAGAGTGAATCGAATTCTTTTAATGACAACTAACCAGGAAGAAGCTCAGCTTTCCAGCAGTGGCTGTGCAGGTGCAAAGCCCCCAATGTGCTGACTACGAATATGGTTCCATTTAGTTTTCTGCTAATAATCACCAGTGGCTACAATTTCTAGAGCCCCTGCTATGAGTCAGATGCTTTTCTTGTATGATCAGTAGCTCCTGCAGCAACCTTCTCAAAAAGCTAAGGGACGTCCCAGAAGCCTTTGCGGGGCCACATGCGAATTCACATGCAACTCCATCTGGTCCCAAATCAGTGCTCTTTGTGCCATTTTCTTTCTTCCTTTGACACCTCAGGACCAGGGCTCTGCAGTCTGTGCTTTTTTTCAGTATCTCTAGGCTTTGCATTTAATCCTGGATAATGACAGCTCTTTGAAAAAGACAATGATTTCAGTAGCATTTGTAGTTTTCAATCTGACGTTAGCAGATTGTTACGTGGAAGATGGCAAGAAAATTAGCCAATAGGTTTATTGTTGGCTGACCCCTTCAGTCAATCCCTCAAAGCCCTGAACAGTGGTGGTTATTATGTTAAAGGAGATGATAGGCATGAGTTACACACATTAGAATATTGGATTTATTTTATGAGTCTATGTTGCACTGAGTAATAGAATCCCTAAAAGAAATGCTGGAGAGAGAGAAAGTGTTTTTTTTAAATCTGTGTAAAACCAGCGTCTTTATTCCTGTGAAGTAACCTCTATTAGCTTAAAACCTATTGCACAGAGTTTGATTTGAAAAACCTCAAAGAGAAACCAGGGGAGGAAAGGGTGTTTGGTTCCTTTAAGAAACAGTAAAATACCAAAAAGGGGTGGAAGGTAGTTTGGTTTTGGAAAACCAAAAAAACGAGCAAGAGCAGAAGCAGGTCCCCACAGTGCCCTGGGCCCGGGATCTGGGGATGAGGCTCCTGACACAGGACTGCAGCAAGGGAGCAGCCCTTCCACGCCACGTTCCCCAAGCATCAGGCTCCTGTATTTATGGATTAATATCAGGGTTTTTATCCCTGTCAAGTCAAGATAGACGGTGCCGGGAGAAAGGGAACATGTCCTTTCCCACACAGGGATGGAGAGAAGAAAGGCTCTACAATAATAGGAATTTCAAAGAAGGCAAAATACACTATAGAAGTTTAAGGCTGAAACAGATCGGAGACGTACTCTTCCCTCATCACCCCTACCCCTGCCATTTTATAGAGAAGGTGCTGAAATCAGGAATGACTGATTGGTTGGGGAAACTATATACCGTAGTCTCGAAACCCAAAGAGGCGTTCTTCAAAAGAGCAAGCTGGAGATGCAGAGTGCGCTTGACACAACGAAGGCCCCAGAAAGGGCCCCTGCAGAGAATACTGTTGGCTTGGCTTAGTGTTTAATAGGCTTCTCTTGTGTTGTGTTTTAGACGATAGTAATTGACGTCTCATGCAGTTAACGTTCTGCTGAACATATCTGAGAAATACCGAATATCTGAAACCTGACCTCATTCCTGCCCCATCAGATAAAAATGGGTTAGCAGACATTTGGTCTTGTCCAAAACTTCCATAGGACATTTAGGTCACATGAAAAGGTCCTTGACATTTGGTCCTATCCAAAATGTCCTTGAGTATATTTAGTCTATGCCAGAAGGTTTTGGACAGGACCAAATGTCAAGGACCTTTTGGCATGGACCAAAGGTCTTACCGGCCAGATATCTGAAGGACATTTTGGACAGGAACAAATGTCCTTTAATGTGTAACTGTATGATATATGCATGTGTGTGTGTGTATGTATATATAAACTGATGAGAAAATCAGGTAATGGATTGTGTATGCCATCATCTATCTCAGCGTGTTCAATCATGTCTCCATATTAGAATCACCTGGGAAGCTTTCAAAATATATCAGTGCCTGGGCCCTACTCTGATTTAATTGGTTTGGGGTCAGGCCCAGACATCAGCCTTTTTTAAAAGCTCCCGGTGAATTCTAATGTTCAGTAGGATTTCGAATCCCTGTCTAACGCCTGGAGCTCTGTCTCAACTGGAGTGAGCTTCAATTAATCTCCACTTTAATTCTGTGATGCATACCTCATGCTTTATTATATTTTTGCTTCAGATAAATTTCACTGAGTAATGAAAATAAAGGGAGAACAGTTGGTGAAAATTTACTCAAGAAATTAATTTTGTCATTAATACAAATGATAGGCCATCTGGATAAGCAATGATAGTCTGTTACTAAAGAGTGTTTTCAAAGGGTGCATGATTTTTATTATTAAACCACTCAGCAATGGCACCTAATGTACAAAGCATGTATTTTAATCAGAGAAGGCACGTGCTAATTAAACAGCTCTTAATAACTGTTCATTATCCTTTATGAATACCTACCTTTTACCCACATTCAAGTCTCCTCTGAGGAATACGTGGGAATTTAATGAAATCCCAACATAATTCCGATGGATAGAGTTAAAAAGTAAAAAGAATGATCGTTTTGCATTGAAGTCAGTGATATACTCAATTATTGATGGAGATTTATGCTTCCAGATACATAAACTAATTTGCCTTACAAATCTTTCATTCTATCTTTCTCTGATGGTGTTTAAACACACCCGCATATGCACACACAACACAGACAGCTCAGTGAAAATAAACCAAGAACATGCAGGTTTTTGTCCTGATTTTGGCCACCATTTGGTTGGCGGGATGTATTTTTCCACTTGCCAGCAAGGTGGCTGCCACAGGGCGATATGTCCGCATTCGTCCCCTTAGCTACCTTTCCTGGTAGTTCTGAAGTTCATGCTATTAGCACTTCTTTTATATTTTAACTTTTGTTCAAACAGTGAGTGCTCTGAACAGTTTAGAGCAGGGAAAAGCAAACTGTTTTAGTAAAAAAGTTTAATGTACGCCTTGCTTCAAAGTGAGTTTGAAAAACAGCCTACTTCAAACTCCACGCGTTCCCCGTGATTTCCTCTAACACCCAGCTTTGCTCGCCTCTCTTAGAAATGCAGGTCCACCTTCAGTTTCAGGAAGCACCCCTGTCCAAAAAGCTACAAGTCAAAAATCACTCCACAGGCTGCTCAGTTGTACACATCTAGCTGGATTTTTCCTTGGGATTTTAATAAATGACTTCTTGTTTCTCCCCAGAATACAAAGAACACAATGTACAATTAAAGGTTCAGATATATTGTAAGGATCAGCCCATGTCACCAAGCCCCACCGGACACTGCAGCTTAAAGATAAAGCTTTACTTAAAAAGTAAAACTCAGGAGGGAAGCTATATGTTTTATGAATCATTTTGACCAGGAAAGCATTCAACTGAGTTGCTCTGTTCAGAAGCACAAGCCAAATCATTTTTTTGTTATGCAAAATTTGGTACTCTGCTGTAGACTTTCCTTCCTGGGAAAAGAAAAAAAGTAGAAAAAAAATGTAGAAAAAAAAAAAAGACTAGAAGCCCTTTTCCAGCTCTTTCTCGTGACTGCGGCTTTATCCACATTCACACTTGACATCACCATTCTTACTAAAACAGTGGATCAATTCAGTGAAGCCAATATTCAGTTCAGTAAAATATTAGGAAACAAAACCAATTAAAATGTCCAGTTTTTATTATAAAAATGCTTGAGTCAGCTGAAACACTACAGCCAGGTTTATATACAGAGATGGTCAGATATAAAGTCAGAAGCAAGAAGATTTAGTCAGTTGTCATCAAAAATAATTTTTGTAACTGCAGAGCTGAGCTCTATTCTGAATGCAAAATGATAAGAGAATTATATTTTACAATATAATTATATATTTATATATTTTAATTATATATAAATATATAATTATATATTATATAAATCATATATAATTTATATATTTTATAATAATTATATTTATAATAATTTTGTATATTTTATAATATTTTATATATTTTATAATATTATAAAATTTTATATTTGTAATAATTTTATAATAATTATTATATTTAATGTGTTTGAGACATCCACATCTACCTAGGTATTTTCAATTAGAGCACCCCAAAATGAGGGGAAAGATAAGTGTCATATAATTTGGATATTTCTTCTACAGTAGAGAATCAGCCGTTGGTGGTCTTATTTCAGAATCCTTTATCAGACGTTTTTAGTTTTTCCTGCAGTAACAGACATCATGTTATTTTCATGGCTTCTCCGTTTATTTCTCGAGTAACCTATTTCCCAAAATATATAACATTTAGCCACACTTTCCATAACTACTTTTAAATCAAACCGCTGAGATGTAAGATCTATTTGTGTTGTTTTAAATGATTCAGTGCATATTTTACTGTCAAAAAGTTTGAAAAATTACAATTGTGTGTATCATCTAATCAAAGAGAATCTTTTCCAGTGGTTTCATTTCATAATGGAGTCATTTATTTTCTGTACATTTACTGTAAATATTTCACTCCAAATTGAAGAAATTTCTTTACAGCATTTCTTAATCTTTGGTAAAGAAATTATCTCAGGACTAAAGGAGTCTATCACATTATTAGATGGGAGGAACACCTCAAAATATTAATTTTTAAGCAAGTAGAATATTTTTAAAATTTTTTCATTTTTACCCTAACAACAATTTTCAGAAATTTCTGTTTTTCATTTATGATTAAAATGACAGCAACAAGAAAATGTATTCTTTCACAGTGGGCTACTACTAGGGACAGATTCCACAGTTTTATAGAAAATGACTTGTCTTTCCAGAATCATTCCTAGAGATTAATACACCATAAGTAAGATTAACATAGATCTTGATCTACTGATATCACTTAGTTTTTTTTTTTTAACAACTTTATTGGAGTATAATTGCTTTACAGTGCTGTGTTAGTTTCTGCTGTGTAACAAAGTGAATCAGCTATACGTATACATATATCCCCACATCTCCTCCCTCTTGCGTCTCCCTCCCACCCTCCCTATCCCACCCCTCTAGGTGGACACAAAGCACCGAGCTGACCTCCCTGTGCTATGCGGCTGCTTCCCACTAGCCATCTACTTTACATTTGGGAGTGTATAGATGTCCATGCCACTCTCTCACTTCTTCCCAGCTTACCCTGCCCCCTCCCCATGTCCTCAAGTCCATTCTCTACGTCTGCATCTTCATTCCTGTCCTGCCCCTAGGTTCTTCAGAACCATTTTTTTTTTTTTTAGTTTCTATGTGTATGTGTTAGCATACGGTATTTGTTTTTCTCTTTCTGAGTTACTTCACTCTGTATGACAGACTCTAGGTCCATCCACCCCCCTACAAATAACTCAATTTCATTTCTTTTTATGGCTGAGTAATATTCCATTTTATGTATGTGCCACATCTTCTTTATCCATTCATGTGTTGATGAACACTTAGGTTGCTTCCATGTCCTGGCTATTGTAAATAGAGCTGCAGTGAACATTGGGGTGCATGTGTCTTTTTGAATTATGGTTTTCTCAGGGTATTTGCCCAGTAGTGGGATTGCTGGGCCATATGGTAGTTCTATTTTTAGTTTTTTAAGGAACCTCCATACTGTTCTCCATAGTGGCTGTATCAATTTACATTTCCACCAACAGTGCAAGAGGGTTCCCTTTTCTCCACACCCTCTCCAGCATTTATTGTTTGTAGGTTTTTTGATGATGGCCATTCTGACCGGTGTGAGGTGATACCTCACCGTAGTTTTGATTTGCATTTCTCTAATGATTAGTGATGCTGAGCATCCTTTCATGTGATATCAGTCAGTTTTGATGGGACAATGTGAGGGGATGAATGTGCTAGATTGTATCAGGTATAAGGAAGGGAATATGTTTCAGATGGTATTTAATTACTGAATTCCAGCCCTTCCTTTGCCAGCTCTCATGTGCAGAATTTATGGGTCTGTATCCGTATTCAAACTCTTTTTGCCTTAACAATCAAGCATTTAAAGTTAAATGTCCTATATGGTATGTTCTCAAATGAAGTGACTATATTTTTAATATTTTTATATTCAGGGAATTGATCCACAAAAGTGTGAGTTTATTTAGGAAACATTTAGTTTTAAATTTAAAGAATTTTCAGCTTTGCATATATCTCATGAAATCTAGTTGTCAGGGAGCAGAGGGGAATAGCTCTGGTTAGCCACTGGCCAAATCAGATAGAAGGAAGAAAATTTTAAAAATTTCAGAGATATGTGGCTGGAGTGGTAGAGGAAGAGACGATGCAAAAAAAGGGGGATTTTGCAAGTTTGAACAAATTCACTCAAGGTCTTCAGGTTTTAACATAGCTTCCAAGACAGCAGCAATGTGGCATAGTTATTTTATTTTTAACTTTTTTTTCAGGTTTAAAAAAGGAGGGTTTAGTTAATTATATGCAAGAATGAAGCCCGACAGGGCGGGGGCAAGGACTCACCGGAAAGCACAAGTCCCCTGGGGCCCTCCCCTTCCCCTACCTGCTAAATGGCTAAATAGCTGGAACCAGGTCCCAGTGACCACCGGTCCCTCCAGGCCCCTGGACACCCAGCTCCCTGGGTCCTCAGACTGCAGTCCACCTGCTGCAGACAGGCACTGGCCAGGGCTGGCACAATCAAGGGGACATTCGGACAGACACATTTTTTTTGGTTGTTTTATGTCAAGCTATTTAATTGGGAATGGGAGACACAGATAACAAGTTTCCCTCTTTCTTGTTAATTTTCTTAAACAGAAGATCTTATTTTGTAATAGAATGCAGTAGGGAAACATTCAGTCTACAGACATTCACTGATCACCAGATTTACAGAAACCATCTTTTACTATGAAACAGAGAAACAAGAAAAAATATTGGAAACAAGGGCAGTCGCCCTGGGCCATCATTTTTGACCTGGAGCTAAGAATTATTTTGGTTTTTCTTTGTGTGTCAATATATGGTATTTAGATCTCATTTAAATATGTTATTTAAATATCGTATTTGGTATATTTCTACTATACTCTCCACTTATTATATTAATAGTGAAATATCGATGTATGTTCATCATCCAAATAACGTGACTAGATTAGGTCATAAGAGCCTCTACATTTTCAGGTCTCCAGCTTCTTCTTCCATCAGGGTAGTCCCGCGTCTGCAATCCTGTTATTCTCCAATCACCCTGTTTCTGAAGGTGTTTGAGCTGCCTCTACTTACTCAAAAAATTCTGGTCCCGGCAAGAACTAAAGAATAGAACTTCTCAGCAAACCGTTCCAGCCTCAGGACGAACTCCCTCTGTGTGCTGACCCATGCCCTGCACTCCAATATGTTGCTTCTTTTCTTCTCTGAAAAAATTTCCCTCTAAGATTTCTTTGTGTCCCTAGAATCTCGTGAATTCCCATCCTCCCAAATAGCTAGGTCTGTGAGAAAGTGGAAAACTATGCGTGTGTTATTCTTAATTTATTAATTGCCACACCTTTATGGGCAGGCCTAGACCACCTGTATGGAGAATTAGGGCATTTCTGGTGTTGGTTATGGGGGGCGACTTGGCTTGCTGGTTGGAAGCTGGAATGTAAGGGCTGCTCTTATGTGTCCAGGAGAGAAGCCATGAGCTCCCAGCAGAGGGACAGGAATGTCTGAGAGGAGTCCTACTTAGCAGGTGTTGTGATGATACCAGACCTGGGGAAGAATTTGGGCACGTGGACGAGAGGAACCCAGGGTGGTCTCTCTTTTTTCGGGTGACTGTTCCAGTCTTGTGCGATTTACAATAACTTTGGCATTTACTTTGTATAAATACATCCCATTTCACATTAAACATAATCCTAAATATTGTTCCCTTTGCAAATGAGATCTGATTTCCATTTACAAATGCTTTATTGGTAACTTTGATTTATATAAATTATTCATATTTAATTATTTTCAGTGAGTTACAGAATTCTAAATATTTCTAAGTGACTTTGGATTCTACCTAGCATAACATAGTGCAGATGGGGGAACAGGATGGTCTGTGAAACTTCCTGAGCTCACAAAGGTAGTAGGTGTAGAGATGGGCGACAGGAGGCGCTGGGCAGAGTGCTGGACCACTCCAGGATGGAGCCAGAGAAGGAGATGGACAAGGGGTGGCCAGTGAGGTAGGAACCAAGAGAGTGGATGTCCTGGAAGACAGCGGAGACAGTGCCCCAGGGAAGTAGAGGAATCGGCTGTAGATTTCACTGGGAGGTCAAGGAAAATGAACACGGAGGGTTGAACGCTGGATTTAGGAATGCACATATCACTGGTGACTTCTAGAAAAGCCATTTTGGTGGAGCAGTGATGGCAAAAATGTACTGGCGGGTTTTGAATAGTGGGGAGGACAGGAATTTGAGAGAAGAAAAGACAACTCTTTTGAGGTTTTTGTTATTAAAAAAAAAAAAAGCAGAATATAGGAGAATAGCCCAGGGGGAAAGCAAGACTTCATCTTGGGTAGATTTGTGTTATTTTATTTTATTTTCTAATATCTTAAGATATTTTTAAGTTAAATTAAAACTGTAAGAAATAACACATTTGTTAACAAGTGTTGGTGGGGTGTGGAGAAAAGGGAGCCCTCCCACACTGTGGGCGGGAATGTAAATTGGTGCAGCTACCATGGAAAGCAGTATGGAGATTTCTCAAAAAACTAAAAATAGAGCTACCATGTGACCCTGCAATTGCACTCCTGGGTATATACCTGAAAAAAAACAAAAACACTAATTCGGAAAGATACCTGCATCCCAGTGTTCATAGTAGCTTTGTTTACAATTGCCAAGATATGGAAATATGGAAGCAACTTAAGTGTCCATCAAGAGATGAATGGATAAAGAAATATGTATATAATATTTGTTGACAAGAGCCCAAATATATATTCCTGTTGGAAACATTTTTTAAATACTCAAATATATTTTAGACCCCAAATTTGTAAGTTAATGCTGTAATTATACTTCTTGTTGTTTTTAACGTGCTCATCTTCAATTGCGTAATCAGACCGTAGGAAGTCAACAGCATCAAGTGAAGCTCTTTACTTTGGCTTCTCGGGACGACTGTAGTGCGGCATCTATAGATACACTAACTGTGCTGACCGTTCTTGAGTCAGCATTTCACTGGTCTGAAATGTGTCCTGGAACCATGGATCTGCATGCCGAATCATCTCGTGAATTGTTTCCTTTTTCCCCACAATAGCTCTGTGTCAACATGACCAATGAGAAGATGCACCACTATATCAATGAAGTGCTTTTCCTACAGGAGCAAACAGAATGTGTACAAGAGGGAGTCACCATGGAAACGGCTTATTCTCTTGGTAACCAGACTGGAGTTTTGGATTTTTTTTTCCAGGTATTCACATAATATAATTAGATACTTTACAGGATGCATGCATTTAAATATACTGGAGAGAAAGAACTTTCTTTTACGGGGCCTTATTTTGAGGATATCTTTATGGGAGACTCAGCAACTTCTAATTTACTTATAATCTTTCAGTGTTGATTGAGGAGCACACGACCTTTCTCTGAAAGGGCATTTGAAGGATTACCCATTGATTAAAAAGACAAGTATCAGATCATTTTGTTATAAAAAATATTCAGCTGCAGTTATGTCGCTAAAACTCTCCTCTTGGCATAGTTATAAATACCCATTGTACAAAAATAATATTTTATAAAGTAACTCTAAGACTAGCAAGACCATAAAACAAACTCAGCAGAATCTTGTTTGTCTCCAAATTTCTAAGTTTGAATATGGAAAACCTTGGCAGAAAAATATATATATATACGTACATATCATCTTAGTATTTCTGCAGGTGTTTATGCTTATCTTTATTGTTTCTACCTTACAAAGCAAGAATCTTTGCCTCAATATCGCCATCATAAAAACAAAAATCTATCACACGAACATCAGTCTCTATCTACTAATATAAGGCTTTATATAGATTCACCAGTAATATTTCTAAAACACTTGAACATTGTTTAAAACTGATACCATTTAGCTATTGAGGAGAATAGTATATAATTTTCTACCCTTTATTTTAATAAATGTATATTTACAAATTACTTTATTCATTTTCCGAATATGTGCAATGTCCTTGTTTCTGGTACCAACTTGTCAACATTCCTTGTTTTAAGTACAGAAGAAGTTCTCTTCCTCCAGAAAGCCCTCCCTCATCATGACACACATAGTATACAGTTTACCTCCTTAAGGTTATAAGATGGGTTGACAGTAATATATACTTACCTGTATATGGGAAGCCTTGGGTACCCACTACCCCCCTTCTCGCTTGCTGCTATGTCCTTGACTGCTAAACCGCGGCCAGCAGAATGAAGTTATTTCTCTTTGGTTATCATCCTTGGGGTCTCATCGTTGGAATGGTTATTTCAATAGTGGGACCTCATCAGTATGAACTGGAAATGTCACTGGATATTTCTGCTGCCACTCCTCTTTGATACCGCCCAAAATGAAATGAAAAGACATACCAAGTATAGGGTGAAACTTGCATTTTTACCTATATATAGGTAGGTCTATATACCAGAAAGAAAACATACAACTTTTCTGTAGTTGGAAATTTTATTTTTATTAAGGTGAGAATATATATTTTAACAATGCCAGTGTTTTAATGACTTTAAAAAGCACTTATTTATTTTCAATTCCTCTAATCAATAAATACTACTGAGAACCAACACGACATCAGAGGTTTGCTAGGTGGCGCAGATACAGCAATGAACAAAAATAGACATGTATTGATAATAAAGACTAATTTATTTTCTCAGTGCTTGTATGAACGTGGTGAGGATGTAAATGGTATGCATGAGCAATAACAAAGATAGCAAATTGAGTAATAGAAGGAAAAAACTCCTCTTCTTAACTTTCAGAAGCCTTCTGGATTTCTCTCTTTATTGGATGAAGAAAGTCAAATGATTTGGTCAATGGAACCAAGTCTTCCCAAAAAGCTACACAGTCTTCTAGAATCCTCAAACACAAATGCAGTTTACTCCCCCATGAAGGATGGGAACGGGAACCTCGCCCTCAAAGACCAAGGCACAGCTTTCACCGTTATGCACTACGCAGGGCGGGTGAGTTCAGAGAACTGAGCAATTTATGGTACGTGCTAATGGGCCAAAGGTCTTAAGAACAAGCCTTAAAGGTTTTGATATTTTAGAGTTTTGATCATTGAAACTGGGTGAACAACCCACAAAATGTTTCTTTCCTAAGCCTGCTAAGGACTTAGCATTTCAGAATGTGGGTGATGAAGCACGCGGTATGATTCTTCTCATAATGTTTCCATATTTATAAGTTAATACGAGCAAAAGAGACCTGGATTTAATACAAGAGCTCTTCTGTGAAATTTGGGATATTTTCAAAATCAAAAGAAACATTGGACATCTGAGTTTACTTACCGTCAATATAGTTGTTAGTATTAAATTCCTTTTCCTAAACCTAAGGAAGAAAGCAACTCTCCGATCCCTCTCCATTGCCTAACCGGCATTGTAAAACATGCTTCCTTCTTCAAATCCTTCAAGGACCGACTCTTATCTGTCTAAAACATGTCACAGTCCTGAGGCCAGCCTCCTATTGGGCTTCTCCGAGCTGGTCCCTGTCACTTCTTCCAAGGCTTACCTGCCTCAACTCTCCTCTGCAAAACCCCTGTTCAGGTTCTTTTTTCCCATCCACTCCCTGTTTTCCTGCGGATCCCGCCCCCCATGCGTGACGCCTCTTCCCACTCAAGCTGGAAATATCCTCCCTGTCTTCTTCACAGGGTCAAATTTTATCCATCTTTTAATGCTCACATCCACATCCCACTTAATCTCCGATCCAGCTTCCATCTCTAGTTAATTCTTCCACTTTTGAATCTGTAGCCGCCAGACTTTCCTCCCTGTTTGGGATGTAGCACAAATACCATTATTAGGGGGTGAAATCCCTAGTCACTCTCTCACTCTCAGTGTATTTCAGTTCACTTCAGCCAGTGTTTACTGAGACTCTACTATATGCCAAACCCAGGGCACTAGAGGATCAAAGATGAATAAACCGTGTTTCTTGCCCTCAAACGTGTCACAGTCAAGTAAGGAAAAGGAAAGTTAACAAATACTTCCGCTGTAATTTGCTCATAGTAATATTAGTCACGTTAACAAAATTCTCTGTTAGCACAAAGAAGAAAGAATTTATTTGGCTCCAAAAAAGAGTGTAGAAATGTTTTCAAGAGGAGGTAAAACATGACCTTGACCTTTAAGGGGGATGCTGAGCTGCCTGAGACTGCGAGGCAGGAACACCCCAGTAAAGACAAGGGCTTGTGAAAAAGAATGGACCGTGCGTCTGTCTGGATTCGGTTGCAAAGGACAGAATCCCGTGTAGCTGTTCAAGCAGAAAATCACCGTCGGGGGGACTCTAAGTTGAACTTTCAGAAATGACCTTAAAACCACCCCACAGGACAGGGCTCCCTCTGTAGTTAGGGCCACGTCTTTGATCAGGAAGCCTGCAGCCTGATTGAGAAACTGCTGCTACAGGTACTGACTCCCAGTAACTGCTGTCACCTAAACCAGTAAGAGGCCCATTCCCCGGCACTCAACAAGGAAGAGTCAGTGGCTGAGCCTGGAGCCTTCAGTGCTGGAGAAAACCAACATCTCCTGGACGTGCTCACCAGGTAAAACACAGACACAGCAGAAATGCAGCCTCCGCCACTTCAACTCTCTAAATCTCGGGCAGTAGTTCAGACAGGTGGAAGCTGCAGAACGAGCAGACCCTAGCTGCAAGGGAGTCTGGGAGAAGTAATATTCGCACTTTCCAACATCTGCAGGACAGGAAGTGACCAGGCTAAACCTAACACTCCGCCATTTCCAACCACATCGTAGTTGGGAAATGGCACCAGACGTTTGGTCAAGTGTATGGAGGTTGGTAGGAGAAAAGTCTAGGAAGGTTCTTTGTGGTGAAATCATGAATAAACATGCATGTACACCTCAGGACTTTGTCCTCTTGACAGTGTTAACTTATTGGATGTTTTTAGACAGGGTGGGGGATGAAGTGAGAAAACCAGAGGACATGATGTAGGTAGGTTGGGAAGAAAGGAAGGGGGATAATGGAAACACTCCAACAAGGACTGCGTTTGAGCCAGAGCGGCAGGACAGAGTGGTGGCCTTCCCAGGGAAGAGTGAATGACTGAATGTGTGGAGCCAGGGAGGGGACACAGCTGGAGATGACCCCGAGGGCCGCACCCTGTTGACTGATGGAGGTTATTTTAGGCCAACCAAGAAGGGAAATCCTGGAGAAGGAGGCTGTTTGGAAGGAAAGATATTCCACTTCAGATGTTTGGAATTTGAGGTTTTTAATGGAAATTCCCATGAGATGCTGAAAATACTTGACACTGGGAGGCTGGCTGTTTCTAGAATCCTAGTCATAGTTTGGGAAATGTGTATAATTGCACATGGAGAAGAGGGAGAAAGATGTTAGTAGGAAAGAAAAGTATCACAGAAACGAAGAGAAAAGAGACGTCCGGGTCAACAGGACGTGAGCCTTGACAGGACACTTAGGCCAAGGAACACCTTTGTGAGAAGGTCTGGTGGGACGGTGCCATGTGATGGCTTAGTGGATGTGGGGAGGAAGTCAGTGGATGATTTTATATAATAAATAGATATTCTCAGAAATTATCAACTATCCTTTAGAGTTGAGAGATTTAGCCTTTACATTTTTTTTATAACAGTAGCAATCTTTTAGTCCTATGTGCAGATTTTTTAATCTATATTTTCTTTATATTAAGAATTTACTAAAGAATATAGAACCAAAGATACTTGCATAATAAAATAACATGTTATTTTACTTTTCAATTCAAATGTTAGAATACTTTTCAATTCAAAAGCTTTTGTGTCAGAATTCTTTTTATTGAGGTACAGTTAATTTACAATGTTGTGTTAGTTTCAAGTGTACAGCAAAGTGATCCAGTTACACATAAATATATATATATATATTTTCAGAATTATAGGTTATTCTAACATATTGAGTATAGTTCCTGGTGCTGTACAGTAGGTCCTTGTTGTTTATTTTATATATAGTAGTGTGAATGTGCTAATCCCAACCTCCTAATTTATCCCCCGCCCCTTTCCTCTTCGGTAACCATAAGTTTGTTTTCTATGTCCGTGAGTCTATTTCTGTTTTGTAAATAAGTTCATTTGTGTCATTTTTTTAGATTCCACATATGTGATATCATATGGTATTTGTCTTTGTCTGACTTACTTCACTTAGTCTGATAATCTCTAGGTCCATCCATGTTGCTGCAAATGGCATTATTTCATTCTTTCTTATTGCTGAGTGATATTCCATTGTGTATATGTACCATATCTTCTTTAGCCATTAATCTCTTGATGGACATTTTATTATGCAAGTATCTCTGTTTCTATATTCTTTGATAATCCCCAGTGCCTGGGAGAGTATCTGGCACATAAAATGCACCAATAAATATTTGATGAATAAATGAATCATTTGATACTTAAAAAATAATTTATTGAATTCATAGGATTTAGTTGAAAAATTACAATAAGGTATAACTAATGATTTTGGAAAATTATTTTTCTGTAAGTTTCGTGGAAGCTATCTTCAGTCGGTATATACCTGACCCGCCTTGTAAGTCTGTTCGTCTTGTATCTCGAAGATATACTAGATGTTCAATAAGTGAAAATTGCATTAAACTGAATGGTACCAAGCTTTGGAATAAAATTTTGCTTGCTAATTATTGTATGTTTGCATTTAAAAAGTATTCTACAAGCACCTAGTAAAATGTCAATGGTTTTAAGAAAATCTGGGAAAAACAACGGAGACTTTGAGTGAATGGAATCATTTCACTGAGTTCTGATAGCAATAAAGCAAAGCAGAGAAAGCCAGTTGATTAGTTGCCACATAGCTAAAGCCCTGTGGAATCACGAAATTTCCTGTAAAAGCACCTTTATATTTTAAAGCAGGATTTTCCATAATTGGAGTCAATTTTGTGGTTTTATAAAAGTCTTTCATTTCACTGAGATGTACTAAAGAGTCTTAGCCCAAGGACTCCCTGAGGACTCATTCACATGTTAAAGTATAGATCCTGTGTAATTTGTGGCAATATGTCAAGCCATATGCCATTCTAACCATCAGACGTAACTTTGTATACTTAAATTTTGAGCTATTGCATTTTCAAGGAAAGTAGCACTTTCTGCATTTTATAAATCAGGAGATGCAGCAAAGAGCTAATTGGCTTAAGGTCAGCAGGCAGGGTCTATTTTGGACAGTAGGACGAGCAATCCTGAATAGCTCTTTGATGATAAAGTTGATCCCAGAGGAGACCTCAATGGCTTTGGGGTTCGTGGGTTTGTTCGTAGTCTCCTCTTGTCCGGATGGATGCGCTAGAGAGTTCTTATCATCACTTGCCCCTCCATGCCTGGTTTACCTAGTTCTGTGAGTAAAAACATGCCATATCTCACAGGAAGAACAATCATTACTGCTGGTGATGATACTGACATCCAGCCTCCTGCCCCCAGAGACCCACACACCTGACAGTTCTGCTCTGACTGCGAGACCCTGCCATGCTTCTGAATCTCATTTGGAGCAGAGGCTCAGAAGTCCTTTTCGAAATGTTTAAGCAACATTATTTAAATTATAGCTGACGATCTTCCCTAAACACATTTGAATTTTTCATTACTCATAGGAGCGTGGTGTATTTTCCAATCTCCATTACAGAAATAATTTAAAGTAAATGGGATGAGGCTGTGCATGCAATATTAACAGGGTCTCACTAATGAGCATGAATTTGAATTAAAGAAGCTGTGAGTTGTGTGTTTTTTTATCGTTGTTATTTGTTTTAGCAAATTTTAAACCTTATACGGGGTTACCTGTTTTAGGAATTGCTCTTAAACTTCTTTTAGTGATTTACATGATGGATAAGCATTAAATCCAGAAGTGTGTCTAATTTTATTGGCTTTTAAAATTAAGACTCTTAAAGGAAAGAAGAATTAGGATTTGGCAAAAGACGTTGGCTCTTAGGAAAGTTGAATTTCCATGAAGGTGATTCCTAAACTCTAATAGGAAATAGTATTTTGAAGTTCCTACATTTTTTTTTTTTTCCTGCGGTACGCGGGCCTCTCACTGTTGTGGCCTCTCCCGTCGCGGAGCACAGGCTCCGGACGCGCAGGCTCAGCGGCCATGGCTCACGGGCCCAGCCGCTCCGCAGCAAGTGGGATCTTCCCGGACCGGGGCACGAACCCGTGTCCCCTGCCTCGGCAGGCAGACTCTCAACCACTGCGCCACCAGGGAAGCCCTGAAGTTCCTACATTTTAACATGAGAAAAGGAAATCGATTAAGAGATAGTAAAGCAATCTGAAGTAATAAAAGTTAAATTCATGAAAACAGAGGTCAAGATTAATAGCTATAAAATATATGACACTTACATATTTGACCTTCTTTGGTGTCTGCTCGTAAGGTCTTTGTCTGAACGTTGTTTATTATGATCATTTCTTTTTTGGCACGAAGTGATTCTTTGGGGATCTCAGATAAGTGTCCCATTGTATGACTGGCCTTGATGATTTATACGAATCATCCTGGTGGTGTTGCTCTTACCTAAGGTGACGTGCCTGTGTTTTAGCCTCCTTCTGTCTCCAAACCCATAAGTATCGTAGTGGATGGAACGGTGCCTGCCCCACACAAAAGACAGGTTCTCGGGCTCATGCCTAGAACCTACGACTGGGATCTTATTTGGGAAAAGGCTCTTTGCATATGTAATTAAGTCAAAGGATCTTGAGACAAGAAGGTCTTCCTGGATTAGCTGTTGAGCTCTAAGCCCAGTGACAAGTATCCTTATAAGAGGGAGGCCGAGGGAGATTTGAGAGAGAAAAGCAAGTGGAGACCAGAGTGATGCTGCCACAGGCCACCAGAAGCTTGAGGAAGCGGGAAGCAGGGCAGGGATGCCAGGTTCCAGAGTGGGTGCTGGTTACAGCAGCCCCAGGAAGCCAATGCACGTGTTCATTGGGTCAATGTTTACAGATTAGGACAGCAGTGAGGAGTTTTAACTCGTAGCATTGTAGTTTTTTTTTTCTTTTAACACATTTGATCCATTTGAAAATGACTCCTGCATTTCTCCATCTCTATTTTTGCTCACATGGTTTCCTCACCTGTAATGCCCCTTTCCTCTTTCTTTCCAAATCGTACCTATCTTCCCAAGGCCAAGTTCTTGGCCTGATCCAAGTTTCCCTGCTCTGTCTCTTCCCTCATCCATAAGCACACCTGATGCTTACCTAGCAGTGTTCAATTTGCAGAGTGCCTGGGAAACATTTTCACCACAACCTTCTTTGTAAATATTACTGTGTCAGTTTTCCAGTGAAGTAAGCCTTGGTGGAGTTTAGTGGTTCACCAAATATTATACAGTTATGTGTGAGTCTCCTGGGGGCACCATTACGAACTCCCCCATCCAGCATGGCTTAAAACCGTACAAACGTATCCTCTCTCACAGTTCTGGTGGCCAGAGTCTAAAATCAGGTGTCCACAGGTTGGGTCCCTCCGCAGACTCCGAGAGAAATCTGTTCGAAGCCTCTCTTCCAGCTTCTGGACTTGCCAGCAGTTGGTGTTCCTTGGTTTGTAGACACAGCACCCAGGTCTCTGCCTCTATCTTCACGAGGTTTTCTCTCTGCGTGTGTCTTTGTGTCCCTTTCTCTTCTTTAAGGACACCAGTCATTGGATTTAGGGTCCTCTCCCATCCAGTAGGACCTCGTCTTAACTAATTACCTCCACAAAGGTCTTATTTCCATAAAAGGGCACATTCTGTGGTTCTGGGTGGGCATGAATTTTGGGGTCACACCATTCAACCCACTGCAGACCAGTAGGTCACGATACGGTGTCTCAGCTTTCTCACCCCCCCACCCCCATATCTTTCTCTCTCCACCATGGTATGTGCTGAAATCTTAGTGTTTATTATCTCAGTCATGAAATCTGTGTTGTGTAACAGAGAAGATGCACTGGGGCACTTGGGGCTCCATTGCTGTGACTTTGAGGGATACACTGACCCTCAGCTAACATACCCATGGGGTTTGTAATTAAGGGGAATATACTTATGAACCTCGTAAACTTGTTCTGAAGGGTAAGTGGTGGGCAAGCAATCAGTGCAGGTACAACTGGTTGGAGACGTCGTGTCAAAGATGCGAATCCTATTTCCCCAACAACTGCTGAAGGTCTTTCCGTGCAGGAATACCACCATATCTGGCAAAATTTTAAACTCATCAATCACAAGTATCGAAGTCCTGAAAATATTTCGGGAATCACCTAATCAACTGGCTGTATTGAGAATATTAGAGGCCCAACTGACTTTCTCAAATTGAATCATTGGTAAATGTCCTTGATTAGTTAAGAAAGATATTTGTTACTTCTTGTATGTTATAAATGTGCTCACGTTGCATAAATAAATGTGTTAGAATATTTATTTTTATTTATCACGATGTTATTCATAGCGCTTTAGTAGATGATAAGGAATATGTAACCACCAAAGTCATAGTATGGTATTTTCTTGTACTTCCTATCACACTTGAAAGACTTCAGTGGAAGGTAAGTGCAGGAAATGGAGATTGTCTCGATCTATGGAAACTATAATATTAAAAGAAAAAATATTTAGATAAATGTTTCACCTTATGTTAATGTGACATTCTGTTTTTCACTGACTATACAGGTGGGTTTTGTGATGAGTAACGCTGCCTTGATTAAAGAGAATTTTTGTAAAAAATTATATTCTTTACCATTTAGCTTTATGACTAATAGTTTAATCAAGCATACAGGTGTGTGAAGTTTTACTGCAGATTTTTAAAGGTCCTTTCAATATCATTTTCCTTAAGAAAATTGAAGCGCTCTCTGCAATTTACATACATATTCCAAGATGTAATTTACAGCAGAAGGAAAATGTATAGCCCATTATATAATGTGCTCGTGGGTGTGTCTTTACATGGGTGGGGTTTGTTTGTATTCATCAAGGTTCCTTTTCCATCCTCCTAAATCACATCCTGGTGAGGTGGATAAAATCCTAATCCCAGACTGTAGACCCTGATCATTACCATCATGTCACTGATTTCCACAGGCCTTTCCGGGAACCCAATTACTAAAACATTGCTGATAGGAGTGATGTGTGGAAAAGACTGGTTTGTGGCCAGTCTATAAAATACCTGAACTTTTTTTTTCCCTTCTTGAAAAGGATCTACCCCTCTTGTGGAATATATTAAGTTTGAAATATGTCGGTTGAGATTTGTGGTGTTGCCCAGACGTCTGAGAAGCAGAGATCTCTATCTCATTGAGGCTGCAGAACATTCTAGATGACAGAGGGATGAAAGCCGACCTCTTTGCCCTCAGACGTATTTACATAACATGTATGTGGGTGAAACCTTGGTCCCTTCAATTTCCCTGTGTCACCTGTGTCAGGAACACCTTCTGTAGCTTGTCTCCTGGCCTTCGCCTCCAGAGATTGGTGGGTGACACAGTGTTCCCAAGAAGGCTCTGAAAGTGAACCTTTAAATCAGCGGGAAAAGGAGATGAACTCATCAATAAGGACGTTTCCATTTATTTCCCTCTTTCTTTTCTCCAGGCAGAATCCCCAGACATAACAATGAAACCTGTCTGGTCCAAGCCAAACTGATACTATTAAAGGTTATTTGACAAAGATATTTTGACCCACACAAAGAGAGCTTAATTTACATCTGTATTTGTTCAGCTCTTGGGCAAACTTTTAGAAGAATAAAAATTAACTCCCCCAGGCCCCTTGTGCTCCGTTTCTTCCATCAATTTCACCTTTGGCATAAATACATTTTTGTAGACTTGATAAATGTTTCCTTATCCAGAGTTTTATTAGGAAGAGAAAATACAGGCTCTTATTTAGGGAATCTTACCGTTTTTTTCAAAAATTTAACTGGTTCTTTTATCTTCATGGGTTGACAGACATTTATAAATAGGGAACTTTAGATTTCCTAGAATATTGATATCTTATTGTAAGTTGATTGGTATTTTTTCTCCTTAAAAGGAACCAATGAATCATGTTCATAAATTTCAGTTGTGGTAATTTTCCTTCAATGCCCATATCCAGAATCTAGATATCTAGATAAGGACTCTTAACAGTAATACTATGTGCTTCTAATAACTTTCTCTGTTGATTAGTACTTATCAACTTAAAGTGAATCAGAATGAGAGCAAGCAAAACTATTAGACGGAATCACTTAATGGAAAAGTAAAAAACAGAAGCCTCTGCTTATAAATATTGATGCAAGAGAGAGATCAGTTTACCACCACGCGTGAAATCCAGGCATTTTTCAGCAGACCTCAGATAGAAAGCTGAAACCAGGCATGAAAAATTATCAGACCCATTTATATTTACTGAGAACGATCTTACTTCTTTTGCTAAAATCCAACTTTACACACATTCTGATGTGCTATAGTGAACTCAAGAGTCTATCTCAAAAGTTGCCCATTTTTATCAGCTGTGAATCCCACCTCTTTCCTAGGGATTATATTTTGCATCATGTAAATAACATGGTGGAGAAGGGGGTTATGAATTTGACTAATAAGTGAATTTACTTCCATTCTGTAAATATTGATGACTCCCAGGAGAGTATTTTATGTCTCTTTCTAGGAGTTTATATGCTCTCATGATTCAGTTTCGTAGATGACACGGCTCCCATGTCTCTCCAGTCTGTTTCTCTGTGGGCTTCACACCTACGGGTCTACTTTTTAGTATCTCTGCTTGAGTGGCGTCTTCACGTTAACAGATCCAGTGGCTAACTAAACTAAATTCCCAAACACTCTCTCAGCTGACTTCAAAAAAGTAAATAAAATTATTTGCCGTATTTGTTCCACTTTTCAACTCATGGTAAAATCAGAAACCCAGTTAATTACCAAATGCGAGCTACTCTCTCCCCACCTACCCTTAGAATCCAAATAGCCCTCATTTGTATTCCAGCGCCCGAGGTCACATCACCTCCCCCTCTTGGGTCCCTTCAACAGTCTCCTAACACTAACTGATGGAAGAAATGCGAATTATGAATAAAGGGATGAATGAATATCTTTACTTAAAGGCATATGAACTGCTTTTATTTCATTTATCTTCTTGTTTCCCTGGTGACACTGTCCAGAATTAAATGTGATTATTCTGATTCGACTTGTTAATAATAGTCCTGAAACAGTGGCGGTGACGCCTGCTTTCTTTGCCATATTTTTACCTCCCAGTTTACCTCCTTTGGTAGAAGAATAAACCCTGATTTCTCTTTTAAAAATCAGATCTTCGGGCTTCCCTGGTGGCGCAGTGGTTGAGAGTCCGCCTGCCGATGTAGGGGACGCGGGTTCGTGCCCCGGTCCGGGAAGATCCCACATGCCGCGGAGCGGCTGGGCCCGTGAGCCATGGCTGCTGAGCCTGCGCGTCCGGAGCCTGTGCTCCGCGACGGGAGAGGCCACAGCAGTGAGAGGCCCGCGTACCGCAAAAAAAAAA
Source organism: Delphinapterus leucas (assembly GCF_059928025.1). NCBI lineage: Eukaryota > Metazoa > Chordata > Mammalia > Artiodactyla > Monodontidae > Delphinapterus > Delphinapterus leucas. Next base: position 3,959,124 of record NC_143146.1, on the reverse strand, counting down.
AAAAAAAATCAGATCTTCCAGATCGTTTTAACACTCCTGTTCTTCGTGTACCTGGTAGTTGAATATGCACAACTCGGGAGATGTAATCAGGATTCGATTTTTATTTTGGGTTCACACCACTTTTTAAAATATATTCAGCTGGGACAACCCTTCCTTTTAACCAGAAAAAACCCCAGGCAGCTCCAGCGGTATTTCTGGTCTCTTCTAAGCAATAGAAAGTCCTTTATTTGCTTTCATTGGTGATCACGGACTCAACTCAGAGACGAGGAGTTTCTGGTCCTGTATAGCGATCAGAACCACGAACTTTAGCTGACCGTCCAGTCCCATCAAGCCTCAGCCACACAGGAGACACTGTACCGTGGCCTGGAGTATCCTGTTTCTGTCTATTCTTGTGCTGGGTCCTCTCATTTCATCCCAATATGGCTTCACGCACACAGCTCCTTTCGATATTTAGGGCTGATCCTGGCTTGGGTGCTTCCATGCGTCCCTGAGACGCTTCCCTGGGAGGGCTTTGAGGCCCTTCCCGTGCCCTTGGTGATGCTGTCCCCCCCTAACCGCCCCCCCCAGCTGGCTGCTCCCCTGGGGCCCTGGTTTCTGACGCTCTCCACCGGACCCCACTCCTCTCAGCCTCACATATAGCCTCTTGGGCAGGATGTAACCCAACTTGGGATTGTGGACCAGATGAGGAAACTTCATCACACCCTTTGTAGTTCATCCCAAAACGTAATATGTCCTGCTCTCCACTTTCTGGAGCTGACACACAGCAGCCCTTCCTCTGGCAGCAGGGCTGTCCCTTCCCTCACACGTACCCCATCCTTCTGCCCATTTCTGACTTTGTGCTACTTAGTGGGGGTCGATCACCCGTTCCCAGTGTCTCCCTAAGTGCTGGGACATTGTCCAAGTGTATGAGGGCGTTCCATGAAGCCTCCTCCCTCTTGGTTTAGGTGCTGGGGGAAGAAACTGTGTAAGAGTATTTATGGCCCTATTTGCCTGCTGTATAAAGCAATCACTGCTGTGCCCTCAAATTGGTGTGAGAGCAATAGATCCATAGACCCGTAGACAGACAGAGATGTCCAAGTCAAACACCGTCCTTAGAGAAATATGTACACACACACACATATATAAAGGCAATATCAGTGCCGCCAGAAACACACGTAAGCTGTCCATGCTGTAGTCTGGGATGTCCTGAAATGCCTCAGTTATCACTGAGGGTAGCTTCATTAGAGGAAGTAGAACTTTTAGCACTTAACCACATGGAAATACAGATTTCCACATCGGAACTACATTAATTAGGTGATACTATAATTAGCAATTCAGTTTGTCCTTTACATTTTGCCTTGCAAGGTAGAGTGTCCACTCTGGAAAAGGCTCTCATCCTAATGCAGTGTTTTATATGTTACTGTGGGTAACGTCTCAGCCCAGTAGGAGAACGAAGGACAAAGAAGACGCAGGAAGTCTAGGTAGCGAATCCCTAAGTGATACCACAAAAGGCTCTCCTAAGAATTCTCCACCCTTGTTTCCCCACTCAGGTGGTTTCCTGTTGGCCTCCTGATTCTGGCCTGAATGGAGAATTGGTTGTGACGTTTACGTTTCTAGCCTACAGTGACATGCTCTATTTGTTTCCATTTCTTTTTCTCTAACCTGCGAGGCCTCGCTGCAGGTACGCTGAGACCGCCCCCCCCCCCCCCCCGCTCGCTGCACGTGGTTCATCCACGGGCTGCGATGCCATCTCCTTGCACCCTCAGTCTTCTCGGAACGAGTAGTTTTTATCGCTCTGTCTGCATCCATCCTTCCGGCCTTCTAGGACTGCCTTGCTCTCCTGGCTTTCCGTCATACCTTCAAGAGCTTCGTTATCTGTCGTCAGGTGTTCTGAACAGTGATGAACACGGTATCTCTCCTTGTCCTTTTGAGCTGCAGAGCAGGTAGAAGCAGCTGAGCTGTCAGCACCAAGACAGGAATAGACAGAGCGAGAAATTGGGGCTGGTGGAGGTCAGCCGGGGTCTAGCCTGAAAAAGAAACTGCTCCACGTTTTCAGGCAGAAGAAAAGGAGTACAGGGATTCGGTTCCCCAGGAAAAGTTGAGACAGATGGGAGACGATGAGGTGACCCAGAGACATGTGAAGCAGCTGCCTTCTCTGAGGCTGGAGGTGGGAAGGGAGGAGGGTATTCTACGGGGAGTGGAGCTGAGGGCAGCTGGTGGGAGCACAGCAGACTGGCACACCTTCCTTGACCTCGCATGGCCCTCCGCCCGTGCGCCAGCGCCTGGGGCGGGGCTGCTGAGGCCGCAGACGTTAGGATGTTAGGCCCCAGCTCGGGCAGACCCCATGCTTTGCTCATCCAGGTGGAGTATGCCAACTGCTCTCGCTTTAATTCAGGGGATTCAAATCAGAGATGGCGGATGGAGCCATTTCCCCGGAGCGCACTCACGCCTGCGCTTCAGTTTCCTTGGAGACGAGCCAAACCTGAGCCTGACAGCCTCCAGTTGGGAAGACAACGCATGTGCTTTGGCCTTTCGTAACTTTTCTTTGTGGACCCGGGAGACTAAGTATCTTGATGGATTGTGATTCACACCCATGGCGAAAGTTTTATAACCCCTGTTTTTATATACAGCGAACGTAATTTTTCTTTTAATTGTATGTATTGCAGTGCCGGAGCGTTACAGCGAGTACATCCAAAAAGGGAGCGCGTGGCCGCGGTCCCTAGCTTACACCCTTCTCACTGGGCATCCTCACCAAAGCGTTTAGATGCGTGTGCTAACTGCGTAAACGTGAGGAAAATGCTCAATTTCCTTTGGAGCCATTTTATTGAACAGAATCATTCCAAAGGAAATCTTTGACTACATGACAATTCCCTTTAAGATTTGTATGGATCTGTATGCATGTAAATTTCTCTGTTACATGCATGAGGGATGCTGTCACTTATAGCATGAATCCTTAAGAGGAAAAAAAAATAGCACCTGAGTTTGTTATGTAAAGACAGAGGGGGAAAAAGAGCCTTTATCCTGGCCTCTATCTTTTGTGACTTTCAGATTTTTTCTCCTTTCATCCCCCAAACAATAAACCAGCAGGAAAAGGAGGGGTGGGGCTGAGAACAGAGGAGCTGTCTTGAGTGACCTAGAAAGGCCCATGCCTGAAACCTGCTCCTGCCATTCCAGCAATGCCCGCTACGTCCCTCCCGAGTGGCACAGCTGAGACAGGACAGGCCTGATCTGTCGCCCTGGTATCACAGACTCACAGACTCACAGAGCTAGGGTGATTCCTAGGGTACATTGAGTTTTTCTCCTTGCTGTTTTCCCATTCATACAGATTCCTCTGTCCATTTAACTAGGCTCTGAGGCTCACTGCCCTTTGAATCACCAGGAGCCCAGTGGGGTGGCCTTTTCCCACTCAGTGTTGTAGCATCCATGGCTTCTATGCAACCTTAGTGCCTCTTCAGGCCAGTGGTCCCAGTGAGGTCCGGAGGCTGAGGCTAGGTGGCTGGCGCGTGTAATGTGCTTTTACTCTTCCAGGGAGATGGGCTTTATTCGGAAGCAATTTCTTTGTAAAGTATTAAATGAATTTTGACTGATGGCACTACAGCTACACGATGAGAGCCTCCTTTTCAGACGGCAGCTCATTTAGCAGCCTCATGGTTAGATGGCGTAGATAACTCCATGAGCCCTTCTCGGGGTGGTAATGTAAAAATATTCTGGAACAGGGATGAGAGGAAGGTACAGGTGAGCGTTAGAGCAGATATGGGGGTTGCTGATTAGAAAACGATACGTACTATGCAAAACTAGGACTAACATACTTTTTCATGCATCTTCAAAATCACCGAGAGAGAGAGAGAGAGAGAGAGAGAGAGAGAGAGAGAGAGAGAGGTTGACATTACCATCCATGTTCTGGAGACGAGAAATCAGGAAGGCTCAGTACCTTGATGTCATTACTTCCCAGGCACCAGGACTGGTTGAAGCTGGAGCCCAAAAGGCAGCAGCCATGCAAGGCTTGTCCTCTTTCCAATACAGATTGATGCCTCCTACCTAGATGTGGGCCTTGAGAAGTAGACTCGGCTTTGGCAGCTGGTGAAGCTGGAAAGGACTTTTCTAAAAAGAAAGGGGAGCACCTGGAAATAGGCCATATGTCAACGGATTGTATTCAGTGAGGTGGACATCTTTCTGTAGAAAGTGAGGATCTACCAAGGATTGGACACGAGCGATCCTGGAGTTAGATTTTTGGTTTTCTATTCACGTCTTCTTCTGAAAATTAACTTTTAGTTCTCGTGTTAACTTAGGACTAAGAGAAAGTGTGTGCGTTATCATCATCCAGATTATATATTTTTTTTTAACTGTGGCCAACTCGTTTGCTATAATTGTTTTCAAGTGAAAATAAAACCCAAAACCTTTTAGTTGCCTTCATTAAAACGACAGTGCGCCTTTTCAGAATGTGCAGTTTTGAAATGCTTAGGCACAGTTCAGATTTCAGCATTGTGCGAAGTTTCTGCATTTGTCTTGTGCCACCACCTCCTTGCTGGGGGGAGGGGGTGATGTCAGAGGAGTGGGGGGAGGTTAGGACTCGCCACTGCCCAGAGGTAACCCGCCGCAGGTCCCCTCTCCCCACACCCACTTAGGAAGCAGTAGAGAGGCACGTCAACCCCTTCCACCTGCTCACACTGCAGCCAGGGAAGTGTGCCTGGAGGCCCAGTGGGGACCCAGAACTCCTGCCCACCCAGCGGCAATGAGAATCCCCTCTTCTTTTGTGTCAGAGGAGGTTGAGCGGGGACCCCGAATTCTCCACTTGACAGTAATGAGGCTGTGCCTCTCTTCCCCTGCTGAGTCAACTAACCAGAAGGTTAAGTGGGAAACTTCAACGTCCTCTTCTCAATTGATAGAACAGCTTTGTGGGAAATCAGAAAGGATGTAGAAGAACTCAACACCATCAACCAATGGGATCTGCTCACTTATAGATGTGTAAACCAAGAGAAGCAGAATTCTCATTCTTTTCAAGTCCATGCTTCAAGAAAGACTATATTCTGGGCCATAAACCAAACCTAAAATTCCGAAGGATTGAAATTATACAGACTGGGGCTTTCCTATCACAATGGACTCAAACTAAAAATCAAGAAGAGAAAAATAACAGGAAAATCTCCAAATACCTGGAAACTAAAAAATGCCCTTCTAAATAATCCATAAATCAAAAATGAAGTTTCAAGGGAATTCAAAAATACGTTGAACTGAATGAAAATGAAAATACAACGTATCAAACTTTTGAGACAGACCTGAAACAGTGCCAAGAGGAAAATTTATAGCACTACATACACATATTAGAAAAGAGGAAAGTCTCAAGTCAGTAATCTAAGCTTCCACCTCAACAACCTAGAAGAAGGAAAGTAAAATAAACCCAGAACAAGCAAACAAAAGGCAATCCAAGAGCAAACCGAGAGCAAAATGCGTGGAATTTTTTTAAAAATAGAGAAAATCAATGAAACAAAGAGTTGGTTCTCTTAAAATAACCATAAAAATGACAAACCTCTAGTAAGGAATGACAAGGAAAAAAGAGAAAAGACTCAAATTGCTAATATCAGGAATAAAACAGGAAATATGAATACAGACCCTGCAGTCAACAAAAAGATCAAAAGGGAATAAATACTACAAACAACCATCACATATAAATTTGATGACTTAGATGAACTGGACCAGTTCCTCACAAAACACAAATGACCTCAATTCACCACATATGAAATAGAGTCCTGAGTCTTCCCTGCGCTGATGTCAATATCCTGCTGGTGATGGTTTTGTCCGATGTTATCACTGGCGGGAATGGGGTAAAGGGTCCACCGGCTCTATTGGTGTTATTTCTTACAACGGTGAATCTACAATTATCTCAAAATTAAAAGTTTAAGAAGTACTTAAAGGTGATGGGAGCAGGTTATCTATGGACATAATAAACGGGCATGAGTGGATATCATTTATTTAGATTTTCTAGTTGCCTTCGACAAGGCCAATACCAAACTTTATTGGATTGAGGAAATCATCATGATTAAAAGACCAAGTCTGGAAACAGATTGTATTTTACCCTTAAAAAGAAAAAATAAACCCATCTCGGATGTATGTGCACACATATGTGTGTCGTGTGCATGTATGTCTCAGCCCGTCCCCTGAAAAGTCCTAGAAACACTGACCAGCTTGATAATACTATGCTGTTGTGCACCTCTAGGTCCCTAATTACAATTTTCCTGTAAAATATGAAAGGGCTCCTTGAGGAAGTACTTGATTCCAGATTTGGGACCAGGAAAAAAAAACATGATATGGAACCATGTGTTAGCATTCCACTCATGCCAAGTTTATGTAACACATAGTCGTTAGCATTATTGTATTAGTTGTGATAAAATAAGCTATCTTGGGGGGTAATGTCTAATACTTCTGTTGAGCTGTCAACTCAAATCCTGTCAATACTGTAATCACCCATGTCTTAGGAATAGGCTCAGAAGCTCTTAAACTTGGAATGCCTTTGCAGAATGTTAATTTAACATATAAAGAAAGACTCAAAGAGCTAAAGCAGTTTTCCCATTGTCACAAAATAATTAAGCTCACCTGCTTCAAGACTTATTAATTTTACATGAAGTAAAAAGTTTTGCCCAACGCCATGCTTCCTACAAGCATCAAACTGCCCTTCTTGAGTGTTTGCACTTGTATGGATTTTGTTAAGTATCTTTTCCACGTAACTTCTCCAGCTGGTGTCTCCAACTGGGAGGTTTTGAACTTTAGTTTTAATGGGAGACCTTTAGCTTTTTGTCTAACTATCCAAGTACAACCAGGACGCCATTCATGAGGACTTCCCAGAGCACATGATCTTGTGATAATGAAAGACTCATCAACATAACCTTAAATAAAAAGGGGCAGCACGGATGTTATGCTATATGTGGTCACAATGTAACGAAACCTTTTTGTTCATTTCACCAAATATTAAATGAATCTGCCCAGTGGACAGAGCATTTTGCTTGTCGCTGCAGAGACAGAGCTGAGCAATCCATAGTCACTCCCTCAAGGTGCAGCAGGAAGGCCCATCATAAAGCAAGGCATGACAGGAGCAAAGACAGGCAAGGAATGTATTTAGAAAAAATCAGGTAGTCCAGCTGTGTGTGTGTGTGTGTGTGTGTGTGTGTGTTCAGAATCATCAGGTACCCATGAAAAGAAGAGGCTAGAATTATAGATTGGAACCATACAGAGGAGGACCCTACACTGCAGGCTCAGCTCTGGGACATTAAATAACTTGCCAGAGTCCATATAGATGCAGAGCAGCTTAGCTGGGTGTCTGTGGTCTCTGGGCACTGCTGTCTCTAATACAGGAAGGCATGTAGAAGCCAAACTCCAGGTTAAGGTTTCTCAACCCCAATCCGATGGTCATTGGGGGCCAGATACTTCTTCACTGTGGAGCTGTCCGGGGCACTGTGGGATGCTTGTAGCATCCCTGTCCTTCCAACCCTTCAGTTGTGACAAACGCAAAAGCCTCCAGGCACTGAAAGTGTCACCATCATCCCTGGTTGAGAACCACTGCTCTAGATGATGTGAAAATCGTTTATATTCAACAATGTGTAATATGTAACATGATATATAGCTTACGTTTTAATATTGGCAAGCCATGTTCTGGCCTAGGGGCAAACTGGATAATTAGATAATGATTGAGAAGTATCTTAAAGTTGTTTAGTTGTTTGCCTCTTAGCTCAAGCAGTCTTCTGATCCAAATTCATGTTGGAAAATCTGGGAATCTGGAGGGTATCTTGGGATTCCTGTGCCGTTTAGGCTCTTGTGACAGCAAAGAATAAAATCTCAGCAAGGCTTTATTGTAAGGATGACACAGTTAGGCATTGGAACTTGAAAACCCGCTAGGAACCGAGCCTCACTGGGGGTCATCTGGCCTTTTTCTAGCTTCCTCTCACTGGCCACTCAGCCTCTTTCTCATGGATTCTTTCTGTCTAGTTCCATCTTGCTGCCAATGAGACAATCTCCTCTGGGCCATCCAGTTAAAATTCCCCAAGGAGTCGGGTGACTATCACCTTCACTGGTCTAGCCACCCACACTCCCTCATGGTGATGCAGAACAAAGAGGCATCATTGACCAGCTGCCCTCCTTGGGGTCAGTCCTGGTCTCCCCGGGGTAAAGGACAGCCTGTGACGCCCAGCCCTGGCGAAGCAGCAACAACTGTTGAACCTGATGAGCCTCGCGGCTGACGTGACCCTCAGGACCCCACCTGGGAGCTCACACTTGGCTGAGGCTGAGGGAGACAATAAAACCAATAAAACCACTTCAGAAATCAAGTCTCCCAGGCCAGATGGGAATACCAGCGAAACCAGACAACAAAGTCATTTAAATATGTTCGTAAGTAAACTGTGACAGAAAAAAAGAACTGTTCTTTGAATAATCCAGAATTAATTGTTTCCTGAGTTTTCTTTGTTTGAAGGACTTCACATTTTATTCACTGCTTAAATGATCCAAAGGAGCGCTTTTCTTTTTTACTGAAGTATAGTTAATTTACAGTGTGTTAGTTTCCAGTGTACAGCAGAGTGATTCAGTTACACATACATACATATATATGTACATATCTGTTCAATATCTATTCTTTTTCAGATTCTTTTCCATTATAGGTTATTACAAGACATTGAGTATAGTTTTCTGTGCTCTACAGTAGGTCCTTGTTGTTTAGTATTTTCTATATAGTAGTGTATATCTGTTAATCCCGAAGTCCTGATTTATCTCTTCCCCCCCCCCCAACCCCGCTATCCACTTTGGTGACCATAAGTTTGTTTTCTACATCTGTGAGTCTATTTCTTTTGTAAATAAGTTCATTTGCTATCATTTTTTTAGATTCCACATATAAGTGACATCATATAATATTTGTCTTTCTCTGACCTACTTCACTCAATATGAGAATCTCTAGGTCCATCCATGTTGCTGCAAATGGCCCTATTTAATTCGTTTTTATGGCTGCGTAGTATTCTGCTGTATATATATATATATATATATATATATATACTGCATCGTTTTTATCCATTCTTCTGTCAGTGGACATTCAGGTTGCTTCCATATCTTGACTCTTGTAAATAGTGCTGCTGTGAACATTGCATGTATCTTTTGGAATTAGAGTTTTCTCTGGATATATGCCCAGGAGTGGGATTGCAGGATCATACGGTAGCTCTATTTTAAGTTTTTTAATAAAGACAGCGCTCCATTTCTCAAACTCACGCCTCATTTCCTTCCCTCCCAAGGTGTCATGAAGTCTTCCTACTTGGTTTAGAGAGTTTTCTGAGCAGGTGAGGGTTTTTCAGAATAAACAGGCTATGATGGCTGTGAGTCAGCACCCCTTTCTCCTAAACTCACGATTGGAGGAGGGCTCCGGCAATCAGAGCCTGGGAATGGGAGCTTTGAACTTGCCTGTAGCGAGAACTCTAAGACCTGAAGACACTGCTCTTATGAATAATTTAAAACTGCCGCTGAGTCAAGTTATTCTTTAAAGGAAATTACTTTCGTGGTCATGTTTAACCATTAGTAATTATGCCACTTTCTTTTATTATAGGTAATGTATGAAATTGTTGGAGCAATTGAAAAAAATAAAGACTCCCTTTCACAGAATCTTCTATTTGTAATGAAAAGTAAGTGTTCCCCGTACGGTTAAAATGCCACACATTCTTTATGTCTCTGTCTCTGAACATGGTCCTATAAAATATGCCACCAGCTAAGGATAATTGAACTATCTTTCGTGTTCTAATGCCCAGAATAATAAGGAATGGAGCTTGCCATGCTACACACTGGTTATAATTTAATTTAGAGTCTAGTAGAAACCATAATTTAACTAAGCTTTTAGCAGATAGAAATATAAAACACCTTTACCAGTTTGGCGTGTGAATATAAAGAAGCTCTTGTGTGAAGACTGACGAAGATGCGTATGGCTTCCACGGTTATTTAGGCTACAGCAGGGTGAGTTTCATTACTTAAGATGACTCTGGAGCACATCTGAGGGTGGTATTTTATTCTTGTGTACTTTCAGCTATAAAAAACTAATGCTTACAAAGTAAAATGAGGGTACAAATTGATATATACATACACACATGTATATATCCATATAAATTTATAGGTGACATCTACTTAGTGAACCTTAGTACTTTATATACATATCTCTATACATATATCTATAATTCTATACTATATGTAAAACGATGTACTGGGTTTATATGTGGTATAATTATATATATATCTCTGTATTTACATATAGATCTGTAAATTTACGTATATGTATAGTTCTATCTCCTCTAGTAATTATTTTCTTAATAGCAGTTCTGCAGTGATTCACATTTTCTTAATAACCTCTTCAACGAATTAAAATGTATCATCTTTGTGCTTTAAGTTGCTCTAAGTGAGATGGAGCCATTTATCATTCCTGGGAAAAGAAGCATATCATAGCCTTTCATGAAATAGTTGAATGCCTTTGAGCTGGAAATAAGACATCCATATCACTTCCGGCTGGAGGAATATATTTACCTTAAATCAAATAGTAGAGTTGCAGTATATTGCTTTTCATGGGGAATGACTCGGCTTGCCTCTCAGAATGTATGGTTATTGAGTTCTCTTAAAGGCTGAGACTAATGATAAAAACATGGACTTGGAATAATACTGTGTAAAAAGAAAGAAGTGAGATAGTTGATCTTCTTGATTATCACTGGAAATATCTTCCTTCTAGTTTTTAAATATTTGGACTTTCATTCATAACATACTTAAAATTTTATAACGTACATAAAATCCATGTATTTTATGAAGAACTAATACACAGCATGTTTTCAAAGTTGGCACTAGGCCTACTTTTTTTTGTATTTCATGGTGACGGAATATGTATTTAGAAAGAAAACATGATGGCTTCAGGTATTGCAATTCTGCTTATCTTAACAGAGTCCCTGTATCTTAAAGTCATTCTTTTGTGTATGCTTGCTAACAAGTGCCAAGAGAAAACAGGCGTATCTTATTTTATTCTAAATATTTTAGACTATACATACATCTGAGCAAGACGACAAAATTTGCAACGTGCACCTATGTGTTCATATAAGAGGTGCAAAGCATTTTCTGCAGAGGGCTAGAGAGTAAATATTTCAGGCTTTGCGAGCCGTAAGTTCACTGCCACAACCACTCAACTCTGCTATGATAATGAGGAAGCAAGCGCAGACAATACAGATGGATGTGGCTGCATTTCAATAAAACTTTATTTACAAAAACAGGCAATGGGCCGGATTTGGCCCACAGGCCACGGTTGCTCACCCGTTCTATCCCACAAGCAAAGATGCATGGTTGTGATAGTATTTTATGAATCTATGGAATGTTTTGACACTGCAAATAGTTATTAAAAGCAAGTGTAATTTATAGATAATAGTAATAATTCCTGTCTCCAGGCACCTTGCTAAGTACTCTGCTTACAGCATCTGATTCAATTCTCATATTATCCAAAAGCTCCCAGGTGTGGAAGGAGGCAGGGTCTGTGGCAGGATCCCTACAAATCCAGCTGTGTCTGTGACAGCCCTGACCAGTGCAGACAGGGAGCTGGGTGGCACAGCTCACACAGACAGTGCCCTCGTTGATGCCCAAGATGGGAAATCAAGTCCACTTGACTCAGAAGGAAGTAGGTACAGTCCAGACTCTTAAGTCTACTTATAAGTAGAGGAGATTTTACTATTTATTGTCAGTGATGCTGTTGGCATTTCTGCAGACCTGCTCATAGACTGTGGGCACCTCAGTTAGCTCAGCCCGTTTTACGGGCAGAAAGGTGCCCAGTGCATTGTGTCTAGAGCCCAGAGAGGGATGCTTCCCATTGCAATGTGTATACAGGGTGACATGAAGAAAAATGCCTGCAGCAAGTGACTCCTAGAAATAGGGAAGGGAGGCCAAAGCTGTCTCTTTGCTAGGGACTTCCTTCTCAGGCTCTAGGTGGCAACACGATGGCCGAATTTCTCTTTTCAATGTGCCGAGGAACCTGCTCTCACCTCCTACTGGCTCAGCTTATGGGCCGGGCTCTACTGTTAGGGATGAGGCCTGATGGCACCTCCATCGTAGGGGGATGCTACCCCTGCTTTACCTTCAGGCAGCCTGGGTGTGTGATCCAGAGAAAGGACAGAAACAGATCACTTACATGTTTCGGTTCATAGTTATGTCTAGTGTTTATAGACGTAGTAAAGCCTTTTTCCGCAGTTATGGGAGTACCAAGTTGCACTATTTATCTGTGGTTCCATCCATCCACAGACTAGCTAGAAATATAAATAATATTTTTAATTAAGTTACATAGGCCATGGTATTATGTGTTTATTGTTTCACTGTTTTTAAATGATTTCAAACTTAAAGTCACAAAATTAGTACAAGGAACTCCCGTGTGCTCTTTTCCCAGATTGACTTTTTTCATTTCCTTTCTCCTTTTCTCTCTCACTCTCTCCTTCCTTCCATCTCCGTGTGTGCGTGCATGTGTATGTACGCACACTCTCTGAGCCACTGGAGAATGGCCAAAATTGTCTTTGTGCCTAAATACTTTGGTCCCTATCCTAAGACCAAGGACATGATCGTAGATGTCCTCAGTAAATTATCATAATATTAAACGTGGATATGATACCAATATCTAATCCAGAGTTTATGTAACACTTTACCAATTATCCCACTAATGTCTTTCATACTCATTTTTCTCCCAATTCAGGACCATTTGCTGAGTTTACTTGCCATTTCTTGTCAGTCTTCTTTAAGCTGGGACATTTCCTCAGCTTTCCTTTTTCTTCATGACATTAATATTTTAAGAAGTGGAAGCCCAGTTTGGTCATTATTTTGATACTAAAATTGCCCAAGACTTGGCCAGTGAGAACCCCTCCAAGCTAGTTCCTATGTCCTTTTGACAGGTTCTCATGTCTTTTGGGGTACGTTCTTACATTCTGGCTTTCCAGAGTGTTCTAGGATCTTCTACCTTGCCTCAGATCCAGAATTGGCCACTTATCCAAGAAGACTTGATTTATTTTAGAAGTGAATGGTGTTAAGAAACACTAAGAAACGGGGGCAGGGTGAACTCATTGCTACTGGCGTGTCATTGCTTTTAGATCCTTTCAGAACTAGAAAATTTAAGATATAGGCATAGATTTTACATATATATGTGTGTGTGTATATATAGATATAGATAGATAGATCACAGTATATTATTGTGATACCTATAATTTCTAGCCAACACCACAGGGCTCCTTTTTGCCTTCCTGTAATCCATAATTGTATCTCCCTTCTCTGACCCTCCTCCTAGCTCCCTATTTGTTTATTCATATAGCGACTTTTCACTCAAGGCACTGCTAATAAATATATTAGCTGGGCAAACAAAATAATCTGAGTGCAGAAATGGTGGAAACTAAACCACTTTGCTCCTGAACGCTGCCAGCTGTCCGATGGGCTAAGACTGATCCTGAATGATTTATGCATGTTACATCACACTTTAATCTTGCGGGAATCCACGGAGTAGGTACTCGGGTGGTTATTTCACAGAAAAGGAAATTAAGGCTTAAAAACTGTCTACATACAGATAGAAGTAACCCAAGAAACATGCCTTCTAGATCCTTAACTGTCACAGACACGGTTTTCACTTTGCTATTCAAATGTGTCCAGCCATTCACGAGCCCATTTCTCCCTGAGGTGTCAGGAAAGACATATGGACCCAGAATTACCAGAATTTTTATAACCTAACATCTAATATATCAACTTGCTTTCACCTTTCCAGCTTAACTGGATCAGAAAAAGAGGCACTTTTCTCCCTAACAGCTGAGACAGCCGAATGAGACAGGGGCTCCCCAGTGTCTGCATTCCACTGGGAGAGAGGTTCTTCCTGGGGACGTGTGTCCCCAGCAGTTATTTTCCTGGAATGGAGAGCTGCTGACTAAGACCATTTCATGACTTGGTCAAGTGCACTGAGGCCCCTTAGGTCTGAGCAGGTCCGATCCGGTTCTGGCTGTTAGGAGAGCAGTAAGAGCCACTCAGTTCAAGAGCAAGGGATTCAGGGCTCAGGTGGGGGACGGGAGAGCATGGGATCTGGACCAAGGGCAAAAAAAGGTCAGAATTCATCAAACAGCGTGATGAGTAGTGGGGAAAATGAAAAAGAGGCAAAAGGAAAGGTAGACTCCTAAATTCCCTCCCCACTCAGAATGTTTTAGTGGTTAGAACGCTCGGATGACGTGTGAGCTTAACGCTTGCATGAATTACGATTTTAATGCCGCTTACAATATTCATTTATTTATTTCCTAGCTAGTGAAAATGTCATGATCAATCATTTGTTCCAGTCGAAACTGTCACCAACAGGAGCCCTCGTACCTTCCTCTCCTTCTTTTAAATTCAGAGGACATAAATCTGCCTGGCTCAGTAAGAAAATGACAGCTTCTTCAATGATTGGAGAAAACAGGAATTATCTAGAACTTAGTAAGGTAGGAGTTTTTATGATTCGTGTCTGGTTGTTTTGAAGTTTGCCTATTAGGACATTTGCTTCTTCTTTTAAAGAAAAACAAGCACAATCCTCAATGCTAGTGGAAATAAATTGATATTTTAATTGAAAAAATTAAAGGAAAGACTGCTTACCTAAAGTACAACCCTCTGAGAGAGGACAGTTATAAGAAAGTGCAGTGGAGTGAAAATTTGATAGCAAATAGAGTATCGGTCATTTTATTTGTTGTCTGTGCAGCATCCTTTTTACATCTCATCTCTGTGACTGTCTTTTTGATGAATGGGAGGTAACTTCAGGGACAGTAGGATTAAAGGGAATAAACTTAGCTACCTTATTCTCTTGATATTAATCACTTCAGAGGCTTTGGGTCTCTAAACAATAAATTGAAGTTTCTCATATAGACATAGTGTATTTTTCAGGTCCTAGAGTGTTTTCACTGTGTTTTGCAGATTTTTAATTTATTTCAGCATTATACTAATTTTTCATTGGGGTATAGTTGCTTTACCATGTTGTGTTAGTTTCTGGTGTACAACGAAGTGAACCAGCTGTATGTATACATAGATCCCCTCCCTCTTAGACCTCCCTCCCCTACCATCCCACCCCTCTAGGTCACCACAGAGCACCGAGCTGAGCCCTGTGCTGTACCGCAGGTCCCCAGTAGCTATCTGTTTTACACATGGTGGTGTATTTATGTCAAACCTAACCTCCCAGTTCATCCCACCCCACCCCCGCTGCCCTGTGTCCACACGTCCATTCTCTACGTCTGTGTCTGTATTCCTGCCCCGCAAACAGTTTCATCTGTGCCATTTAACGGGTATTTGTCCCACACCAGCGTGGTTGTACTTACAACCTAAAGATTCTGACGATTTCTAAAATAGAACAAAAAATTCAGTGAAGAGTTGTTTCAAACTGAAATGTTTTAAGTTTATGAATTCAGTGCCCAGTTGTAGCCCAGTTTGTTTTGCTTGCCTTTATAAAAACTCTTAAAAAATGAGAAATATGGTTGGGAAGGTGTCCAGGACAATCAATCTCAGAAATTCAGTCATTGTAGCTTGCTGAACCGCATTTTAACTTACCAATTAAAATAAAAGCATAATTAAAGTCAACTGTATTATAGAAGAATGGCAGAAATGTGTGTAGCGTATTAGAAGTGTGTGTGTGTGTGTGTGTGTGTGCTCCTGAGTGTGTGTGTATGTGTTTAGCCATTAGACCCTAGATTTAAGGGTCCTTTGATATAGTTGTTCCAGAACTGGACCATCACAGGAATTCAATCTCACTGCATATAAAATGGCATCTTTTACATAAAAAGGACAAAGTGTTCCCCTTGTAAAAGCTCCATCTCTATTCCTGGTGGTTTCGCTGAAACTTCTGGCCTTTTCCTTTCTCAGTCACCCTGGAAACCATGAGCAAGAAATCGCCACACACCTCCAAACTGTAATTTTTAACCTTAATTATTAAACATTACCAGGCATAGATGCCATTAGTCTTTTCCCTGAAGGACTGCAAAAGCGAGATAATTCACAGCAGTTCCTCCACCCGGAAAGGGAAATTGAGTGTTCAATTTCAAGGGATGAAGATTTATTTATCATGATTTTTCCTTAAGTGTTCCATTCCTCTCTTCCCTCCGAGGGTCCTCACCCCTGCACACCCATCCCTGTGACCAGCAGGGTAGCCATCTACCCACCCTTCAACTGAGCATCACGTTCGGCTTTGTGTTTGTAGAAAACAAGTTGATCTTAGACCAATCGCTTCGTTTTCCATTCCCTTGTCAGTTACAATTGATCTTTTCAGCTTGACAGTTCATCTCGACGGAAGGAAGTGAGCTATTGCCATGATAGCAATAGCACCATATTGACAAGGATGTTTCATCAAATTTTTTGTTCTATCGAGACCTTTTATTTTAAGATAAATGATTTTGGATCGATAGATCTGTTGGTCTCAGTCTGTATGATTTCGTGAAATGTAATAGTACATTAGTGGCTGAGGTTTCTTTTAACCCCTGGTGGGATTTAATTAATTACTTTCTGCCCTTTCGTTCTTCACCCACTGGCTTCATTTCCACTGACTTCTTTTATCTGCATTATCATTTAATCTTTGCTACGTATGAATTATTTTCTTTTAAGAGCTAGATATAACTACTTATCGAAGAAAACAGTCTACTGTCATTTTTCAC
This sequence comes from Delphinapterus leucas, assembly GCF_059928025.1. Taxonomy (NCBI): domain Eukaryota; kingdom Metazoa; phylum Chordata; class Mammalia; order Artiodactyla; family Monodontidae; genus Delphinapterus; species Delphinapterus leucas. Next base: position 3,942,490 of record NC_143146.1, on the reverse strand, counting down.
AGGCAAGTAATTTACTAACCCCTTTTAGTCATTAAAAGAAGAAAAAGAAAAGGAAGAGAAAGAAAAAAAGAGTAGGACACTGATTATAGTTAAACTCACGGAACAAACCAGTGATTGTTAAAACATCAGATCTTTGTAACGTAAAATATCAGTTGTATCCTTTTACCGCAGAGTAAGCTACATTTCATGATAAACATGCACAATTAGTAACACAATCAGGATACCAGGGGGAGTTTACTGTACCACCAAGCGAGTTAACATCTGTCTATTCTCAAATGAAAGTAGATGCAGGTTCGTGACAGCCATGGACTTGAAAGGCTACAGAAATGGTTACTTTACATGTAGTTGCCCATTTTTCTAGCTCGTGGTACCATTACCGAAAATCATTTGGCACTGATTTTTATAGTCTGTTTTAAATCTGCATCTGCCTGTAAGTGAGTTTATATGAATCAGAGGGTTAATTTTTTTCCCTCTAAACTGGAATTTAGTAAAATAAACCCGCTCACCCTTTCCTTTTGTTTTCATTACAGTTATTAAAAAAGAAAGGAAATTCTACATTTCTTCAAAGACTAGAACGGGGAGGCCCGGCCACCATTGCATCGCAACTCAGGGTTAGTGAAGTTTTCAGATTTCAAAAACTTCCATTTTGATTATATCAACTGTAGAGGGTTTACATGGAATTCTCCTCCATTTTCAGCACTTAAGGACCTTCAGAAAAGTAAGCATGCACACACACGCACACACACACACACGCAAAGCAAGTGAATGCATAATAAATAAGAATCATGGATTGAAGATAAAGATTTTTATTTAAAAATTGCTTTACCTTGTCAGTCGGTGCCCTCTTTGGGGAATCAGTTGTGCTTTACTTCTCTCCTTAGAAAACTCTGACGGATATTACTGGAAAACTTCAGAAGTGCACGCCACACTTTATTCATTGCATCAAGCCCAATAACTCGAGGCTGCCAGATACTTTTGATCATTTTTACGTGTCTGCTCAGCTGCAATACATTGGGGTCCTGGAGATGGTGAAGATCATCAGACACGGATACCCTGTCCGCCTTTCCTTCTCGGATTTCCTGTCAAGGTAGGTTTTGCTCTCGTGTCCACTGTTCCCAGGACCATGTTGATAATATTGTAGCGTGGATCTTCTGTTTTCTTTTCTGGCATTTCTTTTATTATTCATATTCTTTTACCCTGAGTAGACAAAATACTGTGGGAAGCAATGAAATACGCTGACAAAGCTTATATAAAAAGTTACTGGGCTTCCCTGGTGGCGCAGTGGTTGAGAGTCCGCCTGCCGATGCAGGGGACGCGGGTTCGTGCCCCGGTCCGGGAAGATCCCACATGCCGCGGAGCGGCTGGGCCCGTGAGCCATGGCCGCTGAGCCTGCGCGACCGGAGCCTGTGCTCCGCAACGGGAGGGGCCACAATAGTGAGAGGCCCGCGTATCTCAAAAAAAAAAAGTTACTAAACTTTACTGCAGACCCGATAGCTTGGAAACAATTTTCGTGTTCCCTTAAATTTAGGTTTCCTCGGATTTAAACATTTATAAAATTGTTGCTTATAATATTGACATAAAAATTATAATTTAATATAAGAAACTAAGTATGTGATTATTTTCTCCTTTTATATGTATGAACAAATTTTTTTAGGTCAAGTGTTGGCAAACTGCATTCATGGGCAAATCCAGCCCACTACCTATTTTTTGTAAATAAAATTTTATTGGAATACAGGCAGTGAAAATAATGAGGAAATCTGTTTTCAAGCAATCAAACAATAAAAGGGAGGATGAGCAAAAGGGAAACAAGAAAGTATTTGGTAATCTTATATAAAAACGTGAAATTTAAAAATAACATTGACATAGAGTAATATCAATATTACAAGTATAAAATCTAGCATTTATGGTTAAAAACTAACTGTGCAAATAGTATGGAGAAATCTGTTTGGCAAACTATTCACCTAAAAAAAAAGAGATTTTAAGATTTTGTTGACCAGAAGTTCCATTTGAGCCACTGGTTTGAAGAAGCTGCTAAATTCAGGCAAAGCAATCAACGAAAAAACTTAAATCACCAAGTTGGAAATAATCAGGACAAAGGGTATGATATTTAAACTATGACTAAAATTCTATGTTTCATTTGTATCACATTTGTTTTTCCAGAGGATAGAAGTAGCATCTGTTTATCGTGTATTTTGGTAAATTTCACAAAGACACAAATAAGAAAATAAACATCATATGAGCCATTCATTCTCAAAGAGCTGATAGACTATTCAGAAGGGAGCAGATAAAATCCACCACATTTCAGGATAAAGTATCTGGAGAATGAATATGTTTAACCTGCAGAGTGTATCGTGTAGATAGACAAGATAATTGTGTTTAAAAACTTAAAAGATGCTAATTCATGAGCTAATAGACACACTGTCTACTATTTATAGGGAAAAACTGCAAAGTTGGGCATTACACAGGGATACATTAAGAATTAATATGTGCTGAATATAAGAATTAATTTGTGCTTTTGTTGGGTAGGGCTGGTGGTGTCACATCACTGCTTATTGCACATTAAGAGGTATCTGGTAGGGACAGCTCTGATCTGCCTCTTTCTGTTCCCTCAGTGGACGTCCATTTATAGTCTCCAGAAATGTTTGGTCTGTTAATGAGTATATATTTCTCACACTTTACAGTTTAAGTATTAAAAGTCAGCCTTCCCACCCCTTTAAGTCCAAGTGGTCTTCGAATCAATGAGTTTAAAACCTGCCCATAAACAAGTTTAAAGTAATAGATTCCCACATTTACCCCAGACCTTCTGAATGACAGTCAACAGAGAGTGGGGTCCAAGGACCCCCTGGTTTGTCTGATGGGGAGGGGTGTGGTGCTGTTATTGCTGGCATCATACGGTCTCAGAGGGTCACCAGCCTTGATAAACTGTGGTTCACTCAGCGGCACTGACTCCCTTCCCAAGCCGTGCTGAGAATCATGGTTCTGCAATGTAAGTGTCCATCATAGGCTTGTTAAAATACAGATTCCTGGGCGGCAGCCCCAGAGTTCCTGGTTCAGTAGGTCTAGGTGAGGTCTGTGAGTCAGCATTTCTAGCGAGTTCCCAGGTGATACTGACGTTGCTGGTGTGTGGACAACCTTTTGAGAACTACTGTCCTAGAACATCTACTCACTTGGGGATTACATCTTTGTTTGGTTTTGTTTTTCCCCAGACAAGGGTTGGAAGTAGGTGAATGCCTTGATAAGCAAAGGGAACTTGTCGGGGATGCAAAATCTCAGGCATTTACTGATTTACTGAATTAAAATCTGCAAATCTGTTGAGATTTCCAAGTGATCCGGATGCAGTTTCAGAAGCACTGTGAGTGGATTCCTGCACTGGATATTAAATAGGATTAATCTCACCCTATGAATATTTTTTAAAGTGCATTCAGTGCATTTTCTGTTGTTTATTTTGTTAGAATGTCTTCGACTCATGGAATCAAAGAAGCTTGGCATTAAAGTGTCCCTCAGAGTTTCTCTGGTATAATCTTTAGTAGCTGCATGGATCTTCCTTACAGCTACTCCAACAGGCAGCCACTTGAATTGTCCTATTTTCCCAGAAAAGGGTGGAGAACATGGCTGTGTGTGTGTACGTGTGTGTACATGGTCCCAATATTATATATCATAATAATTAGAAAATCATTTTACCTTTGTTATTTGTATTTGTCTAGTTTGACATATATACGTATATACCTACGAGAATTTCTTATCTCTATTACAATAGTGTACGCAATGATTATCTTTTAAAATTAAGTACAGTCTTCCATATATATGCATTTCTTGCTTTACTCTGACTTCTAGGCAGAGGCCATGTCTTATTCAGTCACAATACCTGTGTGTTTTGGGTTTTGGTCAATGTTTTAGGAATGAAGCTGGCATTGGGGATTAATAGCTCTTCAGTGTAAAGTAATGTTTCTCCATAACAGAGATGATAGCTGCACTATGTTTGTTGAAAAGAATAGTGGGGATGGGAAATGATACTTTTTGGTAAATCTCTGCTTTTCTTTAACCAGCCCCTTACGTAAAAGGAGATGTGATTTCAATTTATCATCTTTATTTGTAATTGCACATTAGTAGAAATGGAATTATTAATGTACTTCACTGGGAATTTGTCACATCTCTCTTACATAAAGGATGCCTATCTGGAATATTATCACAAAAACACTGATCTGTAGAGAGATTATTAGCTTTTACAGAACTTGAATAAAACACAATCCACACATTGTCACATCAACAAGTAACCTATTTATTCAGAAAGCTCATCAGAACCTTGAAATCCCCCCAGGCAATCAAGCTTCGTTGTATAAACAAAGCCTCGAGGTGCAATTTAATAGTTTTTCGTTGCCAGAATATCAGATAACACTTCCTATGTAAAACATTTCTTTTCTGTTTGTATCACCTTGTCTTAACTGTTAGAGAATAAAAACCAATCAAACAAATTACTTTGTTTAGTTTACAAAGAGGAATATGGTTACCACAAAAATGCTGGACAAAGAGGAAAAATATGTCCAGTTTTGAAAGCAGCACCTACTCATCTCAACAGCATTTATCGCTTCTGAAACCCAACATGACAGTAAATGTGGATAATGGGCAGTTCTGCGGAATCTGTAGGTGGACGTGATGGTATTGCAAATTCGCTTCCTGGTATCCTGGCTTTAATAACTGTCCATCATTCTGAGTCTTCCTAATCAAAACCGGAGAATTGTGTTTGTCGAGAAATCCTATTTTGATTAAATGAGAAGCATGCTTGTTGAATTTTTTCCCTAATAGCATCAATAGTTTCTGGATGGGGTTGTAAAAATGCAAGTTCCTATCTCCATGGCAAGAAACCTCACAAGTTTGGGTATATGAGGAAGAAGGAAAGGAGCAATAGAAGTAAATTATTATGTGCAAATCATGATACATAATTGGATCACCTATTGCTGTGGACTGAATTGTTCCCTCCACAAAAACTCATACATTGAAGCTGTACCCCCCAATGTGACTGTATTTGGAGATGGGTTCTATAAAGAGGTAATTAAGGTTAAGTGAGGTCCTAAGGGTGGGGTCCTGATCCAATAGGATTGGTTTCCTTATAAGAAAAGTCATCAGAGAGCATGTCCTTCTTCTCTGCTATCTGAGGATGCAGTGGAAAGGCAGCTGTCTGCAAGCCAGGAGACCTTGGTAGAAACTAACTGCCCCACACCTTGATCCTGGACTTCCCAGCCTCCAGGACTGTGAGAAAATAAACTTCTGTTGTTTAACCCGCCAGGTCTGTGGGATTTTGTTATGGCAGCCTGAGCTGGCTGCGAATACCTGTGTTCGTAGGTGTGTGTTGATATGGTCTCAATAGGTAGCATAGCTGGACAAGTTATGCTGGGAAGTTTTTGGGACCTTGTTCGTATTATGTGCTACTCTTGCGCTAATGGGAAGAAGTCTAGTTTACATGCACATATCATGTGATTTAAAAAACTTGTGTCTTTGTTCATGGAATCATATTCTTTCTATCTCTTTATTTACTCAATGGCATTTACTTGATATTTAAGATTCACTCAAGCATCCTCTCTGTTGAAAAGTCATTTATAAAATCCCAAATTGGTTTGTGTCTCTTCTCTAAGCTTCAAAAAGGCCTTAAGTATTTTACTTATTATTTGCTCACTGGAAATACTCATTTATGTTAATATTTAACCACTTAACCACTAGAGCAGAGGTTAGCAAACTATAGCTACCAGATCAGATCTGGCCTGCCACCTACTTTTGTATGACCTGAGAGCTAAGAATATCTTCTACATTTTTCAATTGTCAAATTTTAAATGGTTATATATATACCTACGTAATCTCCTCAAGTTTCCCTCTTGGCATACAAAGCTAAAATATTTACTCTCTGGCCCTCTACCGAAAACAAATTGCTACCCCTGTCCTAGACCATATGCTCCTTAGATAAGGGCAGGTATTATTCCCTGTGCAGAAGCTAACATAATGCCAACCAGCCATCATCCTTCTGGGTCCAAACTCTATGAAACTGAACAAAAGAGATCCGACATCCTCTTCCATTTCAACAACTGTCTCTAATGTTGGATGGATTCTTCAGTTTGTGAGAATTTTTCTGATGGCATTGTAAAAGACAAACTGTCACCAATACAATCTGTAGAACATAAAATTCCAAGTCAGTGGCTTGCAAACAACGAAGGTTCCTTTCTCTTTTACATTATATTTGACTGTGTTTAGAAGTTGCACACCTAAGCTCGAATCAGCTCTGATTTGGGCCTCTTTTTCATGATGCACCCCGGGGTTCAGGAATAGCCCAGATCTAGGACATGCCCTTTCTGTGCTGGGGGAGAAGAGACGTGGCTGAGTGGCTGCTACAACTTGTGCTGAGATGCAGCATCTGTCACTCTCTTATATTCCATGGGTTAAAGGCAGTCACATGGCCCAGGCCCACATCAGCGGGGTGGAGAAGTGTCTTATTCATGGGAAGTACCCCAGAGCACGTAACAAAGAGTAGGGGTATATACACTTCTGGCTCGGTTAGCAGTTGCCCCAAAACTTAGTGGCATAAAACAGCAATTTGTTATTTCTCCCAGTTCTGTGGGTTAACTGGGCTTAGTGGGGCATTTGTTGCTTGGGGTTTCTCCATCCATTGCAGCCATACAGCTAAAGAGGTTGGTGTCAGCTGGGTTGGGTGGACAAGACGGCATGTTCATCCCTGTGTCTGGTGCCTGGCTGTTCCTTCACGTGGTCTCTCTCTCCAGCAGAATAATCTGGACTCCTTACCTGGCAGCTCATGGTTCCAAGGGGCAAGGAAGGAAACTTGCAGTCCTCTTACAAGCTGGGCTGGGAACTAGCACAGCATCACTCCCCCTGTATTTCATTGGTCAAAGCAGTTGCAGACCAGCTGAGATATTTTCACTGGGGAGCAAGCAAGTGGCCAACTTTGGGACAGGCTACCACATCTTCTTGAAGGGAGAACATGCAAGTAATTGGGAATGATGCCTAAAGCTCTGCCTATGTGCACCGGCACTGAATCGAATCTCTGTAGACAGAGTTTTGGGTGAAGTAGAAGAGAATAGCTTTATTGCTTTGCGAGGCAAAGAGGGACACAGCGGGCTTGTGCCCCTCAAAAACTGTGTGTCCCAACCTGGGAGGATTTGGTGAGGAGTTTTATAGCAATAGTTCAAGGGCGGGGTTGCTGGTAAGATGCAGGGTGTGTGCAGGGTCTGCATTCCTTTAATCTGGCCTCAGATGATCTCCTGATGGGCTTGTGTGGTTCCTTTAATCCGGAATGAAGAATGCTAACATCTTCCATTTGTTGGGGGTTTTAGTTCTGTAAAGCACTCAAAGATATCGTTATGTGTATCCCTTGAGGCAGAACCAGGACCCTGCCCCAAGCCTGGGCTATTGATTCCTGACTGCTCCCTACTTGTCTCTTCATCCCCTCCCTTCCCTGATTAGCAACTGTTTGAACCTCCCCCTTGGAACTCAGGGAAGGTCATGGAGGCTGAACAGAGAGCCTCCCGTGCCCAGGAGCCCCATAGGGTCTTGCTCGGTTTCAGGAACAACAAAAAAATTTTGATAGTCATGCCTATACCTATGAATTGCTGTTATATCATCCTTCACCAGTAAGTGTATGTGCGTTTGGTGTGCTGAATACTGTAATACCAGAATTTTTTTTTTCCAAACTATAGAATTGAGGGAAAGAATAATATGAGGCAATGATGATGAAACAGTTTTGAGGTGTCTTTAAAGGTAAGGTGCCATGCCTGTTACCTTGTATGGCACTGTACCACCGTTTTCAAAGCTTTCTTCAATACCCTGTATGTTTGTCACATTATAATTATCATGGCTTTTTAATGGTCATCCAAGGCTGTGCCAGATTTTAGTCCTTTGTGTCTCTACTCTTCTCAGGGTGCTAACCTTCTAAATGTTCGTCTTTTTTCCAGATTTAGAAGGGACATCTTTTGGAATCTAGCTGTGGGTCTTGGGTGGCAAGCGTGGAAGGGTCACATCATTCATCTGTGGACTTCTCTGTAGTTGGCGGGGGAGAGCAAGACAGCATCACCACAGGGAGAGGTTGACCCTTTAACGAGGCGCCCTTATGTGGAAAAGACAGAAGGGCTTGTCCAATAAAAGCACCACAGGGACTGGTCTTATGCTTGGCAAGGTGAGGGCACATGATCTGTGTTTTGAGATTGTTACTGGATGAGACCCCTCGCAGAAATAGTATGAGTCATTTAGCTTGTTTAAATGACACAGTTGTCGCTGAAAGGGCAGGCTGTGAAAGAACATAGCCATGATGTTAAATTGGGTGCGGGGAGAGGGATGAAGGGACACACTTCAGCTGATTGGATTAAACTAATGGGCAGCGGCCGCCCAGCCCAGCAGAATCACAGCTACAGATCTGGGTTGGAATCATCGAAAAGTTTTCTTTGTTCCTTGGAAGTGATGTCAGTTACTGTCAATACATCTTTTATTTTTTTTTAATACATCTTTAATAGAAACGTGAGTTAATACATTCGAGAGCTGTTAAATATTCTAATTCAACTGGCAAAGGATACATTTTCTTCTGGGTAATTTTGCCAAGTCTCAACGTATTCTTCTTGCTAAAACCACTCTGCAGGGTTGGCTGATTGTCTAAGGTTTAATGACATTTGGAAGGAAAGAGGGCCTGCTACTTTTCAGTGAAATATAAAATAGGAAAGAGAATTATAATAGATTCTCGAAGCTATTTCAATTTAAACATAATTAAGTATCTTTATTGGGAATTTGTTATACTGTTCAATGGATTAGGAATCATAAATTACCCCGTGATCCACTCCGGACATCTGAAAACTTTTTCTTTAAGAGACCAGATAGTAACTATGGTAGGCTTACAGGCCACAAGGTCGCTGACTTACGTATACTCAACTCTGCCTCATGGCAGAAAGTAGCCATAGACAGCAGGTCAACGAACGGGTGAGGAGGGGTTCCAATAAACTTTGTTGACAGAAACAGAGGTGGGTGGTTTTGACCCAGGGATACCTAACCCTTTATCTAGTCCCACCCCTCCTCTTTCTGATAGATCTGGGGGACATTTTTCCATAGAAAACGGGACAGATAATGAAAGGCGATGATGTTTGCTTTCGTACATGCATCATTGGGCTTCCATCCTAATTTCTACTCTGATAAGCTGGATGGTCTGCCATGACAGCATTCATTCACTCACTCCTTCACCATTCACTTCTTCATTGTTATTCATTCACTCTTATTTTATACTAGCATTTTGTGGAATCAAAATGCCATTATGCCTTTAATTTTTAAATTATAAGTTATGTCAGGGAAAACATAATCGCAAGATGACGTTGCTTGTGGGGGCCAAACCAGTTTTAAATAATTACCTATGAGTTGCTTGTTTCATGATTATAAATTATTTAATTCTGTTTATAGGGCAACGGTGTTATGTAGTGGGATCATTAGTATATGATAGTTTTCATTCATGGTATCTAAATGATCCTCATAACTCAGGAGTCGACAGAGAAGCTTAGGTCATCATTAGGACTTTTGAGGGGACCTGATTCATATCATTTTTCTTACCCAGTTCTTGACCAAAGTGAGAAGACAAAAATCATCAAAATGTCATCTTTCTTGCATGTAAAGTCTAGGATGAAGGACACTGCTTGGTGTGAGAGGCAAAGTGTATGCTAATAGAACCCCAGAATTAGGCAGAATTGCACACACACACACCCAATTATGGACAGTTTGGGCTCAGGTAGACCTCCAAAAGAGGGATGCTGTTCAGGCAAGGCTTGGAGAAGAGAAGGAAGACAAGCATTCCATTGCAAGCAGTTTGTTCTCAAACAGCTGAGAATCCCCTGTTTTGTTTTGTTTTTTTTTTCTCTCCAGAATTACCAGTTAGATTAGTCAGTCACTTCGCCTTCCCTCATGGATTGTGAAGGATTAGAGAGTGACCCAGAGTGTGTCGTCCTACCTCCACGTCTAAGGAAACATCAGAAAAGATGAGGCACCGCCCTTGCCTAACCCTCTGCATTGTTTTGTGCTCTGAACCAGAGAACGCATCCAGGAAGCCTACAAATAACAAGGGGGGGTGGTTCTACTCTTGGGGGGACGTCTTGAGTCTTTCAGAATATTCTGCCCCCATCTTCATGAGCACCCACTGCTTTCTGATGTATCGAAGCAATATAGATTTTTGTACCCAAAGATTCTGCAGTGGGCCAACAGTGCATTACTTTAATTGATTTCAAGGCCACTCTGTATTCAAGACTATAAATGAATTTTATTTCCCATCCCCAACCCGTCCTGACACATTGTCCAACAGAGCCCATCAGGGATTCTGCAACCAGAATAAATGAAAATATTAAAACAAAAGAGCAGCTCAAATAATAAAATCCCAGTGGCCTAAATATTCCCAAATTTGACTATGAATCTTCTTCCGTTGTTAAATTCCCAGTGAGAAAAGAAAGTTCAAAGATTAATACGTCTTATAAATTCAAGTCCAGAGATACTCAGTTGCAAAGGAATTGAAATCCCAAACCTGATTATCTTGACTTTCTGAATTAAATGTCCAAAATTCCATATGCATATGAAATTACTATTTCAGAAGCATTCTTTCCATTTTTCTAACTTGGCTCAGACTTAGCTAAAAAGGTTCCATATGTCTTGGTGGAGCTGGGGACTCTTCAGTGTAACATTCTGAGCAGTTAGTCATTATATTAGTCTGTTTGGGCTGTCGTAACAAAATACCGTAGTCTGGGTGGCTTAAACAATTGGCATTTATTTTCTTACAGTTCTGGAGACTGGAAGTCCAAGATCAAGGTGCCATGGAGACAGAAAGAGACAGAGACAGAGAGAGACAGAAAAACTCTCTCTGGTGTCTTTACTTCCAAGGATACTAGTCCTGTTGGATTAGGGCCCCATCCTTATGAGCTCATTTAACCTTAATTACCTCCTAGAGGCCCTATAGACGAATACAGTCACATTGGGTACGGGGGCTTCAGAATATGAGTTTTTTTGCGGGGGGACAGAAACATTCAGTGTGTGGTAGTCATCTTAATGATGTGACTAATTTAGACCTCATTTGTTGTGTATATCACTGCCAAATCGCTTATCAATTTCACATCAAGTCCAGTGAGTAAATACTAACCATAAGGTTATTTGGATACCAATGTCATACACACTAAATTTAGAACTAACATACACACTAAATTTAGGACTATTTCCCTAGTCCTAGAGCAGAATATTACAGGAAGAATTATTCTAGAATTTAATATTTTGTGTTGCCAGAGACAAGGGTGATCATAGTAGTATATTGACCAAACCAGGGCATGTTTAAGAGTGAAATGGGGCCACTGTTAATAATTTTGACAGAAATACAGGTATAACCTGGGACTGTCCCTGGCAAACCAGGACATTGGTCACCCGAACTATCTGTACCCTGCACTTAACCTTCTCATGAGTTTCACTGCATTTCATTACCAGGAATCTTTCATCTCTGTCATTCCCAGTAGATTATAAGCCCTGTTAAGGAGAACCTTCCACTATATGCATGTAATAGGTGGCCAACAAGCATTTGTTCAATAAGCTAATAACGTTTTAGTTTTCTGTATAGTTTTGTAGTTGAGCTCTACATTGTGTGTCCAAGATGTAGCATTCATTGATAACCTATGATGCGTTCCTAACTCAAACCAGCTGTGACTTTCAAACCACCTTAAAATATATGGTTTCATTATACCTAAACATTTCCTTTTCTTTTTGGCCATGCCACGTGGCATGCAGGATCTTAGTTCCCCAACCAGGGATCGAGCCCATGTCCCCTGCAGTGGAAGCACGGAGTCTTAACTATTGGACCGTGAGGGAAGTCCCTAAACATTTCCATTTTAGGGTAGCCATTTAAACGTTAGGGTGAGATAATGATCCCAGTCTTGCCTTTGTCACAGTTTAATAATATTCTCACTCCTCTAAAAGCACTGAGTCATTTTCTGAAATTCCTAGCCATAACTGTACAATAATTCATGGATTAGTGCTCTAGATTGATTTTTCAAATGGCTTTCATTTGATGGTTTTTTCTTTGTTCTTTGAAATGCTTTGTTAACTGAAAGTACTCTCTGTTTTACTGCAAGGGGAGGATCAATTTATTCAGTAAAAATATTTTTAGGAATAAAAACATCACAATAGACACTGGATTGATGATCTGTGTTTAGGGGAGAAGCTGCTACTAACTAAGAGTAATTTACAAGTCGGGCTGACCCATTTAATACTATTTCCACAATATACTCACTTGAATCATTCACTACAGCTACTTTATTGTGAGACCCTATTACTTAAACTTGAAAATTTACTTTTGTGGCAAGTTAATAAATATTTAAATTATGTGAAATAAAGATTTCTACATTTAGTAGAAATCAATTTTGAAATAAAAGTAATTTGTTTTATTATTAGGAAATCCTTACTATTTTTTAATCCATGGTTTTAAAAGTATGGTGATGACAATGTGTTTTTAAACTAATATTCTTACAGATCTCTCTCCACTTATGACCAAAAAAAAATCCCAGTGTATTTCTGTACATCATTCTCAGCTATTTTCTTCACAGCTGTCAAAAATGGGATAACTTATATTAGGAAGGAACTTATAATGTATTCAAAACAATGAAGTTTGCAGGAAAATGAATCATGCAGAGTGACCTGAAAATTATCAATGCACATAGTGAGGGACTCAAGAAGAAAAAGATTTTAATAGGAATGAAAAGACTTCTCGACAACTGACAGATGGTTAGAGACGGGGCAGTGTGACTTTTTTTCCAGCTCTGATCATCGTGACACTAAAAATCAGAGTCCCACTCAAGAACTAGAATACCAAACGTGGCACTCAGCAAAATTACGCCCTCCCCTTTCTTTGAAGAAACTTCTATTAGATCTCTACAAAGCTGAGGAATAGAAGTAATCATTTATACATTAGATTTAATAAAGCAATGATTATTTAACAAAATAATAAAACAAGAAAGCTATATCTATACATTTCCCATTAGAGATAACCCACCCATCATTTCTAGATTGAGTTTTACAGATGTATCAGGAAGAGGCTTATTAAGAGGAGTCATTCCATGGCTATTTAAAACTCTGCTGCTCTTGTCCCAGTGAAAGATGTATTTGGAGCAGGTACAGATGCAAGAGAATTTACTTTCTATGCCCGATATACCTCACTGTCAAGACCAGCATCGACACCGCAGTCATCTTTCTGCACTTGAACATCTGAGCATTGTTTCATTAGGTACTTTTATATGGTGACTTCTAATTCGTTATTGTGTTTTGATCCTTATTCCAAATAAAGCGTACACTTGCTGATAACAGGACCTGCATTTTCCCCAACGCTTAGCCCAGCACCCTTATTCATGGCAATTGACTGACAGCCTCATCTAGCAGCAGCTTCTGTGTCCTAGTTGTGTTTCTTGTTTCATAGTATGGGTTGGACCCTCTTAGTGAATACACTCATGGTGCACGCCCGCTGAGAATGGGTCATTTCTTCATGCCATGCTGTAAAGTACCTTAGAAATGCAGTGTCAAAGGCACCTTCTCCCATCCCAACTCTTATTGGGATCGGAAGTATTGGAATAGAAAAGATTTGGAATAAAGGAGTTTGGTCTTCCCACTCTACCATGATATCGCCTTACAGCCTTACCTAGATGGAACCTTAGTGACCTATACAAGTGTCCTCTCATAGATTGTGTCCCCAGCACCTAACACAGGGCCTGGTACAAGGCTGGTGGCTAATAACTCTGCTGTTGCTATTGAAGTGATTAATAAATCATTCAAGCCATTTTGCAGGGAATTTTCTTCCTCTTTATGCCTCCACTAATGTTTATAAATTCTGTGTCACTAAACACACACACGTACGCACACCAAGCACTTGTCAGACCAAATTCTTTAAATCAGTACCTCTCAACCATGGCAGCTCAGTAGACTCATTGGGGTTTAAATCTTTTAAAAAGTACGGATAGCTGTGTTGGGGCCTGGGCAGTAGGTAAGGTGGTCAGATAAGACACAGGATACCCAGTTAAATTTAAATTTTAGATAAACAACCAATGTCACATCCATTTTCCTTGCTTTTTTTCCATCAAGAGGAGATACTCCTCTGGTGTTTACTTACGTACAAACTAAATATCAGAAGAAGCGAGACCTTTGGTTTCTATCGTAGGCGTCCAGAACAGACTTTTTGTTAAGTTTCTCTGAATTCTTTTCATGAAGATGAATTTATTTATCTCTAAAAAACTTTTAACAGTTTTAATAAACTATGACTGACGTACAATAAGCTGCACCTGTTTTTCCCGTTTAAAAAAAAAATGACAAGTTTTGACGTAAACCTACATCTCAGAAACAATTTCACAAATCAAGGTGGTGAACCTGTCCATCGGCCCCAGAAGATTCCTCCTGCCCCTTTTGTAGACTCACCTTCTTACCCATCCCTGCTTCCTCATCCGCAAACAATCAATGATGCTTTTGTTTACTAAAAATTAGTTTCATTTTCTGAAATATTTTGCAAACGGAATCATAGGTTGTGTACTCTTTATCTGGCTTCTCTTGCTCAGCCTAGTAATGTTGACATTCAACCATGTAGTTGTGTGTCATCCGTGGTGTGCTGGGCTGTATTTCCTTTTAATGTTCACTCACCTGTTGATAGGTATGTAGGTTGTTCCCAGTATTTGGTTATTACCAGTACGGCTACTATGAACACTTGTGTCCCAGTCTTTACATGGACATGTTTTCATTTTGGCGGTGGAGTTGGGGGTAAAAATATGGGAGTGGAATGACTGAGGCATATGGTTAGCCTATGTTTAACTTTTAAAAATACTGCCAAACTCTTTTCCAAGATGGTCGTACCATTGTGTATTCCCACCAGCAGGGTATGAGAGTGCCAATTACTCACATCCTCTCTAACACTTGGTGTGATCAGTCATGTCATTTGTTACATTCTAATGGGTATAAGCTGGTATCTCATTGTGGGTTTACTTTGCGTTTCCCTGACGACTAATGATGTCAGCCATCTTCCCATGGGCGTGTTTGCTATCCATACACTTTATTTGGTGAATTTTCTGTTCAAATGTCTTGCCTAATTTTTCAGTGGGCTGATTGATTTTTAGACTTCTTTATAGGTTCTGAAGACACAGATATATTAAACATTTAATTGGCACACATTTTCTCTAAGATTGTGTCCTGTCTTCTACATTGTGAAAAAGATTACATAGAATTGGTGTTAATTATTCTTTAAATATTTGGTAGAATTTACTAGATACACCATTTAGGCATGGAGATTTCTTACTTGGGAGGATTTTAAGTATGAATTCAATTTATTTAATAGTTCTCAGGGTAACTAGAGAAGGCCCACACACAGCAACGAAGACCCAACACAGCCCAAAATTAATGAATTAATTTTTAAAAATGAGTAAAATTTTAGATTGTCAAAAAAAAAATAGTCCTCAGGGTATTAATACTGCCTAGTTCATCTTGGTTGGATTTCAGTAATTTGTAGTTTTTAAGGAATTGATCAAATTTATCTATAAATAGTTGTTCGTAACATTCCCTTACTACACCTTTAATATCTACAGCGTCTGTGACAATATTCTCTATTCTGATAATTTTGTCTTCTGTCTTTTTTTTCTTCTTTACTAGTCTTGCTAGAGTTTTATCAATTTTATTTATTCAAAGAACTAGCTTTTGATTTTGATCATTATTTTATGTTCAAATACTTCCACTGATTTCATCTCTTATATTTATTATTTCTTTCCTTCTGCTTGCTCTAGGTTTATTTAGTTCTTTTTTTCTCCAGTCTTACAGTAGAACTTTAGCAATGTGAAGTCTTTCTTCTTTTTGAATATAAGCGTTTAATATGAATTTCCCTCTACTTGTCGAAATATCGTAATTGAGGTGATGATGAGTTTCCCACATTCTTACAGTAGCCACTGGCCTGGAATCCAGGGAGCTATAAACCCAGAAGTTGGTATTGGTGCAAGTAGAAACAGCCCCAGGAGACGCCCTCTACTCCAGGCTCAAGGGGCAGGACATGAAACTAGTAAAGATCCAAGCATGTGGAAAGGCACTGTTTTTATCCCCTCCAATCTCTCATGCCTCATCTCAAGCAGACCTGTGGCAGAAGGCTCATAGGCAGCTAATTCTCTGAGGGAGGGGAACTTTCTTCCCCAGTCAGAAGAGCTCCCAGGAGGGTGGGATGAACCCCTATTGATCTCCTCTCTTTCCTGTCAACCTGCAGCTCAGCCCCAGATGCAGGCACAGTCAAAGGGATGCACCATGGAGGGGATAATAAAGCCCCAGACTTCAGGCTGGAAGACAGGAAAGGGGAGACTCAAGGAGCAAGAAAGTGCTAGTGAGACTGGGAAGGAGGGGGAGCCCTGGAAGGTGACACAATAAAGCCTTTAAGAACCCAAGGCTCACCTCCAAGCTATGTGTGTGAGGGTCACAGATGTATTTCACTTTTTTTTCCCATTCAATTTATTTTTTATAGACTATATTTAGAGCACTTTTAGGTTCACAGCAAAGTTGACTGGAAGATAAAGAGATTTCCCCTATGCCCTCTGCCCCCCACATGCACAACCTCCCCCATTATCAACATCCCCAAGCAAAGTGGTACATTTGTCACAATAGATGAACCTGCATTGACACATCATTGTCACCCAAAGTCCATGGTCTACATGGTTCACTCTTGGTGTTGTACGTTCGCACCTTCATTTTTCAAAGATATTTTTACAAGTTAATTGAGTCATTCGAGTATGAAGCATCTTGGAGAAGTTTTCTTCATATTTCCTGTGCTTGGGGTTCAGCAAGCTCCTTGGATCTATGAGTTTCTTGTATCTATGAGTATGCAGCTTTCATTAAATTTGGAAAAATTTTGTCCATATTTTCATGGAGGATTTTTTCTTTCTCACCTACGATTGCCTCTCATTTAGAATCTACAATTACCTGTGTAGTAGGTACTTGAAGTTGTCCCACAGGTCACTGATGTTCGTCTCTGTTCAGGCTTCTTTCTCTGTGTTTCATTTTGGATAGTTTCTGTTGCTGTGTCTTCAGGTTCATTAATCTTTCCTTCTGCAGTGTCTAACCTACACTTAATCCAATCCAATGTATCTTTTGCTTCAGTTGCTATAGTTTTCATCTTCAGAAGTTCAACCTGGATCTTTAAAAAATCCTTCATGCTTTTAACATATTTCTTCTTCATTTTAGTATATATTAGTCTACTAATTCCATTATCTGCCGTTTCCAGGTCAGCGTTGACTGGTTAATTTTTCTCTTTATAATAAATCATATTGTTCCCCTTCTTTGCATCTTCATCATTTTTGGTTACATACCAGATATTATGTTAGTTTTTCAGGTGGCACATATTTTTGTATTTCTATAAATATTCTTGAATTTTGACTAAGAAACAAGTAAGTCACTTGGAAAAGTTCGTTGTTTTGAGTTTTTTCTGGCACGCTTCGTTAGTTAGAACCAAACCAGTATCTAGTCTGAGCCTAATTACTTTATCCTACTGATGCAGGACAATTGAGTTCTCTTTCCAGCGCCCCATGAATTGTGGAATTTTTCACTCTGGCTGATGGGAATAGCCCAACTTTCTTCCTGTCTTTGCCGTGAGGATGGTTCCCTCTCCTCCACTTGGGTGGTTCTTTCCTGGGACATTGGTGGTTTATCCACATGTATGTGGTGATCAGTATTCTTCTTGAGACTCAAGGGGGCTCTGAGGATCTCTGGACTCTTCTCTCGGTGCAGCTCTCTCTTCTGAGATTGTCTGCTCTGTGAACTCAGGCTGCCTTGGCATCCCTCATGTCCCAGCACCATCTCCTCCACTCGGGGAGAGCCTCAGGCTTCACCTGGGATTCCTCTTTGAACCACAACCTGGAGCCTCCCCCCATGAAGTAAGCTGGGGGACTCTCAGGGCCTAACTCATCTGTCTTCCTGTCTCTCAAGGATCACTGACCTTCATTGTCTGGCGTCCAGTGCCCTGAGCATCATTGCCTCACATACGTTGTCCAGTTTTAAATTGTTTGAGGATGGCAAGTAAAACTAGTCCCTATTCCTCCATCTTGACTGAAAGCAGAAATTTATAAATTTATTTTTTATATTGGATTCCTACTGGATGGGCCTTTTACCTATTAAATTGTTCCTGGGCTAGGTTGTGAGCACCTATAGTCTATTCTTACAACAGAGAACTTCCTAAGACGAATGCTATTGTTTGAAGGCTTGTGTTTTTTAGGTAGTTTTTGATACTCTGGATAATAGTAGACTTTTCTCCTTTGATCTTCCAATTATGTATACCAACTTTTCCTAAACAGACTTGTATCTCTGTAGAAAAATTAACATAGAGCAGCTGGTATTTTATAAAATGATGATTCTAGACAAGAGTTTGGATAGGAAGTGGAGGTGAATACTATATTTGCTTGAATGTGCCTGGGATTCTAATTAAGCTAAAATTAAGCATGTTACAAATTGTCCAGGAAGCTGATGACTTTTTTCTTATTCTTAGAGAATTCATGGGTTGGAAGTTTCTATGACCAAAATGGCTAGAATTGCATATTTATGTGCACGGCCCTGAATAGACTTAGGAACATTCTACCCGACACCCTGTGCCAAAAAATAAAATGATTTTGACTCAAGAAAAAAGTTCCACCTGCTTTGCCCACAGTAGAATTTTGAGAGTTAGCAGGAAATTTCCCATTCTCTCATTGATGATCTACCAGTGCTTTAACCTGGGGAAACCCTGAGACATAAAAAGATCTTAAGGTATTTCAAAAGTTAGTAAGTAACAAGGGTAGATACCTTTCACTTACATTTCTCATATGTTATCTCAGAAATCTTTACAGCCATTACCTGAAAATATTGCTATAAGCATTTATCAGATCAAGAGTAAGACTCAGGGCTTCCCTGGTGACGCAGTGGTTGGGGGTCCGCCTGCCGATGCGGGGGACGCGTGTTCGTGCCCCGGTCCGGGAAGATCCCACATGCCGTGGAGCGGCTGGGCCCGTGAGCCATGGCCGCTGAGCCTGTGCGTCCGGAGCCTGTGCTCCGCAACGGGAGAGGCCACAACAGTGAGAGGCCTGCGTACCGCAAAAAAAAAAAGAGTAAAACTCAAAAAGTTAAGACTTAAGCAAATGCCTCTGGCCTTTGCTGTGTACTATTGCCATTCCATTTCAGTGGTCTGGGAATATATAAACATACATATGTAGCATATATAGTATAATATATAATATATAGAATACTAACAATAATTGATCTGTTTCAAAGAAACAAACAAAAAACCTAATCAAGACAGGCCTTGAAAGGTACATATATATATATATATATATATATATATATGAGTATTTATTTTATATATATATAAATAAATGAGTATTGTACATTCTTTCCTCAGGATTTTCATGTTATACATTCATTTACTTAAAAAAATAAAGTCTTCACATGAAGCTGCAGATACATCATTCATTGACGTACTTAAAATTAAGAAACGTAGCAGTCACACGTGAAACCTGACAAAGTGCAGTGTTACATGACGCCTGTACTTCATTTCCCCCTGAAGGTTATTTTATTTCTGGCCTTAAATCTTACCCAGGACTTCTCTAAAGACCTACAAGCTTGAATGCTAAAACACATCTCTAAAACAGTTTTCCATTAGAGTTAATATTGAGTTCCTACAAATGACCTGAGGCCCTGCTAAGTGTTAAGGATAGAAAGATGCGTGAGTCTTGCCCAGATCTGATGTTCTTCCCAGGTAAGTTGGGGGAAGAGACGCAGGAGATGGTACTGCGGTGCTGTCAGAGCCTATAAGTAAAGCCCGTTATCCCACCAGAAGGAATTCCAATAGGACTCTTGAGCAATGATGAGAAACAAGCTCACTGCCAGAGGTGACGGAGGAAATCCCAGACTTAGAGTAAGACCTGAGGATATGATGTGAACAAAGGGAAGGAGGGAAGAAGCATCAGAGGGCGTCTGGGGAAGACATTCTCATTGCAGTAGCCTAAGTACATTAGGGAAAATGACAGCTGAGAGGAAGGCAAGAACTGTGTATTTTAGGTACAAACTTGGAATTTATCCTGTAGCTAATAGGCACTAAATGTTTAAAACCATGTGATACTGTGGTTTCATTCCCCTTCAAGCTAGATCAGGGGTTGGCAAACGATGGCCCACGGGCCACATCCATTTGGCAGCCTGTTTATTAAAGTGTTATTGGCACCCGGTACCCCATTTGTTTACGTGCTACCTGTGGCTCCTTTCACATTACAAAGGCAAGATTGAGCCTAAAATATTTCCTGTCTGACTCTTTACAGAAAAAGTTAGCTGGTCCCTCCCTGAGCTAGACTTCTCCAGCACACTTTCTTCACCTGACACTGGACCAGATCATTGTTTTGGGGCAAGATAATTGTTTGTCATGGTGGGCTGGCCTGTACATTGTAGGATATTAGCAACATCCCTGGACCCTACACACCAGATTCCAGGAGCTCTCGCCTCCCCGCTCATGACATAAAAACATGTCTCCAGACATTGCCACATGTGCCCTGGAGGACAAAACCACTTCGGGTTAAGAACTGTCTCTATGGATAAGCATCAAGGTCCTACTGTAGAGCACAGAGAACTATATTCAATATCCTGGGATAAACCATAAGAGTATGAAAAGAATATGAAAAAGGACATATGTACGTGTATAACTGAGTCACTGTGCCGTACTGCGGAAATTAACACAACCGTGTAAATCAACCACACTTCGATAAATTTTTTTTAAAAAAGAACTGCTTCTAGTAGCTAGGTTTTAGTGAACATGACCTTAGCTAAAGTTGAAACAGTAGGAATTTGAGGGAACTGAAAAGACAGATGTGGGGAAAGAAACATATTTTGGATGTGGAAATAGCACCACTTAGTGATTAGAAACACGAGGCTTCAAGCATGGGCATCAGGGATGACGTCTGTAGGTCTGGCTTGGGTGCTCGGCCCGGTGCCTTGGGTCACAGTTAGGTGTCCTTCACTGAGATAATCACAGAGGGACAAGCAGGTATCAGAGGGAAGAAGTGAGTTTGGCTTTGGACACAGTAGGTTCAGGTACCTTGATGTGCTAAGGTAAAGAAAGCTAATAACCTGTTGAATATGAGAAAATTCTGGCAGAAGAGGTATATTGGAATGTCACCAGATTGTGGTCAGGGTTGAAGAAAACCAGAGGGTGCAGCGTCAGCAAAGCCATGAGAATATGAAGCCTGTGGGAACTGCAACCAAAGGAATTTCTGCAGCAGAGAGAACCAGACAAGGAGCACAGGTTGTCTGCTGTATCTCTGTGTGAGAGAGAGATGCACAGAGGGTGGCGGGCAGAGGAAAGAGTGTGTACATTGAGTTGTGGCTGAGAGTCCAGGATTTTTGAAAGATAGAATGAGAAGAGGCCAGACAAGAAGAGATGGAAGGTCAAGAGCTCCATGGCCTCCGAGGAACACTGTAAGGAGAGGCAGCACTAAATGTGGCCTGAAACCTTCCCAAGACGAGTGTAGGTGAGCAAGACACTTTGCTTAAACGTTGTATAAGGGCAGGCTCCTTATAAATTAACTCCTAGCGTGTACAGACATCGCACTTGGCAGGTGGCAATTGTGACAGCGGGAGAGGGTTTTCACGGGCACCAGCATCACACCGGGTACTGGCAACAGTTTTGAAAGAGGTGAAGTGTCTGGGGATGCAACTGAAGTCGGAGCTTGCGTCTCTTTCTCCTTTCGTAACATAGATCTAGGGTCACGTGTGCACTCCACAGCTTTCTAGAGCAACACATGTATTATGTATTACATATCAACACGGGTTTAAAGTTAATCCATTTTGTCATTTTCACTGAAATTGATCCACTCAGCAGTCCTGTTTTTAGATGGTTTGGGGATAGTTTAAAAATGGTTTTAAATAAATCAGCCATGGGCTTCTTTTAATACCACCAGTCAGAAGGTGTAGAAGAAGACACATCTGAAGAACAATGGGGACTTGAAAAGTGTTTTAAACGATCCAATGAATAAGAGAAAAAGTGTGCTGCTAGGTAGCACTTGTGCAGGACACAGTGGCCTGGAGAAGAAAAGATCTTTGCTGATTTCTCCTCATGACCACATCTGCTCCCCCAGCTTGGGTCCGATGCTGCTGAAGTAACCAGCACCTCTTTGCTGCTATGAAGTGAGTCCGTGCAAAGGTGGACAGTGAATTCCACCTCGGAGATGGTGACCGGGTGCCAGCTAGACAAAAATGGCCAATTCCCCTTAATATATGTTACAAATACAAATAAGAAATAAGTGACTATGAAATTGTGCTTTCACTTGATGTCTAACATGCGATGTGATGGTACAATCATTGGTTTTTATATATTTACATAAGGGGATGGTCACCAGCAAAACAATATCCCTGAGTTATTATTAAAATAATATTAAATATTATTTAAGTGCATTTACTTTATACATGCATATACTTATATATAAATATTATAGATTTAATTATCTTACTATATAAAATAATATTTAAATAACCATTAAAATTTTATTTTCTCCCACCTCCTCTCATTGCTTTTCTTCCTATCCTTCCTTTAGTCACTCAGCCAGCAGTAGCTTGTGGAATGTCTTCAACATAATAAATACTGTGCAGTACTTTAGGGATAAACATATGGAATGCATAGAATATTCTCCTTTGCCTCGGAAGCTAGGGAGCTCGAGGATGACAAAGGGAGTGATGCGATAGAAGAGGATGCATGCAGTGTCTAGTCCAGGCAGGTAGGTTTCCAGGGAGAGGGTTCACAAAGTCTCCTGGAGTAGATGTCATTGACCCCAGGCTTGAAGACCACCTAGGATTAACCAGAAAAGAACAGTTGTCCACACAAGCAGGTGCAGAAGCGCAACAATAAGGATGAATTGTGAGTTCAGTAAAATTCAACGCGGCAGGAGTGCGTGATCCTGACGGCCGGGAGATGTTTAACTAGGGAAACACAAAGCCTGTAAAAAAAACTAGGACCGCATGCTGAAGGTGGGGAGTCCCCGAAAAATGCTGAGAAAAACGGTGTGAGGACTTGGAAAGACGGGCAAAGCAGGCGCAGTTAGGAGACTATCGATTCCAGGAATTGAGACATAAGTAGCTGAGGCTTTACGGCGAGAACTTAATTGAGAGGAAGAGGACAGAAACTTTAGAGATGTTTAGGATGTGAAATGATCAATACACGTTGATGGACCTGTCTTTAGAGACGTCCAGGTTTCCAGGTGAGGAGGTGGAAAGACGGTAGATCCCACATAGGAGTATTAGGAGGGAGTGTGGAACTTGGGGTGTGCGTGGGAGATCCACACTGGCTGTCCAGGAGGCAAGGGGGCGCATTGGTGTGAAGTTCAGGAAAGTGGTTACTGTGTCTCACATACACGCAATTTTAACATCAGTTTATAAGGGATCCTTACAGCCTTGCGGGTTTTGAGACAGGTCAGGGAGAAATTCCAGGAGGGGCAAGAAGCACGTGCTGAAAAGCACATGTATTGATGAGAAGGATGGAGGGGATGAAGTGTATAAAGGAGGCTGAGAAGTTGTGGGACAGCTTAGGGGCAGCCTCGAAGAATGGCAAGGAGACTATTTCAAGGAGGAAGGAGCCAGTGGTTTCATATGCCACAGAAAGGCCAAGTTATATGAAAACAGAAAGGGTCGCAGGAGAAAAAAGCCCTGAAATGCAGCCATTGGATTTGACAGTAGAGAATTTGTTAGCTATCTTGACATATGAGGTTTCGATAAAATGATGGGCACAAAAGTGGAAAGTGGATTGCAGAGGTTGGAGAGTATATTGGGATGAAGAAGAGAATCGGATTTGATTATTGTTCCAATGCTAACCCACCCCTTGCAAATTCTCAGTTACCACATCACATTGTGGTAAAACACAACTTTCAAAAGGGGAAAATCATGACTGTCATACAAATGTGTTATGAACACCTCTCAAAGATTTTATTCAGTTCCTTAGGTAAAGAGGAGACTAATAAGGTGCTACAACCAGATCTGATTTACAAGTGAAGAATTTATTTAGAGAGATTATATTCTCTAGGGGCGAAATTTATTTACCCCACCATGACAAACGTCCTTTGTGTTGCTTTGGACAGAAACTCTCTGCACATCATCAGTTTTCGTAGTTTAAGTTCTATCACAGCAGAGCTGCAAAACAGCTGAGTTTAAAGCAATCAAAGATTATACCTCTATAGAATTCGGTAATCCCCAAGGGTCCACTGGACAATGCCCAGAATTCTTTTGAGAGGACATGCAAAGGCAAGACCATATCTTGTTCACCATTTTTCCCAGTATCCAGCAAAGTGTCGTACACACGTTAATCTTAATGGTAATTATCAAGAGAAGTGATAGAAAAGCTAGAGATGATTAGAACCAGAGCTTTTAAGTGTGTGCAATGCCAAAGGTGTATATATGTTACTGGACATGAAGAGACAGAGCATTTTGCATGTTATTAATTCCTCTAGGGTTCTAGTCAATACTAACTTTAATCATGCCTTCTCTGAATGAAAACTTTCATTAGAGGCATCAGTACCTAATGGTGAGTGATATACTTAAATTTCCAAGATATCTCAAATAGCACGCATCTTACATCATTTGGACTTATCCAGCCAATATTTTCAAATAGTAATAATAAGTAATCGATATTTAATATGACAATTATGTGCACATTTTATTTCCCCTCAAAATATGGGTGTACTGGGTTCTAATTGAAAAATGTTAGTTACCCTTCACTATTTGTTATATCATTCAAGAGTAACATTACCTGTATTTAAAGTGTCTCATTAAAAGAGAAAAAAAAGTAGATGTTAAATTTTTCCTTTTGATCCTATGTTCTTAAAAATGTTCATTCCTTGCATTCCTTGGCTGAAGATGACAACTCAGTTAACTGACATTAGAATTTACTGCTGCTAATTTTCCATGACTCACCACAATACAAATGTCAATTTTGTCTTTTTTTTCAGTTTCCCTTTTTCTTTTTTTAATTTTCATATAATTTTTAAAGTTTACTTTCCATTTGCAGTTATTACAAAATATTGGCAATATTCCCTGTGCTGTACAATACATCCTTGAGCCTATCTTATACCCAATAGTTTGTACCTCCCCTTTCCCCATGCCTGCATTGCCCCTTCCCCCCCACTGGTAAGGGTTTGTTCTCTATATCTGTGAATTTGCTTCCTTTTTGTTATATTCAGTAGTTTGTTGCATTTTTTAGATTCCACATGTAAGTGATATCATATGGTACTTGTCTTCCTCCGTCTAACATTTTACTCAGCACAATGCTTTCCAAATCCATCCATGTTACTGCAACTGGCAAAATTTCATTCTTTCTTGTGACTTAGTAATATTCCATTGTGTGTATGTACCACATCTTCTTTCTCCATGCATCTATCGGTGGACACTAGGGTTGTTTCCATGTCTTTGCAATTGTAAATAGTGCTTGTCTGGACATTGGGGTGCATGTATCTTTTCAGATTAATGGTTTTGTGTTTATTGGAGATATATACACAGGAGTGGAACTGCTGGGTCATATGGTAGTTCTGTTTTTAGTTTTCTGAGAAACTTCCATACTGTTTTCCATAGTGGCTGCACCAATTTACATTCCCACCAACAGTGCACAAGGGTTCCCTTTCCTCTGCATCCTCACCAACGTTTGTTATTTGTAGACTTTTTGCTGCTAGCGATTCTGGCAGATGTGAGGTGATACCTTGTTGTGGTTCTGATTTGCATTTCCCTGTTGATTAGCAATGTTGAGCATCTTTTCACGTGCCTGTTGCCCATCTGCATTTCCTCTTTGGAAAAATGGAAGTATCGGATGACGGTATTTTAAATTAATGCTTTTTGTGTGGTATTCACATACAATGGAATATATTATTCAGCCTTAAAAATGAAGGAAGTTCTGCCTTTTGTGCGAACGTGGATGAACCTGGAGGACATGCTGCTAAGTGAAATAAGCCAGACACAAAAAGACAAATACTGTATGATCTCACTTATATGTGGCTCTAAAACAGTCAAAATCATAGCAACAGGGAGTGGAAGGGTGGTTTCCAGGGGGTGGGGGGGAGGGGAAGACAAGGAGGTGAGGGTCAAAGAGTACAAAGTTTCAGTTCTGCAAGATGAGTAAGTCCTAGAGGTCCACTGTACAGCATTGTGTCTATAGTTATCAGTACTGTATTGTTATCTTAAGAATTTGCTAAGAGGGTAAATCTTATGTAAGTGTTCTTATCACAGATAAATAAGTAAATAACTAAAAATGAAGAAGGCAGAAGGAAACTTCTGGAGGTGATAGTTATGTTTATGGCATTGATAGTGGTGATGGTTTCACAGAGGTACAGTTATTTCCAAACTCATCCACTTGAATGCTTAAATATGGACACACCTCCATAAAGCATTTTTTAAAATAATGAATACTTTCCAAAATTAACAAACATTATTGGGTTCAGATACTGAACCCCAACTCTTCATTCAGCTCTTGTCACACATTTTCAGAAGTAGACATTCAAAAGAAAATTTCATCACTGTGCAAATCGGGAGATCTAGTTTCAGTGCCAGGCTGTTCCCTCAGAGCTCATAATAATTTCATTCTTCTTCATGATCTGCTAACCAATTATAATAACAGTGATATTCAGAACAGCAGGTTCCTGTGGTTGTAAGTAACTCATTTCAATATCTGAAATCGACATAAATGTATTGAAGTCATAAAATAACTGGCATTAGCCACCAGTCTTCATAAAATTTTTTAGCCATTTACCTGGAGAAGAAGTGTCTTCTGTGTTTAGTAGGGAGAGAAAACACTGGAACAACAAATTTTTCCAACAAATAAATCAACCTGCCTTGGTTTCCTGTTCCTACTCAAAGATAGGAGGTCAGACTAACCTCAGTGGGTATTTGGTTAGGGAGCAAATTGCTTTAGGAACAGGATAATGTTACTGAAACCACAAAGCTTAGAGAGGGCTCTCATTTAGGCTTAAACAACAAATGAACAGCTGTTCTTTTCAGTTTAAGGAAACAAGCTGTTCTGGTACCTGAAGAATACAGGCTATGGCTCAGCCAGTAAATTCTGCAAAGTGTGGAGGGGGAAGGATGGAGCACGTCAGCTTCAACGTCCTCACCGACTGCGCTTAGCATCCTTTTGGGCATGTGTAACGGGATCTGAAAACAGCAGCATTGGGTCCTTCTCCTGCAACCCTTAGCTCAGCTCCATCGCAGATTCAGTCCCCCGAGAGGGCCCAGCCTTGAAATGTCCCCACAGTAGATGGCCCTGCAGTGCCGTACATGCAGGGATGGGATTCCTGTGTGGAAAACTATCCTCCGGCCCGATTAGAAGCAAGTACAACCCTGGCCAAGAAACAGGTTACCTGCTGCAAAGGCTGCTCAGGAAATGGAACTCTGTGTATATTTCACACCAGGACACTTTTAATTGAGTGTTTCACTTCCATACATTTACTGAATAATTCGAACGTTCTTCCGTTGTACAATTAAAATGAAATGGTGGGACGGGCTTGAAGTAAGAGAACTTGAGAGCATTGTCACGTAAATTCTAGGCAGATGCTCTGAATCCATTTTTTATCTGCAGAGTGGTACTGGCTAATCCCAGAAGCCAAGGCAGAATTTCGCATTCTTTTTTATTATTCAACTCCCATATTGTCTGGGATGAGAGCCTCCGGCTTAATTACATGAAGTGCCTGAATGAATGCCACACAATTAAGGCCGCATCCCCGGACAGTCTGCTTGGCCGCGGGCTCCGGAGTGAGATGCTTCCGAGGAAGGGACCATATGGCGTGAGTGGATTCGTTTTGGTTGTGTGGTCCTCGGCACCCACCGCCTTCACCGTGCCGGCAGCTCCCAGGCTGCAGCCGGTTGGCACGTTAGCGGTCATAGCCGAGGGAAACAGCACACCTTCGGTAGAGCTCACACAAAATCATCCCGGGGATTTTCAGATGAAGGCTAGAAGGGCTTCTCCAGAGCCTCTCAGCTGGCCCAGGAAGTAGGGTCCAGGATTTCCCTCACGCTTTTGTTTTTGTTTTTGCGGTACGCGGGCCTCTCACTGCTGTGGCCTCTCCCGTTGCGGAGCACAGGCTCCGGACGTGCAGGCTCATGGGCCCAGCCGCTCCGCGGCATGTGGGATCTTCCCGGACCGGGGCACGAACCCGTGTCCCCTGCATCGGCAGGCGACTCTCAACCACTGCGCCACCAGGGAAGCCCCCCCTCACTCTTCTGTATTATCTCCTTTCTCTTGCGTCTGCATCTCCACCAGCAGTGATGTAAAAGCCAGGCACTGAGTTTGAATTTTGGATGCTGTGTTTTAGAGTCATAACAGATAAACGCCTAATAAATGTGGCTGTGATGACAGTAAATAATAGCATAATAATGGCATCAAAATAACAGTAACAAAAGCAACACACACACACACACACACACACACCCAGCATAATGAGGGAGGAGGAGAAGGAGACAGTGAAGGGGAATATCATCTTGCCATAGGAGGCTTGGAATTCAAGGCAGTAGCATGGGGTCCTGCTCTTTACATTTCCTGTTTTATTAATAGTCCTCATTTATACATTAATCTGTATGACGGTTACCTTCATCCTTTCAGGCTCAAAAACAAAAGGGGCAAGTATCTGTGTTTGTCCCATCTCTCGTACACATTTAGTAGGAGCCATGTTAGACTCAGAATTCTATACCCTAGACTAAGAACCTAGCTTTGCTGTAACTTTTTGCAGTTATCATGTAATCTCTGTAAATGTCGTTCTGCGGTTGCTGTGAGAATTCAGTGATGATACGGACTGATCCATCCTCATACCTGGAATCTTTAGGCACTGGATAACTCTTCCCTGGTGTTTCTCCCTTCCTTCCATCTCTCTCTCCCCACCTTGCTTCTCCCCTGACCCATTCTGAACTCCAGAGAATTGCATGTAGAAGTTAGGGATGACCCTCGCCAAGCTAGTCACCCAGCCTCGGACAGAACTGTCATGTGGGCGTGCAGCTCTGGGGTGACATCAATGGGGCAGCTCTTCCACCACTACCGCCCACCTTTCCCCCACCCCCCACCGCCGGCAGCTCTTCCCAAGGCCTCTGCTCCTAGGGGGCTCTTGAACCAGGAAACCCATGGGAATGTGAAGAGCCACAGTGCCTTTGAATGGTGTAACCATTTTCTAAAGATGACAGCAGCCTAGTTACCATCATTTGGAAAGAGAAGAGAACTGAGTCTTGCACAGTGGCGTGAGCAGTAGGTCTGGAATTGTCAGAGTAACGATGGAAAGACTTTTCCCCTTAATAGAGTCACATGTAGATCCTGAGGGGCTTAACGGTAGTCCCAACAGATGCAAAAGGAAACTCAAGACCAAATTCCAGTTCTGAACACTCCAGGAGACCCCAAGGCCATGGCAAAAGACAGCGAACGTCCCCTTCCAGGTCTTCCTGTAAATATACAGGAAAAGGGGGTGCCTACTGAGGAGGGGATGTAGGTGAACCCACTGGAAACTGTGTCAGGCTGACGAGGGCACAGCAGGTGCAGAGAAATGTTGGGGGGGGCAGAAGCAGCTTGATAGGCTTGATGCAGAGGACCTGTGGGAAGCTGAGGGAAGACGGGCAGGTGCCTGTGATGAAGACTCCACGTGGTCCTCTGAGCAGCTCAGGTTTTGCTCTGCCGCGGAGGAGATGGGCGTGGCGGGTGGAGCAGAGCCCGCCCATCACAGGACCGTCAGCTCCGGGGGCTAACACCCAGACCAACCGACAGCCCTAGCTGGGATTTCTAAACCTTAAGACTCACGGAAGAAGACAAAGAATGGGTAACACTTAACACAATGGATTTTTGTGTGAGCTAGAGGATTTTGGACTTTTTGCTTTCGCATCCTTTTCTTTAAAAGGAAAGGAAAGTGATCCTCTTTAGTTGAAAAGCGCTTGTGCAAATCCTCTCTCTCTGTGTCTCATTTCTCCTTCCTGTCCTCCCCCCAACCTCCACGTTGAAATAGATTCTATTTCTCTCTCAAGCCCACTTGTACTCCTGCTTCTTCATACTTCTCGCCATCTTCATGACGCATGTCAGTCCCGTTGCTAGGCAGCTGTTATGCTCAACCCACCACTCAGCATCCTGAATGCTGGAAATTGGCCCCAAATAGCTAGAAAATCACCCTTCTGCACCTGCACTGTGTTTACCGTGAGGGCAGGAATATGAACAGTACAATGACAATCCAGGCAAGTTTGTGGAAGGGGTAAAATGCATCCCCGTTTAACCATAGCCAGACGGCTACGTTCGTGCTACACGCCAGGTAGACAAACCACCCAGGGCCCTGTGGGAAAATTTCAAGGGAATGGTTAGGGAAGAAACTGTGTCCTCATCCTATCAGAACTAAACCTTAATGAGCGAGATAACCTGGAGGAAAACAGAAATACACAAAAATTAGCATGGATAGAATGTAGGACTCGTAGATTTCTACAAGTGTTGCCCGTGCTGTCTGAACATTCTTCCTTGCCGCTGAAAAGCAAAACACCCCAAAACTTTGCTTGATTCTATTTCATGCTCAAGCTGATGACCTTTTCTTTATTTATGCCATGAACCACGAGAGCCCGGTCCTCGGGCTTCTCCACCATCTGCTAATGTCTTGATGCTGTAGGATTCTGGTTTCTTCTGGACGTTGCCTCAAGTCCTCAGTCACAAATCCAGCAGCCCCCTTGTCAGTGCTGACATGCTCGCACCTCTCCACGAGGGTTAGTGCTGTGGACCCCATCTCACACCCTGTCTTCCCCGGGCTGCTCTGAAATCACACAGTCCCAGCCCCACTTGCCCCTCCCCCCCTCCTGCACCTGCCTTCACCTGCTGTCCCTCTCCATGTTTCCTCCGACGGAGAGTTGCTTCCTCCATGCTCCATCTTCCTCTTTCTGTGGATTATCCAGGCCTGTCTCAGGTAGAAGGAGGTTAACGGGAATCCTCAAGCATTCTTTTGTTGTTATAAATAAGTAATTAAATAAGTAATTTAATTATAAGTAATTAAATAAGTAATTAAAATATGTCCCTAATAAGAGAATTAAAATATGTAATAAAATATGTCCCTAATAAGAGAAATGTCATCAGGTCTTGGTTTTCTTATTTCAATTTCTTATTTCTTGGTTTTCTTGTTTAAGTGGTTTCGGGATTGAAACTGTCACGACATAATTTTCTTTGAGAATGAAGAGATGAAGTCCATATTCAGCAAACAGAAACAATTTCAGAGAAATTGCATCTAAGTTTTTTTTTTTTAAAGCACTAGCTTAATATATATCCCTTGCATCTTTCTAAGGCAATGATTCTACAATTTCATGATAGTCAACTAAGAGTCACTACAATGTTTAACCAGACATCTACGGTCACTTCATAAGCCCTTTTTTTCTTTTGTCTCTGGGACCATGAGGGATAGAATGTCAAGGTTCTCCTTGAAACTAGAAGGAACAACCACTTTTGAAAAGAGGAATATTTACTTCATCACTTTCCTTAGGTTCTATTGTACTTTACATTTCTTAATTGTTAGCTTTTTCTCTGCTACTTCAACTTCAATCTACCCATCTTAGAATACAGAGACCCCAAAATGAAAAGGACCAGTAATGTGGTTCTTTCACTTATAATTTTGTAAGGTGTGGTCATGTCTGTTATCCTTCTATTGTCATCATATTCGTGATTCTGTGAGTGCATTGAGGAGAGGTTTCATGAATCCTTGATGTAGAAAGAGCACTTAATGACGAGTGTGTGTGTTATAGAATTTTTCAGTAACCATGATGGAACTTGCTGGGAAACCCCACACTTATATACTGGCAACTTAGGGTGTAGACTGGCAGGAAGGGGAGGATGAAAGTCGTCAGAGACACGTTCCCAAGAGAAGTGAGGCAAATGGAGCGTCTAACACAGTTATAGGTTTCAACTGTGTTACCCCGAGTAACAGAGAACCCTGAGTATTCAGAACCGTAATGGAAAGAGGACCAGTTTCCCACACGGTAAGTACTGTCCTGTTCGGTCAGACAGAAGGTCGTGACAGAGAAGAGACTGACCCCGGCTGAGGAATTGACAACCAGGGAGGCACTAGGTCTGGTTCGGGGGTGTTGGTGACATTGGTCTATACCTCCTTTGGGAGTTTCACCTCCACTCCCCGTTTCTGGTTCTCCTGAGTTGCACTGACCGTTTCCTTCGGTTTATGCAGCATTGGCCCAGGGAAATAACTACTCTTCCCAGACTACTCCATCTCAGTA
Organism: Delphinapterus leucas; assembly: GCF_059928025.1. Lineage (NCBI taxonomy): Eukaryota > Metazoa > Chordata > Mammalia > Artiodactyla > Monodontidae > Delphinapterus > Delphinapterus leucas. The sequence continues at coordinate 3,910,240 of NC_143146.1, read as the reverse complement.
AATGTCAACGTCATCCTCAGTCTCCTAGGTCAAGAAATGACGTCATACTCTCTTCCCTTCACATCCACATCAGTGCACTGGGAAATCCTATTGGATCTGCCTCAAATATGGACAGAGTTCAACCAATTCCTACCATTCCTGTTGCTTCCATCCTGGGCTGTGGGAAGAGCGTACAGAGGGTCTCCCCAGCCCCCCACTTGTTCCCTCTGCCTGCTCTCAGCCTCACAGCTGTGACGATTCTTTAAATGTCAAGTGATGTGACTCGTCTGCTCAAAGCCTTGCTCCCCGGGACTCTCAGAGTCAAAGCCAAAGTCCTTGGCATCACCGGTGGGGTCTTCGTCCCCACCCTGTGTGGATACCTCTGTGGGTCCATCTCCTCCATCTTTCCTCCCTCTTTTCTGCTCCAGCCATGCCTGCTTCCTTGATTCCCTAAGCAGGTACCATCCCACCCCAGGCTTCCAGACCCCATGCCCTCAATTTGGATCCCTGTTCCCCAGAGAGAGCCATGCCTCCTTCCTCACCAGCAGGTATCTGCTCACCCTGAAACCTTCCCTGCTCTATTTTTCTCCATCTCTCTTGTCATATCTGACATCCATCCTCATTTACATTTCTATTATCTCTCTCTCCATCATGGGATGTAAGGGGTATAAGGATCTGTTTTGTTTCCTGCTGCATTCCCAGTATCTATTTTGTGCTCAGTCAATATTGGTTGATTGATTGAATGAGCCCGAGTGAATGAGCCACACGACCCAGATTCTGGACGTGGAACTAGGTGCCAGTCATGCCCCTCATGCCAAGCCAGGATGAGACAAGAGTGAGTCAGCTGGGAGAGTTAGCATTGACTTCTCAGAGTCGGCTGGTTTATCTGGGATGCAGGGCAGGTGTCAGCCTGAGGATAGGGAATCTTCAGTGGATGGAAGTGACCACCTCTTGGGCAACAGAGGCCAGGAGGGTGTGGGGAACGAGAGCAAAGAAGTCCCTTCTCCAGTAACACCAGCACTCTCAGGACCATGTGCAGCTCCAGGCTCGGGCTGGTTATTTCCATTTGGTCTGAAATTGAAGTTTCTATGAGATCATGCTTCAGTGCAGTGATGGGCCCGTGACACCACCCAGAGATGACACTCACATTCCAAAAGACAAGATGTTTTTAATTACACTAAAATAGAGTACCTCACCCTGTCTAAGATGACGTTTTTGTCTTTTCGGTTGAAATGTCAGAATTATACCATTTTAGGTGTCAAAAGAACAATATAAAATGAGAAAAAAAGGCACCAAGTGTTAAGGTTTTTTGTTCTGACTTGTTAATACTGTATTCAGATACTTGAATTATGTCAATTCACTTCTTGCTGATAATTAGCAAAGTTCCAGAATGAGACAATTATAAAAGAAAGAGAAGATAATTTGAGTGATTTCATTGCATTGTGTGACTCTGGGTAAGTGGTGGAAACGCGCTGATTTTCCTGAGTGTTTGAATGAGTCTGTATGTCATTATGAGTTTAGTTTACTGCTAAAGAAAAGCTCAGTCACCCAAAGGTCAGAGAACCAAGAGCTCTTATCTCTGCATGTCCCGTAGGCTGATGGTTACTGTGCGTTTGGGACTTTGATGCTCAAGCTCGTCTCTTTCACTCTGGAACTATCTGGGGCCGGGGCTGCTTCCTTCCCGCCTCAGCCGGAGTGATGGTGGTGGAGACATTGCCTCCGGAGTCAGGCTGCCCCAGGTTCAATCCCAGTCCCTTCCACCATCTGTGTCAGGTCCCTAGGGCTGCCCTCACAAAGCACCACAAACCGGGGTGCTGTGAACAACGCAGATGTACTTCTCACAGTTCTGGAGGCCACAAGTCCAAAATCAGGGCATCGCCTGGGCCCTGACCCCCTGAGACTCTGGGTGGACTCCTTCCTTGCCTCTCTGGGCTTCGGGTGGTGGCCCCGCAGTCCTTACAGCTGCGTCACCTCCCTCCCCACCTCCATCGTCACATGGCGTGCTCCCTGTGTCTCTGTGTTTACGTGACATTTTCTCTTCTTATAAGGACACCAGTCCTGTGGGATTAAGGCCCACCCTACAGACCTCCTCTTAACTGCATTACATCTTCGAAGACCCTGTTCCCAAGTCAGGTCACGCTTCTTTTGGGGAGACACAATTCAACATCATCTGTGTGAAGTTGGGCAAGTGACTTAATTTCTGTGACCGTCAACTTCTCACCATCAAAAGGAGATTATCATCCATGCCCCCTGCATCTTGGAGGAGTGTGCGAAGCGACTAATGAAAAGTCCCCTGCATTCATTCGGCGCTCGAGAAGTGTCATTCCCCATCCTCCACTCTCCCAGCCCAATTTCTTCATTTATGCATACTTTCTACACGCATAGGCAGTCGAGCAGACACCATGGGATGTGCAGAGATGACCCCGAGCCCTGGGGAAGCTCGCATACTTTGAGGACAGATAAAAATTAAATTAATGATTACAACAGAACATAGAATTTGGGTCGCACACATGTGCGGTACTGAGAGAGGGGAAGATTACCTGCTCAGTGCTTTGCCAAGGGCCTCACAGCAAGTTTGCTGCAAAGCTGGAACCTGAATCTTGCTTTAGATCCCCAATCCAGTTTCTCTCCTGTTCACATACATTGCACGGTTATGTCAGTTATCACCTTTGAACCACTTAAACATTATAACACATAATCCCTGTTTGCCCACTGATGCTCCGATGTCATGTACCAGCATCTTTTGGGGATGCCCATCACCTTCAGGTGGTCCCTCCACTGCCCCTGTACACTCTCCTCCCGGTTCCCGGCCTTCCGCACACTGCAGAGTAGAAAATCATATTCTTGCCTCTTATCAAAAAAAAAAAAAAAATCACTGAATACTTCCATCATCTATAGATCATTTGAGACCATTCAGTGTGATCAAAATGATGAGCAAGATTCTTCAGAGCCGTGCCTCTAGCACTACAATTCCTGTTCAGTCTCTGTTGCTTGCTATTTTTACCCTCTCCTGTACCCTGAGTTGATACATGAGCGAAAATCTATGTGTGAGAAGGGAGGGTGTTGCTGATGAGCCGTATTTATTTCGTCTGACTCACGGCTAGCAATATCATGACAATTCTCAATCCAGGACAAATAATACAGTAAGTTTTCGGTGACAATATGCTAAAAGGATTTTAGAGGGGAAATGAAAGCCTGCTACTGAAAAAGTCACACAGGTGTATTTTCTCAGGATTCATGTTATACCCCAGACCCACAGTTCCTGCTGCGCTTCCCCCTCCAGCCTCGCTTCTCTACCTCACTTGCAGAGATAAAGAAGTGCGGTGGCCGCCAGTGGGACACGTCCAGCCCTCTCAGTGCTCGGCTGGATGGGGGTGGTGAACCGGGTGTGTAGGCGACACGCCGCCTTCCTTAGATGTCCTCAGGAAACAAAGGACTCATTTGAGAAGATGCCAAATTTGCTGCAACAAACTTTAGATGAAAAGCTGAGATATTTTACAGAAAATAACAGAAAACTTAGGTGATTTAATTATCACCTTTGAGTTCCCAGGGCAGCCCAACGTGAGGATCATAAACACACCAGATGCAGTTAGATTTTTTTCTCATTTCTCCTGTCTCTCTCCTTCCCCCTCTTCCTCCCCCTCCCCCTTCCTCCCCTCCCCCTCTTCCTCCCCTCCCCTATTCCTCCCCCTCCCCTCCCCCTTCCTCCCCCTCCCCCTCTTCCTCCCCCTCCCCCTCCTGCTCTTCCCCCTTCTCCTCCTCCTCCTAATGTGGTTTGGCTTACATGTCAGGCTAAATGCCATAAGTGCAAATGAAAATTTCACATAGATTTTTTTAATGGGTCATATAATTTTGAAAGGCATTTTTTTTTAGAAACCCATAGGAAAACTTTATATAGTCATGAATTTCAGCCAAAGAGTGAAATTTAATTATTCTGAGGAACTTTCCAAAAATAAAATGTCCTTCTTTTAAAATACTCAGTATCTACTCAATGGGGAGGAAGCTTCTCTACCTCTCACTTAAATAAAACTTTTGGGTGTTTTGGTGTCCCTTTATTATAGATACTAACTACCTCTAGATTCACTCTCAAACACTAACAAAGAATGTTGGAGTACCTTAAAAGGTGTATTTTAAGAGTATTCTACAAATTTAAATGAGAACTAATAGATTCATATTCTTCCTCTTCGAAGTTTCATTTGATAAATGGTTTGCATCACTCCTGATAATATTAAAGATACATTACAGGACTGAGAGATATATTTGGTTCCTTTTAAAATCATTTTCCTTGTAAAGGATAAGGGCTGTCTCCTAGTGGTCCAATGTGAAATGCACAATGGATGGAGATTTGGGGGCATGTCGGATAAAGTAAGAATGGGAAAAGTTTAAGAAACAGGGTAACAAAGGAAACCCTGTTGAAGATAATCCTTTGATGACCAATTCAGTCATGGCTTTCCTGTCCCCACTGCTTTTTGCAGGTATAAGCCCTTGGCCGAGACCCTCCCGGACGACAAGAGGATGCTGCCAGCCGAGGAGAGATGCCGGCTGGCTCTGCAGCAGTGCCCGTTACCAGGCTGGCAGGTGAGTGATCTACAAGCTCCTACCAGAGCAGTTGGGGTTTCCAGTAGTGGGGCCGAGTCCCCACGGGGAGCTGCCCCAGTCTCACTGGCAAAAACAAATTGCTGTGATGTGTTTGGCAAAGAGAGATGCTAAGTGTAGTCCCTGGAACGTATCAGTCCTTCTGATTCACCAGTTTCAGCAGCAAACACAGGATGCAGGAGGCTCGGAGCCTGTTTACAGTGCGGGGAGAAGTCCGGAAGCCCCACTAAGTTTGCCCACATCCCAGACCCCAGTGCTGGTACCAGAGCTTTCTGGAGTGTCTGAAAGGGAGCAGAAGTCGGAGGAACCAAAACGGGGGGGGGGATTGGAAGAGCTCAGGGGTCTGCTGGAGGGATAGCCAGGCTCCCAGAAGGAGGAAGGAACAGGAGACAGAAGAGCAGGGAGATGCTCCCCACAAACACAAGGGCACAGTTTGGATTTTGTTTAATCCCTGAAGCAACTCAGAATGCCACCGTGACTAGGGTTAGGAAGAGAAAGAGGAATTTGAAAAGTAAAAAAACTGAGAAGGTAATGTTAGAGCAATAACAGGAAATAGAATAGAGTCCACCACACCAGGAATTATTGCAGGTTCCTAGATAAAAAAACATCTGAAAGTGCATTGGTGGCAAAGAGCTTGGTGGCCAATAGCTTTGGCAAAACATAACCATTACTGGAGAGCAGACATAAATCTCATTTTTTAAAAATGAGAGGGAGTTAGAGCATCTTCAAGTGAAAATGCATGATAGTTGATGAGGCCAGAAAAGAGTACTTCAGTGCAGAAATGACATGAAGAGAAGGTTCAGAATTGCTGACGTGTCTGAAAGTGGCCCCGTGTGGGTAAGACAGGTATTGAATCCTGGATTGACACTGTAACACCCTTATCCGTCTACGACGAAGAACTAAGAACCTCGCATTTTAGCATCGATGAGTAACGTTTTCATCGTCTGTGCCACCCAACCTCTTTCTTTATTATCCTGTCCCCCGTTCTTTCCTTTTTTTACCTAATAATGGAGTTGAGCTTCAAATAGCGGTCTGAAGGAGGACGCTCACACAGTCGGTAGTAGGCATGAATGCACACTTGTGCCAAAAGATTGGATAAAAAAAGGAGGAAGGAGGACTTGCTAACACACAGTGATGTCAGCTAGCCCCGCTCCAGTCAGTGGCATAAGATGTGGGCTCACATGCAGAATTGTTCCACAAGACTGTAGGCGGTGAAGTTATTTCAACTGACTCATTGTCAGAACTTTTAAGCCAGTACCTGAACACTAGTGTTTCCTGAATATAGAACACGAAGATTTTCTCGTTGCATTTTGTTCCTTAAAAAAACACAGATAAGAATAATTTACTTTATTAATGTTGAGAAAGAAGGTTGACTTGTCGAGACAAAGCGAGGGAATCTGGAAGAATTCTTCCACTGTGAGAGTGACCGGCAGGGACCATAACACCTGACCAGCCGTCGTTCCTCCGAGACACCTGTGTAGAGTGTGAGGTCAGACGTGAGGCGGCAGGGGCTGGGGAGCAAGCCAGTGCAGCCTGGCAGCTGTCCCTCCGCCCACGTGTGCTAGGACACTTGACAGTGCAGCTGGGGATGGTATGACACTGAATCCCACATACATTGGGACTTTGAAAAAGTGCATCAAAATGCAGAACAGTTCCCATTTCATTACACTAGTGTATTTTCCCTCACTCTTTATCTCCCCAAAGGAGGCCAAAAATACAAGACGGAGAAAAAACAGAAAGGTATTCATTTGCTGATCATGTTTGCGTATACGTTCCCTATTGAATAGTTAGGAAAGACAGCTTTCTCCAGCTTCTCCAAGATGTAACCTTTCATATACTTGATGCTATAAGGCAAATCACTGACTTCACAGAAATAAAGCTTATTCATGTTTCACTCTTGTGCTAGTCAAACAGCAAATGAAGTTTTTAAAAAAATTATTTATTTCTGACCTAGAAAGGCAGACCCCTCAGTTTCAGAAACAAAGCATTTGTTCGAAACGCAGTTATAGTTACAGGCAGAGTTGTTGCCGCTGTCTTCTGGTTGGTTCATGAAGACGAGGATTAAATAGGAGCTGTTTGAAACAACAGCAGGTCGTAGCGGGTGGCTCTTGTATGGGCAGCCTGATCTGAAATTGCTGAGTCCAACGTACACTTCCTGTGAAGCCGCCCGTGTTCATCCTTTGGCTGAGTGGTTAGCGTGAGATTAATAGCTATTTTTCTCCAAGGTTTTTAGAAGCGATGCTAGAACATAAAGGGATCGGAGTCATCCTTTGCTGTGTGAATCTGCATAGAGATTCACAGATTCACAGATTCTCTGTGTGAATTAGCTAGGAATTCAATTCTCTTAGCTAAAAATATGATCCTTTAACTGTGGCTCTGATGGGTCTTGGGGATCTTGTGAGATTGCTTCCTTCCTCCCAGACATTGATCAGAGCCTGTGCAGGAAAGCCTCCGCATCATTTGTAGCGGCATTCTAGCCCCATTGTTCCTGTTCTTTTGCACGTTACAGCAATTCCATCAGTGGTGCTGAACACCGGGATTTGCTTCTGTTCCAGACGAGGAGAGACGTCTTCCCTTCAGTGTTGTGCGTTTGTTTACCAATCCACGTGTGCTGTTTATTGTTTATGTAGCCGTGGGTTTGGAGTCGGTACGTGAGGCCCTGGAAATGCTGATATTTCATAAGTAACGCTTCCTCTCATCCTTGGAATTTGCTACAACTATTGATAGGGTTTGTTTTGTTTGCCTTATTTGAGTTAAGCCCTATAGCAATTCCATGCAGAAGAAGGAAGGTAGGCGGTGAACAGGAATAACCTCATTTCAGACATGAGGAGGTCGTCTTAGAGCGAGGCGTACTGATCAAAATACAAGGTGTGGCGAATATTTCGTTTCGGTGGGGAGGCCCCTTTGCTGGGACCAGACCTGGGTCTTCTGTGCTGTGTTCTTTCCACTGCACTCGCCTCGATCTGTCTCTTTTAATGTAGCTACCGAAAGTCCCTTTCCTCAGACTACAGAACTTGAAAGGCATGGATTATGCGTCCCGGCCTGAGCTTCGATCAGAGGCACTGGTAGGTTCGTTTATGAGTCGGAGCAGATTGCTTCCTGTAGTTCGTGTCTTTTTTCTGTTTCTGATTCGCCCAGTAGATGGAGGTAAAACAAGCTGGCTGCTTCCCGTTGCTGGTGATTCTGATCGGAATGTTTCTTATGCAACCGTCAGCCCACTGACCCTTCAGCAGCCAAGGCTTTTGGAGGCTAGGTCCTGACTGCATTTTGCAAAGAAAAGGAGGAGAAGGAGAAAGGGAGAAAAGAAGGAATTGGACTCAAGGGAAGAAGTGTTTGACTCTGTCCAGTGTTTAATGTCAGCTCTAGTGTGAGAGCGGAGACCTAGATGCTCCGGGCATCCGGAGGAAACAGCAGGTGTGGTGACGATTCTCAGGCCAGATGCGAGTCTAGGGGACGCTCGCCTCGTGTTCACCCCTTGGGCAAAGGCAGGTGGAGAACAGCCCTGCTGAAGCGTGCAAGTTGCCAGCTTTGCTCGCGACCAAGCCCCCACCTCCGTGTCCTCTGCTTGTTCTCACTCCTGAGGTTGCCCACCTTCGACCAAGTTGCTGCCTGTCTGTCCTCCACCAGCGAGGAAGTGCATCCTTGGAGGCCGCGGCTGCCCGGTTTGCTGCTGTGTCTCCAGCACAGGTGACGGAAAGGTGCAGGTAGACACTCTGTGCAGATTTGCAGGGCCAATAAGTGAGTCTGTGTCAAGAAGCCACCAAACCTACGCTTATAGTTTAGATACGAGTATACACAGACATATACGAATTTTTAAAACCTGGAACAATTCACAAAAACCTAACAGTGCTAATATCTGGGGAATGGTTTTGGAATGAGAATCAAATGGAATTTTTAGCTTGTATCTGTGTTTAGAAGGTACATGTATCTATGCATTACTCCTGTAATTGCAAATGACTTAAAATTTGTAGCCACTCCCTAAGTACAATTTAAGTGGAATATTGTGTAGGGTCAACTTAATTATTTTAAGCTTTTATGAAAAAAACGGTAAGTCACACTGACAGTGCTTTCCCTAAAGCAGTTTTGTTTCCAAATAATAATTAACCTATTGCATAATTTACGCCACCGGCCCTTTCTTCTCAAAGGCATCTTCACAGGATTCGAACTGGTCCCCACAAGTTTGGGCGGACTCACTCAGGCCATTACTCCCTTTACATACTCAGCATCACTGTTTTAACAGAAGGGGGTTTTAATTTAACGAAAAGTGGAGAAAAATCATGAGGCAGTGATGGCTGGAAAAGCATCCTGTTTGGTGATGGTTTCTTGTTCATGTTGATGAAATGACATATTTTAAAAATATGCTGGACGAATCAGAGCTTTATCCTTATTTCAAGGCAGAATTTAAGTTGCTCAAAAAGAAATAGAAGGTTCTTGAAATGATTCGAGTGGACTCTACATGACTGTCTTCCAGAACCGTATTCTGTCTCACCAGAGGTATTTTTCTTTATGAAACCAAGAGTCTGTGGCGTACTTCATTTGTGGTGAAAAAAAAATCTACACAGTTTGAAAACAAGTGAAATTATGCTGCTAGTTTTTAACCTTCTACTATTTGGTGTTTTTAAAATTAGTCAGGTATTTCATTTATTTGAATATATACATTTTTAATTCAGTCCCACTTTAAAAGGTAACTTTAAAAATAATCCCTCCGGACTGTGTACATTTAATCAAACACTTCCTGCCCTGATTTCCCCCAGCCATAGACCAGCGACCGGCAGGCACTTTGGCTCACGTGAAACATGCGTGTTTTGCCATGTTATGTCATTTATATAAAGGGAAAACTTTTGAAACTAATTCTAAGTGGAAAAATAAATGGTATCATCTGATTTTCACACATTTTATATGAATCAACTGGTTAGAGGATGCTTTCTTCTGTGTAGTTATTTGAATGCTATATTCATTTTAAAGCCATCTGGAGGGTGACGAAGAGAGAAACAAATCTGTTAGAGCCTGTTCATGGGTGCCAGGGGTGCCGTGCAGCCCCGAGCACTCGTAGGGCCCAGGGGGAGCTGGGCTGGGGGATGGCTGACCCCCACTTAGCAAGGCTTTCACAGGGATAGGTTGCCCTGTCGTTCCAGACTTTTCTAGAACTTTGGGGTGAGAGGAGCTTTGCAGACAAGCAGAGTGTCCTGTGTGACACCTGTTGCAGGACAGCGTGGAAGGAGAAATTTCGATGATAACCTGAGAGGGACTTCACGTTTCCTCTAAGGCTGTACGAATGGGGGGTCAGACACGGGAAGGCTGCCGGTGACTCGCTCAAGATGGTACAGACAGGAAGTAAGAAACGCAATTAGAACTTTAACTTGACCTCAACTACCCACCTGATATGATTCTTACTCCTTGTGTGCGTGAGAGAGAAAGGGAGAGAGACTCTGAAGGAAGTAACAAAGGGCAGACTCCACAGTCAATGAAATATTTGTGCTTATTCACTAACAGAAACAATGACAGGACTTCCCTGGCGCTACCATCGCAGGGGGCACGGGTTCGATCCCTGGTCAGGGAACTAAGATCCCACATGCCAAGTGGCGTGGCCAAAACCATACATTAATTAATTAAAAAACAATTACAATAATTATTTTCTTCATCATCATCCTTTAATGTAATTTTCGTTCCTTATATCTTCTCGTGTAAGGCATGGCCTAGATTCCGCTGCGTGTCTCTCTAAAATATACGGCCTTGGAAGGATTCACTCTGACAGTACCAAGAATTGCAAGATTAACGTAACATTAAATAAAATCATTGGATGAAGGAGTGATTATTTCATTAATCCCAAATAGTCCAGTAGAGAAAAGATAATAAAAGTAAGAGCGAGAAACTGTTAAAAGTTTTAAACATGCTCCACTTTCTTTACATCTTTGAAGATGAGACCATTGTATAAGGGCCCTTGGCTCTTATTAGGACAATAAATTAATGGTTTATAGCCTTTGTTTTATTACTCGAGGGGCACTTCATAAATCAACCGTAAGTTCAAGCTAGAAAATAGCCTATAAAATTACTCTTTCTCTCATATTCCTCCTCTTTCTCTGGCATTATTAATGTTGAAAATAATAAAAATTAGGGATCTAAGAGTATCTCTTGGTACTATGTGCATTGTGACTGGGAAGTACTATATATATGCACGTATATGTGTTTCCTTTTTTCTCGTGTACTAAACACGTAGGTATACACATATATATGAATATAATTTTGTTATAGTGTTCAGTCTTTATAAGAAACTTGAAAATTAGAGAAGAAAATATAGATCACCCACAACTGAACTACCTAAAGATAATTACTGCAAACCCTTGGTGCGTATTCACTCAGTATTTAAAAATAACATTACAGATGTTTGATTCTTGGACAGTGTGTCTCCCTTTTCACTCTGAACTTTATTGAGGACAAATATTACATCTCTTTTTTTCTTATATATTTTCACACACACGTGTGTGTGTGTGTGTGTGTTTCACGATCACGTCTCCTGGGGTCTGGGTCATAGTAGACAACCAGTGTTTGTTAAATGAATGAACGAACGCGCCTCCTACCTATTATCCCGTTTCTTTTGGAAATGGAAGTATCCACAATCGAGTCTGGCTGATATGTGTGATAGTTCCTTTTTTAAAGTCATTTTATGTTTTCCCTCTCAGCCTCATTAAGCAAAAGGCTTAGTGTAATATCTGGCACTCAACCGTTGCTAAGTGAGAACAGGGTATGCCTATGGCTAATGCAATTTTCAGGTCTTAGGAATCAATCTACTTTCTTGTAACTCCAGGTCAACAGCCTTACTGAGCATCGTTTGTGTCCTGAAATTACACAGGCAGTTGTGATGCAATGTTAAGGAGGAATGGCCTGTCCCCCTCACAGGGGTCTTACAGTCTAGTCTGGGGGCGGGGGGGGGATGGGAGGTCTGTACCGTGAGCAGTGAACGAATAAATAATTACAGGTTAGGGTCCTGTAACTCCTCACTGGTAGGGAACCAAGGTGGACACTGTGATGGTGAATCCCAGGGTCCCTAGCTCAGGTGGGCGGGCATCATAACAGGCATCTCCACAGCCACCACGTTCAGGCTGAGACCTGAGGGCTGGCAAGGAGCCAGTCACGTGATGGGGCAGGAAGCAGGGTGGGGTGGGAGCCCTCTGTGCTGTCCCGAGGGGAGGGCAGCCCAAGAGAAGAAAGCTGATGGGAGCAGGACGGTGGAGCCCCGAACACCCACCAGTGACAAGGGGAGAGACCACACCGTGGGGCAGAGTTTCTCAGCCTTTGTTCTTTCACTGTCGCTCCCCTCCATGGAAAAAAATGAATGAGGGAATGGGACTGGGGGACAAAATCTTAGCTGTTACAGTAGTTTGTGGCCCTTCAAGGATCAATCTTCCTGGACAAGCTTGGCTCTTGACAACTACTGAAAGAATGGTGGTCCTGCCTCTACACCTCATCCAAGTCCATCTCTTCTGCACCAGTCTAGTGTTCCCCACTCCAGATTGAGGTAGTCATTCGATAAGCCCTTATTAAGCATTTGTTGTATGCCACCAATCTTGTCATCGCTAAGGGGGGTTTTGCCCATCAGAAGCCAGCGTCACCCTCTGAGGCAGAATCCACCTTGCTGAGAATGGACGCTTAGAGGGACACAGGGGCCAGAACCAGGGGAACTTGTATGAGCAAAGCACAGTGTTCTACTTCAAGTTCAACGTGAAGCCATTGATGAGCTTTAAGGAGGGTGTTAACATGATCTGATTTAGGCTTTAAACATGAAAAAACGTATCAAGCAGGACTAGAGCTGGGAAGCCAGGCAGTGAACTTGAGGTCATGACCTACGTGAGACAGAGCAGCGGTAGACGGATAGAGAGGGTAGCTGAGGCAGAGAAGGGACGGAACCTCACAGGGACCTTCAGTCAACAGTCTTATCACATTTAACTGACTCAAAGAGTGAACTCTCCTTTAAAACCGGCACATTAGTTTTTAGGTCAGGAATGTGCTCCAGCTCTTCTGTGCAGGTGGGAATTTGCTGCACAAAATATGTGTGGCGCTCCAAAAGATGGAAAAGACCATATGATACTGCTTATATGTGGAATCTAAAAAGAAAAAGAAAAGAAAAGGTACAAATGAACTTATTTACAAAACAGAGATAGAGTCACAGATGTAGAAAACAAACTTATGGCTACCAGGGGGGAAAGGGAGGGAGAGGGATAAACTGAGAGACTGGGACTGACATATACACACTACTATATAGAAAATAGATGACTAATAAGGACCTACTGTAGAGCCTCAATACTCTGTAATGGCCTATACAGGAAAAGAATCTAAAAAAAGAGTGGATGTATGTATATGTATAACTGATTCACTTTGCTGCACAGCAGAAACTAACGCAGCACTGTAAATCAACTCGACTCCAATAAAAGTTACAGAAAAAGGTGGAAGGGACCTGGTCCTATTGGAGTTGAAAGCAGAAGACAGTTCACAAAAGTAAACATAGATGAGTCTCAAAGCAAGCATGAGCACACCACAGAACGTTAGGAAAGCTCGGTAATGTTTCAAAAATCTAAAACTCTACAGATACTCTTAGAGAAGAGGGTGAGGATGCAGGACTATGAGGATTCACATTTTTAGAAGTAAAGCCGTCATCAAAGTACATAAACGGCAGTAACGTTTCTGTTGCTGGCGGTGGCAATGCTCCGAGCTTGTGTCTGTACCCACCCCGGTGAGCACAATGGCTCTGACTGTGTTTATGCTGCTGTTAATCATTTATAACATCACGTTCCACAGGGCAGGTGAATATTATTGACATCATGGAGCCCATTTTGTTAAAAAGACAGAGACTAAAGGTGCTCCCTAAATGAATCCATTAACTTACCCAGTGCACTTTCCTCTGTGGTTTTGGAGCTAATCAGCCTCGTCTGGGATTGGCACTGGTTTGCTTTTCACAACGTGTCGCTATGGGGTGAAGAGATTTGTTTTTTCTGTTAAGCGCTCTTGACCATACTGGTACGATTTCCATAATGAAATAATACATAGGATCACATAGTGCGCAGTTCACTCGTAAGCACAAAATAGTCGTTTTTATTCATCACTGCTTTGCTGTACAGGTCACACTGTTCTAGGTGAGAGTCATTAATTTTTCTTAACCTGTAATTATGTGTAATTCGAGCCAAACCACTTTCTTCAAATACCAGAAGATACAGTACTCTTTTAGATGTGTGTAGCTGTAATTATCTTTTCTGCATTGAACTTAAACTTCAAGAATAGTCTATTTATAACAAAGAGAAAAGAACTTGTATTTTAGTACAAATGTATCCTTTGAGGATGTTTAAAAGTACATTCAGAGCCAGACTGAACATTAGAATATTTATATTTAGTAGTTTTTCAAAGCCACCACGAAAATGTAAAATCCTGTAGTATTATTAATAAATATAAATATGCAAAATAGTGGTCTTCTGTAGAAACTTAAGGAATCAAAGAAGCAAACGGGGGAAATATGTGAATTCAGCCTGAAAAAGATGGCTTTTAGTTAAATGGTTGTTTTACTGAGCTTCCTCAAAGGATAAAGCAGATTCTATCCATCCTTGTGGTCCTAGAGCCTGGCACGGTGCCTGGTATTAGGAAGGCCCTAGGCACATGTTTGGTTTGTGACTGGAGGGATGGAGGGGTGGATAGCTAGAAGGATGGAGGGGTGGATGGAAGGATGGAGGAATTAAGGGAGGGATGGAAGGATGGATGGAGGAATTAAGGGAGGGATGGAAGGATGGAAGGATGGAGGGAGGAATGGAAGGATGGAGGGAGGGATGGAAGGATGGATGGAGGGATGTAGGGACAGAAGGGTAGATGGATGGAAGGATGGAGGGATGGAAGTATGGATGGAGGGATGGGTGGAAGGATGGAGGGATGGAGGGATGGATGAAGGGATTGATGGAAGGATGGAGGGGTGGATAGAGGGATGGGTGGAAGGATGGAGGGATGGAAGGATGAATGGAGGGACAGGTAGAAGGATGGAGGGATGGGGAGATGGATGGAGGGACAGATGGGTGGATGGACGAATGGTGAGTGAATAGATGGATAAGACAGACAGATGGTAGGATAGGTGGGTGAATAAATGTGAGGCAGGAAAACCAGGAAAAGATATGAGATACAATGCACCTAGGTACTACATGAAAATGATAGCTAACCAGGAATGTGTGAAGGACTGTCCATAGCGTGCCTGTGGGAATGCTGGGGTTTGGGAGGCTGCTTCTGTTTGAAAGAGATTACCTGGTACAGAAAGTGCTCTGCATGGTAAAAAGGAGAAAGATGTGTGTTTTAAAGGAACACAGTGACATTCTCAGATCAGCAGGAAGAAAAACAAACCTGTTGGGAGAGAGACACAGACATCAAAACACATAAAAAAGTGTGTTGTTCTTATGATTGCCAATAAAGCTATTTTAAAAACTGAACAGATTGACATTGGTAGGGCACTTTAAGAGATAGACACCAGGGCATTTTTTGAAATTCTAATATTACAGTAAAAGAAGTTGACTACTTTTAATCTAGCTATGATATATCTTGTCTTTAAATGGGAAGTATTTGTTTGAACAAGGCTTAATGTTTTTAGAGCAAAGGAGATTAAAAATTTTTAAGCATAATTTTTTGTCTGTAATAACAAGCATAAAGCATTTTTCAGCAAAGATATAAGCATCCACAATAAACTATTTCTCATTAAAATATGATCTGGTAATTATATGTGGTAGTTATTAATAAAAAGCCTTCCAATAATATGACATACAATACATACGAGACATACGAGATAGCATCTAACATAACAATGGCAGAAGCGGTGACACCATTCAGTAAGAACCCTGTGCTCAGATGCTGTAGGCCCTTGATATTGTCTGCGCAAGCCTTGAATTGGTTTCTGCTCTCAGGGAGTATGTGGGAAGTTAGAATAAGAGTCAATAGCATCTCTTTTAGAGGAGTGAAATGTGTTAGATCTTCAGAGATTAATAAAGATCATATTATGGAAGGCTTTGAATACTAAACCCTGAAGTATGCATTTTAGTTTAGAGGCAATATAAAACCACGGAAGGTTTCTGGAATATTAATAAATTGGAGGCAGTGGGCAAGGTGAGTCCAAGAGTAGGTAAAGAATTAGAGGATGAAATAGGTCCTAGATTTTGGTTTACAATTATACCAGAATGTGATGGCACCAAAAATATGAAATTTAACATCTTTGTTTCTTGAACTGCATGAGATGCATTTTTATAAAATGAATGAATTCATATAGTTTAAACAGATATAATTTTTTTAAAGATTCATTTAGTTGAAGTAAATTAAATTTTAAATATCTGAGTTCATGTTGTAGCTCATGTCCCTTAAAATCACTTTCTTTGAAATTCTGCTTTTTCCATTTTGTCATTCCATCTACTTTCCTTCACCCAATATGTCTAAATTATGACCTTTATATTTTTCCAACATTATTCTAGTCCACAAATACTTCACAGTCGAGTTGAACATTCAGACAGGTATACCAATAATGACAAAACCAGGAATTCAGTGGTATTCTAGAGATATCTTCAAGGTACATTAGTGACATAGACACACCACTGTAATGAATTCATTGTTATAAAGTATACACTAGACCGAGAGTTCATGAAGCCATCTGGGTTCTGAAGGATGCACAGGGGCTTATCAAGTAGATGATTCAAAGAGAGATGAAGACAAATAAACAGTATACGTTAAGCCAGAGGAGAAAAACAAGTTCCCCTTTTGGAATGGTAAGAGCTATGATATAGCTTGAGAATAGATAAACTTGAATGCATTGAAAAAGGATCTTACTACAGAAAATCTAACAAACATTTCAAAAGAGTTTGAGCAATATCCTGAAAATCATGACCTGCTATTAAATCTTTTTTTTTTTTTTTTTTTTGCGGTACGCGGGCCTCTCACTGTTGTGGCCTCTCCCGTTGCCGAGCACAGGCTCCGGACGCGCAGGCTCAGCGGCCACGGCTCAGGGGCCCAGCCGCTCCGCGGCATGTGGGATCCTCCCGGACCGGGGCGCGAACCCGCGTCCCCTGCATCGGCAGGCGGGCTCTAAACCACTGCGCCACCAGGGAAGCCCCTATTAAATAATTTTAAGCATGAAAGTAACATAGCGAGATTGATGTTTAGAAAGATCACTCTGGAGATAGTTCTGCCAGTGGTCTGCCAATCAGTGAGGGGTGGTCAGATGGGGGATGTCCCTAAAAAGGTGAGGCCAGTGCTGTGCGCATCCTGCCATGGAAACGGGAAATATGGGTCCCTTTACGCTCCCAAGAAGGGCAGCCCTCCTCTGCGTCTGCCTCTCTGTGATTGAAAGCAGTAATCAGGGATGATGGTGAAGGGACGGAGCGCCAGGGGAGGAACCTCACAGGTGCCTCCACATCTCTCTCTACTGCAGCGTCCAGTCCGCCTACACTCCATGGCAGCCGCCCATCCGGCCCTTGTCTGTCCTCCTACAGCCTACACCTCTAAAACAATCCCTGGAAACTGTAGCGGTAATCGAAACTTTCGAAGTCATCGATGACAATTGTGTTTAATCTTTTAAAATCTGTCACTTCAAAGAAGAAAAAAACAAAAAACCTAATGGTTTTCTAATAAAAATAGCGAAGACTCTAATTCACAGGTGGTTTACTTTTACAGGAGTCAGAATGACATTACCATTTTCATCTCACATAGGAGATGATGCATCTAGGAGTTGCATCCTGCATCTAGGGAACACAAGCAGAGGACTCAGTAGGAGGACGTGTCAACCTCTCCTTTCCTCTGGTTGTGAGAGCATCTTTTTATAAGAGAATGCAGCCAAAATCAAGAATGTAGGTGATCTGAACATTTGGTCTCATTCAGATGAATCTTAATTTGTTGGATTTGATATAGCATACTAAGGCACTTATTACAGAGAAACTGTACATGAATTCATCACAGAGACAAAATTTAAATGGCCAACGCTTTTCTCCTCGTCAGTGTCATTAATAGTGTAAATCCTTGAAAATTTTGGGATCTTGTCTGGGTTTTTCCTGATGAAGATAGATTCCTAGATTTATGTCCCACTAATCCATAGTATCAGTGAGAGCAGAGGCCGTAAGGACTCAAATGTATTATTCAGAACGGTTTCTGAGGAAGGAATCTGATATACTGCTAAAGAGCTCATTTCATTCTTTAGGAGAAAGAGACATTTCCTAAAAGACCAGCACAGCCAAACAAATGCTGACATTTCTAGCGAGCATCTCCAGATATAGGCGACATAAGTCATGTGGTAAGCAATAAAAATAAAGAATGAATGAATGAATCTACCTATTGGATAACTGTAAAGTAAACCCAAATAGCTAAATAAAATTTTTTTTTAAATCATCTGAATGCGATGGCAGTACAATACCCAGCCATTTCCACAAAGTCTTCAGCTGTGTCTCAGCAGGACACTTGCAGTGTGGATTCAGACTCCCTTCCGCCCCCCCTCCCACTGGATCAGAAACCCAGAAGCCCTCCTCACTCACAAAGCCCTTGGTTTTACCTGCGCAGGGAGAATTTCCATGAGTGTAACCACACCAGAATCTTACCAGGAGCTTGGGAGCGGCCCCGTCCTCTGGCTCCCACCTTCCCTGTGTCTGCCTGTCTAGCATCCCACCTTCCCTCGTACGTGTCCTGTGACTCACGTTCCCATCCTCTCCTCATTAGCCCAGACCGTGGATCCCAGCAACACCTCCTTTTTTTGCTGCCTCCGAGCTTGGCCTGACAGGCAGATCTGCCATGTGAAACACTCAGACCACTTCTTAACTACCCACTATTGAGTCCTTTGAAATTTCTAATCATTGCGAGAAAATCCATTTCATCCGTGTTTACTCCCCTTCAAATTTAGCTTTCCTATGTGACCTGAAAACTGCCTATTTCCTGAAAATACTCTGCTACGAGGTTTCACTTTTTCTCATCTTCCTTGTCTTGGTGGAGGAGAGCAGTGCAGCTGAATCATTGCCCCCGACGTTCTATCTTATGCTTTTTTTCTTTTATTCCCTCCATGGTTTATCCTATCACCTCCTGAGTTCCAGGACTTATTTCCAGCTTGATGAATGACTTCCGGGCCTGGCTTACGTGTTCGTCGTCCATCATACCTTCTTTTCATCCTTGAGGACATTATCATCTGTCTCGGTGACTCATCTTATCCTAAGACCTCAGAATTCCTTGTCTTCTGTTTCTAATCTGAATCCACCTTCCCCACAACCCCACCACTTGTGAAGTGCAAGAATTCATATTCTTCAGGAGATGTAAATATACATGTGCAATGGCAGATACCTAATGCAGGACAGTAAGTGAAACAAAGAGTCATTCATAGCGTGCTGTGGGAACACAAATGAAGGTCACCCAAGCCCTACTGGACGTGGAGAAAAGGATATCAAAAATCCACTCCTGGGGGCTTTCCTGGTGGCGCAGTGGTTGAGAGTCTGCCTGCCGATGCAGGGGACACGGGTTCGTGCCCCGGTCCGGGAAGATCCCACATGCTGCGGAGTGGCTGGGCCCGTGAGCCATGGCTGCTGAGCCTGCGTGTCCGGAGCCTGTGCTCCGCAACGGGAGAGGCCACAACAGTGAGAGGCCCGCATACCGCCAAAAAAAAAAAAAAAAAAAAAAATCCACTCCTGGAGGTGGGGTAAAAGGTAAATAGAAGTTGGCCAACAGACAAGCAACAGTTGTAGAATCTTCCAAACCCAAATAATTGATTTCATTATACTGTCCTGCTCACAGCCAAGCCCAACAACCCATTTCTCCAGCCAGTTTTAAGCAGGAACTTTATAAATTTTGAATACAGTTTCCAAAATTATTTTCATAAAAGTTAGACGGGATCCTCTTTAAATCTTTTAGTGTATACCCAGTGTTCACAGGAAAATGTCTGTTCTTCACTATGTGGCCACCGGTTACATGTGTAGCCCCTTCCCTCATCACACTCCACAGGGCTGCACCTCAAAATGGTTTGTCGTCTTCTGTTCCTTGCCTAGTTTTTCTGTCCCACATTCATCTTTTCCCATCATCCCTGGAAAATTTTTATATCCCCAAATCTAGCACAATTCTCAAGATAAACCTACTTTGATTTTTGGAACGGCTGTTAGAAATGTCACTAGATGATCTTATTTGCAAAGCAGAAATAGAGACACAGACGTAGAGAACAAATGTATGCATACCAAGGGGAAAAGGGTTGTTGGTGGGATGAATTGGGAGATTGGGATTGATACATATACACTATTGATACTCTGTATAAAATAGATAACTAATGAGAACCTACCGTAGAGCACAGGGAACTCTACTCAGTGCTCTTTGGTGACCCAAATGGGAAGGAAAACCAAAAAAGAGGGGATATATGTATACGTATAGCTGATTCACTTTGCTGTACAGTAGAAACTAACACAACATTGTAAAGCAACCGTACTTCAATAAAACTTTTAAAAGTAAAATAAAATAAAAGTTGATTAAAAAAAAAAAAAGAACAGGGTAAGGAGTAAAAATAAACCATAATCCAATCCAAGACCAAAAAAAAAAATGTCGCTAGAAGAGATCTTAGTCATCCCATGCAGCTGTCTTCCTGCCCGGGGTCTCCACTGAATGAAGGGAGTAGAACTAGAATCCAGCTCTTCCACCACCATCCGGAGGTCTTGTCCCCATGGTGCGCTCCCTTCATACGTTAGTTCTCCCAGAGTGGTCATTACTGCTTCTACCCGTTCTGTAGTATTGCTGCCTCTAACTCTCTGGGAGTTTCATTTCGGAACCCAAGTTTGCATGAATTTTGCTTTGGGGATTGAGTTTCCTGCAGCGAGTTACATACCACAGTCGACAATGAACAGAAAGATGACACGCTCCCTCCTTCCCAAAGCCTGCCTCACAGATTTGCTCTGTGGTGCTCACAGACAGTACCAACTGTTCTTCCTGTTGACTGCCAAAATCATTCAGCAGTTGGGAAGAAAAAAAAACTCTATGAATTATGGAAAATCACTAGGGAGAGAGAATGGCACTACAATGGGGGGAAAAAGGACAATTCTCTGTGGCCACCCATCCAAGTGCCCACCTCAAATCTCAACCAATTTAAAGAAAACTAAATGAAGAAGGACATCTAGTCAACCAGGGGCCTCTGAAACAGGAGAGCGGTTGAGGGCTTGTCCTGTCCATCCAAGTGGCTAGCCCGACTGCCATAATGCAAGATTTGAGTCTCAATCTCTTGCAAAACCGCGTGCTTCATTAAGACAACAAATCTTGG
This sequence comes from Delphinapterus leucas, assembly GCF_059928025.1. NCBI lineage: Eukaryota > Metazoa > Chordata > Mammalia > Artiodactyla > Monodontidae > Delphinapterus > Delphinapterus leucas. The sequence goes on along the minus strand of NC_143146.1, from coordinate 3,889,398 downwards.
CTAAGGGGAGAGCTACATAAGATGGGAAGTGACAAAAGATGTTCGGAGTAAGCTCCGTTTCCATGTGAAAAGCTTCATAAGCTACCTCTGGCCAAGCACTCTAATGGCAAGTCTGACCTGTCAGCCTTTTTGGTACCTAATGGTGTGTATAAATGTGCCAGCTTCGGGTGTCCCTTTGACGTCTGACACAGGCTGCGGGGGTAAGTTGTGATGTCAGCATTTTAGTGTCCGCAGCCCATGCTTGGGAGCACACGTGTTGGTCTCTCATCTTCACGCTGTTTGTCTCAAGTGCTAAGAAGACGACTATGAACATATCACAAGGTTTGCCTGAGCTGTATTTTTTCCGTATCTAACAGGACATCACCTCTGTGTGTCCACAGCTCTTCATGGTAGTATTTCCCAGGCTCTTCTGCAATTATTTACATCTGAGCATTTCCATTGTGAGCATTTCCATTGTGAAGGGCATTCCTCACACCTACCACAGTCCTGTGAATTCTTAGAAAATAAGCACAACACACCAGAAAATTATTTTGAAAACGCATGGATATGGCTTATTGTTATGTGTTTTTCAGAACTTTCTTTGGCAGCGCTTCTCATCAATAGTGGAACATTTGGACTGGCTTGCATACCACCAGAGCTTTTACTAGAAACTGATTCGGTAACATGCTGAAATTCCTTTTTTAAAATTCTAGACAAGAATGTTCATTGTATAGCTACTGTTTAGGCAGGCATCTAGAAGATTATTGCTCAGAGATGACGATGTGAAGACTTTTTACTTTTGTGCTGCGGTTCTATCACTGCAGTTGTATAAACATTTGATTTATAATAACATATGGTGTAGTAGAAAAAAAATCATTGAAATGAAACAGTTTTGTGCATCACGTTTCAGTTGTTTTTGTTTTTGGTCTTTTTGTTTGTTCACTTTTCCTTTTCACAGATGCAACCTCCCTGCTTTGAGTTGCGGAAAGAAAAGGATCATAAAATAAAGATAAGGGTTTAGCTCTGGGATTTGGGAATTCATTCATGGGAACGGCTGTATCTTCCAATGAAGAGTCAAGGCCCATGTTTTCCCTTTGTGTTGCAGGGGGCAACCACGACAGCTGTGGTGTATGGGTATTTGCAAACATTAGTGACAATGTATACACACAGCAAACATACTTATTAGAACAAAAGCTTGGGGATTCTCACGAAATGTGGAAGTGTTACAAGAATATGGCAGATGCACTGGAATAACTTTTGTGAGCTTTGCTCCTTCAAATCCTTTTCTGGAAAAGCCTCTTGCCTGATTATTTTCCCATTGTTATTTTGGCATCTTCATGCTGTTAAATGTTTCCCTGCTGTTTGCGTTTTAGATTGGTGTTCGAAAAGTATTTCTGAAATACTGGCATGCCAACCAGCTAAACGATTTGTGCCTACAGCTGCAGAGAAAAATTATCACCTGCCAAAAAGGTAACAGTTACACACTTCACAGTAACAGTTCAGTGACATTTCTGAACTTTGATGAGTCGGAAAATACAGAATCATTTAGTGAACCCCCAAGTTTAAATGTTAGGGAAACCTAACATTTAGGTTAACCTAAATATTAGAGTGGACCCTGCCATGGCCCTATGTCCATCCATCCCATGGTGCTACCTTCAGGCAAATAAATAGGTTTCAGGAGTTTCAGAAGCACCGTAGCTAAGTTGGCTATTTACTTGTCTCTAGGTCAGAGTATGCAGCCACAGCTCGTGCTTTATTTCATGATCATTCTATCTGTAATTCTGCATCACATTTTCACCTAAGTCATAGTTTGGAAGAGGGGATATCCATACCTTGTAATTTATGCATCCCTCACCTGTAAAATATTCATGCTTGCTGATCCTCCAAGAAGCACAGGACAAGAAGAGTGTGCCTTTGAACCCACAGTGGGGAAGAAAAAACAACCCATGTGACACTCGGGCGCAGCTCTGGAGCCAGATTCCTAGGCCACGCCAGTCAGCGCCCCTTGGTATGCTAGAGTTTGGAGGACTGCCACAGCCAATTAGCCAATGTATGCCTTGGATTTATGTATGCCTTGTAATTTAAGTAATTCCATGTATGCCTTGGGTAAATGCTTGACTATTTTTCCTTTGTGAAGGGATAATAATATTTGGACTGTTAACTTTGATAGCACATAGCATCTATTTCATGTTAACTTTGAGAGTCCATTTAGATTTTTTTTTTCTATCCAAACCCAAGTGACCGTCAAAAATAGGTACATTTTAAAAATCACAACTATGCCTCACATAAAACATACATACTTAATAGATTTTTAATTTGCTTAATAGTTTAATTGTATTATATATCTCTAAAGAAAGGTAAAAAGGGGAGAAATTAATCTACAGGCTAACTTTTGGTGGAAGCAGCCGTGATGAGCTTAGCTCTCTAATCTATCTGAAACTATTAAAAACAAGTGCATCTCAGAGAACACGGAAAACTGCCTCACCCTGTTCAAGCCTCTGTCTATGCGAGCCCCTGGGGGATTCCTTCAGGCACACCCCTGGCTGAAACCTCTGATGGGTCCCATCATTTTCTGATGATAAAAAGTCCTGCTATATGCTGGTCCCTCAAACAGACTCGGTTCAGAATTTAGCAAGTCCAGTCCACGGGAAGGTCAAAAGTCAGAATCTCATTCCAAGTTAAATCGTCCCTCTAGGCTCCCACCCTTACTTAGGTGCCCTCCGGGGGGGGGGGAGGGAACAGGTAAGGGGACAGGGCCGCCCCTCAGTCCGACCCACACCCACGTGACCTGGCCTGGGGTTTCTCTGGCCAGCAGGCAGGCAGGGGTTAACAGCCTCTCTGCATATGTGGGCGCCTTTCAGCCCTCACCTGTGCTACCCACCTGGGAACCGCAAAATCTCTCCTTTGGGTGCCACTTGGAACTCCCCGTTGACACTACCTGTGGGCCTGGGTGCTCTCCAAGAGGAAGTCTCTTTAAATGACTCCTGGCAGGCGTCTCTGTCTCGATAAACAAGGTCTGGTGTCCTAGAAGCACAGTTGGGGACCCTGACAAGTGAGCCTCTCCCCGTAGAGCCGCCCTGCATTCAGCCCCTGACAGCGTCGGCCTCCCAGGCCACCGTGGCCTCCAAACTCCAGACCATGTGGCAGGGTCTCTGGCTGGTCCCCTGAGGCCACTTTCACCAGCCTGGTGTTCAGGGGCGGTGGGGGGAGCCCCGGGTGAGGGAGGCTCTATGCAATCCTCGCTTCTCTCTGGGTTATAGGGTAATTTGGCCTTCTCTGTCCCTCATCAGTGTAGGGAAGGGCTGGGCTCACAAGTCTCCTTTTGACTCTATCGCCTTTGCAATTCCTTTCTGTGTGGTCAGTCCAGGCATGCCCTGGGAGCTGGTTAGAAATGCAGAGTCTCAGGCCCTGCCCCAGAACTCCTGAATCAGAATGTGCATTTGTAGCCTCAGGCTGAAAGTGGGATGGGGAGAGTCCCCTTTACAAGACCAGTGCTCTACCCGCTGGGCTGTGGAACCAACCGAGAATTCCATTTAATACTGCGTTTATACATACATGGAGCGGGGTATCACTTTCTCCTGGAAACCTTCCTACATGTAATTAGAAGGCTGCGTACTCTGTCTTCCATCAGGGGTGCCTGCTAGTAATGTCTCCTCTGGTTGGTTACAAATGTTAAGTCGCTGTGCCCTATGGACCTGAAACAGAAGAAATTAGCAGAACTGTGGTTCTTTCTTCACCCCTAATGATAAAAATTGAGAATGGTTTTTAAAAAATGGATACAAACCACAATTTCCCATTGCATAAATGAAATAATGGCTGTAAAAGCATTTTTTTTAAATTACAGGCTCTTAAATGCAAAGCATTAATTATTGATTTTTAGTTTTACATCTCTTAGAACCATTGCTTCAGTCCTTTTTGCTAGTATGAAATTCATTCAGAATTTATATCATCTGGAGTCATTTCCAGTTTTTTAAGAGTTCTCATTTTTTCTTTGTAAATATTGGGTGGCAGAAAGCTGTAGTTACACCTCAGTCTTAAATTTAATCATTTCAATTTCAGATTATTCCCAACAGAAGTTTCCCTCTGACTATATACCTTCATTTTATCCTGCATGAAATTGTCAGAAAGAGACAAGTATTAATTATCTATTTGTGCCAAATGTATTTGTATTAATTGTCTCTTAGTAAAGGTGCCATGTTTTAGCAACCAGTATAAATTTTTTTCTTTTAATTTTCAAAGATTGCTAGTGCAAAGTGTGAGAAAACAGGGTCTGGACACGGGACAGCGGATTCCCAGGTCTATGTGGATCCAATGAATAGCCCTGCTGTAGTTGGAGGTCAGCAGTCTGGCCTGTCCACATTAACCTTCCCTTTATTCCAAGAGATTAAACATCTTAAATATACCCTCCCATTGTCAATGTCTAGATTTTGTTTAATGTAACAGGAATGAGCGAATGAACAGAGAGCAGGCCTTCTGCCTCTCTCTCTCACTGTGCCTGTCACATGGCTAAAATTTCTACATTTTATTCCGCATTTTTGGTTCCTGGGAGTCTGATTGTACCTTTAGCTGTTTAATTTTTTTCTCTTTTAGATTAGTTCAGCATGACTGTTTTTACAGTTATCTTAATACACTGCATTCCAAAGTAACTAAAGACTTAGTACTGCCATCTGAGAAAAAGTCTTGAGCATTTTAGACGTCTGCATATTATTTGCCTCTGAAGCCATAATTGTGGAAAGTTGTGTTCGCCTTTCCATCTTCTAATCGAGTCAAGGCATCTAAGTGAATATCCTAGACATATATAGATACCCACACATTTATTCTCCAATAGCCAGGGAATATTTTAAAGCACTTAATATTTTATAGGAGGAGAATAAAGTGTCTTTGTTACCCACATTGCTTTTCCCTACAGTTATAGCTCTTCCTATAATCCGAACAACTGCTTCTAATCACAGAAACTTAGAATGAGAAGGGACGCATCCTAGCATCAGATCAGCATTGCTGCCACTCATCTGTCAGAACATCCCTGAGCAGGGGCCATCCTGTTTCTTGAACTTGCCTGGGTACTGGGAGCTGACTCTCTCCCATGAGATGCCTGATCTGTTTACAACCTGTGCTCATTGTTAAAAGGTCATCTCCATATTGATCCCAAATGTGCTTCCCTACACCTTCCCTGTTGTGACCTGCTCTCTGGAGAGCTACAGATTGCATCTACGTGGCTGCAAGGTAGAGTTTGGCCTCGTAAGGGCAGAGATTTGAATCCCCGCTCTACTGTTCTTTGGTTGTGTTTACCTAGAGGAATCTTCTCAGCATCACTGAGCTTCTCTTTCTTTGGGTACAAAATGGAGATATTGGTACATTAATGACCATCGAGTTTGGGCACTGAAAGATGGGTTGGAGCGCCTAGCACATGGCAGTGCCTTTACACGGTGGGCGTGACTTTTATTTTCAAGTCTTACATTTGTTACTGACACATAAGTGATTTCAAAGTGTGTTCATCCACCTGTTTCCCCCAATTCTTACACGTTTTTCTAGCCCTGCTTCCCCAGAAAGCAGAAGGATGACCCATATTTCTACACAGTCTCTTTCCAGAGCCTTAAATGCAGTGTTAGTTTTTCTAGGAGTTAAGTCACAATCCTGTTAGCAATATGTGCATGGTTTTCAAAGACTACATCCGTGAGCCTCAGACGTTTCTGTTATAATCTGATATAAAATAATGTGATTGGTGCATCCCCAAAACAGTCTGATGAGAGCCACACCCAGAATTCTCTGGGGTTTGGACTTAGTTCTTTCCATCAGTGTTCAGCCTGTGTTACCACAAGAAGGAGGGAAGCTTTATTAGAATATTACCTGCACGATCTCATTCAGGGTGAGGAGTTTTGCCTCCACTGTTAACATTACTGAATGTAGATATCTTTTTAAATATAAGATTAGAATGTTCTAGTAAAGTCCTAGACTGGGTTAAATATATTTTATTTCAGAGCTGCTCCAACATAATGTATTTGGACTTGTTGATGTACATCTGGGTTTTTTGCTTTTGCTCCTCTCGTTGACCCGTCACTGTGTTATTTTACTGAAGTTATCAGAGGATTTTTAGCACGCCAGCACTTGCATCAGAAAAGGAGCATTAGGCAGCAAGAGGTCACATCCATCAACAGCTTCCTGCAGATTACAGAGGACCTGGGGCTTAAGACCTATGATGCCCTGGTTGTGCAGAACGCCTCGGACATTGCCCGTGAGAATGACCGGCTCCGGAACGTAATGAACGCTACTTTCCACAAAGAGAAGTTGGAGGCCAGGAACAAGCAAGAGGAAGGAACCAAAAGGTAAAGGCAGATGGTGTGCAGCTTCGGTGACCCTGGGGCGTCAAGAAAATGCCGACAGCCCTTAACGCAAAGTTCAATCACTTATGACCGTAGGGAGAGGAACAAGCACGTATGCACGCGCAGTGCGTTACGTGAAACCTCCTGACACCTGAAAGGGTGCTTTTCCTGGGCTTTCCTTCCACGGAATAGATGCTCTACGTGTTAGTTTAGGTCCCATGAAATAATTGCTTCACCTACCGTGCTTGCATCACTGACCATCTCAAGCACAAAGTTTTAAGGCATCTATAATCTTTACGTCTTAGTAAAGGTATATAGCTTGGTTCTCGACATCTTTATGCAAGTGTCACGTATGTCAATAAGGCTGACTCCTAGAAACTTCTGAAAACCTGACCCCCCCAAATGGAGAAGACACTCTAAAAACACAAGAGCAGTGAAATCAATGAATGGTTGCCTGTATTATATTTCCCTTAGGAAACTGTCCCATCTTCTTTGCCAAAAAGGAAAGCTCTGGGGAAAGATTTTTATTTTAAAGTTCACGTTGGACGCTGAGCTTGAAATAGACATGTGAAGAAAACTAAGCCCTTCTCCACTTTTCCACTCTTGTCTCTCTGTGACAGACGAGGACACCCGAGATTTACAATCCTCCCTGGGATCTTTCCATCCTGATTTGCTGTCAGGGAGATGTTTGTTTTTCCATAGGAACTTAGTAATGTCTAGTTGTTTCTCCCTGAAAATGACCCCCCTTTGCCTTGACCGTGATGTCGAATGATTTTTTATTAAAGTGGAAGTGGTGGTGTGTCTCTCGCTAATTAGCCTCAAATATCTCAGTGATTAAATACTGAAAAAATTCCCTTTGTACGGAAAACTGTAATTAAACATTACAGGGAAAACAAATTATCCACCAAGTGCCACGCTTTCGTCTTCAGCTAGTTCATTTCCTATATGGGCGTCTGGCTCTGCCTGGCAGTAGATCCCAGCTCTGCTGGTGTTCTGCCACACAAAGATATAATTATAAAAACAAATGCTCGGAGACTCCTGGTAAAATGAATGCATTGGCATCTCCCTGGTACATGATTACATTGACATGTGAAGCCAGAAGGAATCTTTTTTAACCAGATAACTATTAATTTTATAGGACTTCCAGAATAATATTTATTATTTTCTCTGCTGGAGCTAAACAGCCACCCCAATTTCTCAATTTCATTATGTATTCATTTGCCTGATAGAAAATTAAGTGAAGAAGTATTTGTCTATTTATTTATTGAAAACCAGCAGTTCACCTGGCATTGGGCAACCAGATGGAATGACAGAAGAAAAATAACAATTCTGCACATAATTAAATAATTGCTGATGGAATTTAAATGGCAAGGGAAAGAGAGAGAGAGAGAGGGAAAATGAAAATCTTTGATCGTTTTAAGTAAAGCATCTACTCTTTTGCAAGGGCAAACAGAGATAGCTCCCAGCATTTGATGCATCAGTAACTCTCTATTAAGATGGATTTCCCAGAAATTATCATTCAGGTTGAAATCCTGGTTTTTTGATTTGCTTAATAATCAGGGTGTGAAAACTTCACTCAGCGAATGCCTGATAGCAAATGTGGCACTCCTTACGACATCTTGGGTTCTGGTGAGATTTTTTTCTAAAGTAATAATGATGAGTCTTGAACGTGTTTATTTATCACGAAGCAAGGGCTGGAAGGATGAAGTGGCTTCCTCTGGATGCACTGGATACCAGAGCGCTGCACGACGCATCCTCCAGCCTCGGCGGGAAGGCTGTTTACCAAAAAGCTGTGATTATGTCTGCTTGAGCCGGTTCATTGTTCCCATCTGAATAATGCATCTGGGTCTCTCTGGCGGGGCTGTCTGTGTTTGTTTCCCCACGCACACCCAGAGCTGAAGACAAGGGTGGACCCAGGCGCCTCCACTGCAGCTTCGTCCCAGTGTCCATGGCGGTAGACAGCCTGGTCCAGTCCCAGGCTGGCCCATCCACCCCGTCTCCTTCTCTGCACTCGGTGCTCAGCCTGGATGACAGCAGCGGCCTCCCATCACCACGGAAACAGCCTCCGCCCAAGCCAAAGAGGGACCCCACCACGCGGCTGAGCGCCTCCTATGAGGCCGTGAGTGCCTGCCTGTGGGCTGTCACCAAGGACTCCTCCAATGAAGGTTAGCCTCGGGGAAGAGGGACCCCGATCCCCGTTGGGTTACTGATGCTTGACTTCCGGTCTTTGAGTGCGCCGCGGCATTACTTTGCCCTAATATATTTTTAGTAGAATTAAACCCGTTGTTGGCTTGCCAGGGGCCCCCCTTTCTTTTTTAATTTTTATTTATTGATTTTTGGCTGCGTTGGGTCTTCGTTGCTGCACGCGGGCTTTCTCTAGTTGCGGCGAGCGGGGGCTACTCTTCATTGCGGTGCACGGGCTTCTCATTGCGGTGGCTTCTCTTGTTGCGGAGCACAGGCTCTAGGCGCGCGGGCTCAGTAGTTGTGGCTCGCGGGCTCTAGAGCGCAGGCTTAGTAGTTGTGGCGCACGGGCTTAGCTGCTCCGTGGCCTGTGGGATCTTCCTGGACCAGGGCTCGAACCTGTGTCCCCTGCGTTGGCAGGCAGATTCTTAACCACTGTGCCACCAGGGAAGCCCACCAGGGGCCCTTTAATCATTAAACATAAATAATATTAATTCTAATCTCTAAGCCTCTTAGGGAAAAGCTCCTTATATATCACTTCCTTAACTCCTCCCCCGACTTCCACATTGAATGAGGAGCCTCAAACCAGAACAACTAAGAGAGTTGGTCGCTCATCCACGTAAACTTTTGTGAATTAAAAAGCTAAAAAGATTCATCTGGCTTCCCTGTTATCACAACTTAATTAAAAATTAAGCCTGCTTTATCACCACACAGTAAAGTGAAACGATTCATGCAGAGGAGAATCATGACTCAGCAAAATTCAGTGAGTGAAACTTTGGGCACTAGACAACAAATGTCTCTGCATCGGTGGCCTAGACGTATTTATGCAAAACCACAGTTTATTCTCAATTAATTCTCTCATAGATTAGTTCATGTGATATTATTGCTTAATTTTTAGAATTGTGAAAAGCAGAGGAAGTCCTTCTTTGCAGAACATTTATTAACTTCACAGATTTTACTTATCACCCATGAGTATGAGGTCCTATTCTAGGCCCAGGAAGGTACACAATAAATAAAGTTATCTGCCCCCATGGGGTTGGCATTCTAGTGGGGAAGGCAGATGGTAAACACAATAAACAAATAAATACACAGAATAGTTTAACTGTTTTTTGGTTTTTTTTTTTCTGCGGGGCATCTCACTGCTGTGGCCTCTCCCGTTGCGGAGCACAGGCTCCGGACGCGCAGGCTCAGCGGCCATGGCTCACGGGCCCAGCCGCTCCGCGGCATGTGGGATCCTCCCAGACCGGGGCACGAACCCGTGTCCCCTGCATCGGCAGACGGACTCTCAACCACTGCGCCACCGGGGAAGCTCCGAGTCAACACCTTTTATGCCCAGTCCTGTTCTTACTAACACGTGCCTTTCCTAGAGGTTTTCATCCAGTATATACGGTCATAGTGAAGAGAGGCCGGCCAGAGGGCTCGTTTTTCTTCTCTACCTTTGTGCCTGAAAAGCTGGAAACAATTTTATGGGTCAGTAAATTTTAACACTTGTTTGCAAACTATTAACAAGCGAGAGCCAACTATTTGAAAGTGTGATTTTTAAAAGTTTGGGGTTGCTTTTTGCAAACAGAGACTAGGAAAGGAAGAACAGAGCCACAACTTCTCTTCTTTGCAGGGAAGCTCCCAGCTGAGGGCTTTGCTGAAGAACTGAGTATCTAAACCCAGTGTGACGGCTTTCTCCCCAACACAGGGACACCTGGATGGTGAAATAGCACAGGACAGGTTTTTGGGGGGCAGCTCTAGGCGCCACCACTTAAGCCTGGTGATGTGAGATGCATACCCAGCCTCCCTCAGACTCCAGCCACCCGCTCCTTAGAAATAACACCTGAGGAATCCGTATTTCTTAGAATTGCCGTACAGCTTCCCTTTGTAACAAAACACAGTTTATATGTATAGGTACGAGAATGGTTCAGCTGTGTGGCTTAATTTGGAAATAGCGTTACATTTCATTCCCTTTTTTATTGTCTTGTTTATAAATTTATTCTAGAATAGCACTTGACACCCAGTAAGCACTAAGTAAATACTTATTGAACAAATAAATCAATATAATAGAAAAATATTTCTTTGTGCTGCTTTCGTGAAAGCAGAACTAGCTTCTTATCAGTAAATCAAAATGAGCACAATTTGGCAAGTTTCAACATGTACCCTTGAGATCTGTCAGACTTTGTCAGCATTATTTTTAACAGAATCCCCTTTATAATATTTTTTTCTCTTACCTGAAATTTGATGAAAATTAGGTCCTCCGTGAACGCTGCCCTGAGAATGTGTGACGGGGCATAACAGGAGAACATAATTATGTTTCACAACTTATGGCTCATTTGTCCATTCAACACATGTTAATTCAGTGTATTCCACTCCCCCAGGGCCTTAGAGACCAGTGGGCTAGGAAAATGGGCAAACAAATTATGAGAGAGGCAGAGTAACAGCAAGGGCACCAAAGAGCACAGAGCAGGAGGGGCTAACCCTCACGGGGACCTGTGGAAGGGGTCGAGAAGGACATTTAAGAGGCCTTACACACGTGGAGGGCAGTCAGTGGGGAAAGATGGGCCGAGAGCAAAGGTGACAGACTCCTCCCTCAAAAAAATGACCTAGCAAGGTTGTAATCTATCGCAGCTCAGTAGAAGCCCTTCTTGTCCAGTTTGTAAGCTGGTTGCAAATCGATACTGACCTCACTCAAGTATGCAACAGGCCCACCAGCCAGGGAACTGGCTTTATCTAGGCATCCTTCATGTCTTAGGTCCTGAGAAGGGCACACAGTTTGCTCTGAAACTGGGCAAAATCACACTGGAAGAGTTGGAAAACAGAGGATAACAACACACACAGATACAGGTATTTTCTTGATGAACGATATTCTCATTGCTTTCTTCTCATAGATTTAACATGTAGGCATCTTATTCTCAGTGAGAATGGGGCCAAGTAACTTGTGTCTTGAGGCAAAGTCACCGACGTGCCTTAGCAAAAAACTCAAAGGGAAACTATTTTGTACAAGAAAATGTTTACCTCCTAACAGAATCTAAAAATGACACAAGTCCCTAGATCATTGCACAGTAAGTCAGATAAGAGTCAAGTTTAAGAAAGAATGAGAGGGCTTGAGAATGTGGGATTTATCCCTTAAGTTACTGTTAGGACACTAAGACTTGCCCTCAAGGTGATCTGTAACCATGAAACGTCTCCCTGATCCCGTCTCACTTTTATCCATAAATTCAAGGACTAAAAAAATTGTTAAGAAAACTCTTAATATAAATTCACTCTTAACAGCCCTTAAATCCTTATTTGCAAATGAACAATTAGCAAGGACTTGTGTGGACACACACACACACACACACACACGCAAAGGAATAACCATAAAACCAAATTAGACTCTTAATTCTCTACCTGTGGTATTCTAATTTCACTTTATGAAGAATGAAGCTTTCCAGTTCCCAGCCCAGATTTTCTAATTTGGTAGTTACAGACAAGGACAGGAACTGTGCTCTTTACATCCTCAGTAAAGCACCCCAGGTGATCTGACATTGATGAACTGCAGACCACGCCCTGCAGAACCCTGTTCTATGACTCATGACTAATTTCTGGTTCTGTAGTAATAATATGATGTTGATGGTAACAGCTGACACTTACAATTGTTTATCATGTGACAAGCGCTATGCTAAGTACCTCCAATCTTTAGAACTACCTGATGGGGTGAGACTGTCACTGTGACCCCTCTGTAGATGTGGATGTTGAGTCAGGGGAACAGTGATGTATCCCGTCCCATGCTACACACCCAAGCAGTCAGGTTCCAGAGGCCAGTCTCTCAACTGCCTCCCGATAACCCATGCTACTTTTATTTATCATCGTTTAATTCAAAAAAGCTTTTCTCTGCATCTAAAGCAAGCCTTGAGGGAATATCATATCAGCTATCTATTGTTGCTTACCAAAACTCCTCCCAAACTTGGATATTTAAATAAAATACGATTATTTTATTACTGTCTCAGGTTCTGGGTGTCAACTGGGCTCATCTGAGTGGCTGTCCCTCGAGGTCCTCCATGAAGCTGCATGTGGTGGCTAGAATCACCTGTAAGCTGGTCACTTGCATGCCTGGTGCCCATAGATGTCTAAAGACTGGGACTGCTTGGCCATCTCTGTGTCTAGGTGGTCTCTCCACCCAGTTTGTACAGCCTGGCAGCTTCAGGGTAGCTGGACTTCTTACGTGGACAATCAATGTGTCCCCGGTGCCTGCTCCAGGAAAGAGAATGCCGGGCGGTCACTCTCTTACCTTTGACGAGCAGCCTTGGAAGCCACACAGCATCACTTCCACCACTGCCACCAGACAGTCTCAAAGGCACATCCAGGTTGAGGAAGGTGAAATAGACTCTAACTCTTGATAAGACTGGGAAAACTATTGTGGCCAGTTTTTGGAAAATACAGGCTGCCTTAATCCATCCTCTGGATCAAACAATTCACATCCCTCCCACATGCAAGATGCACTCATCCCTCTTGCATGCTCCCCAGAGCCTTATCCCATCATCACATCAGGCTCAGGTCCAAGCCCCAAATCCCATCATCTAAATCAGGTCCAGGTATCCTGGCTGCTCAGGTAAGGCTCCTTAGATGGGCAGCTCCTCCAGGACTGTCCCTAACTATCGAAGACAAGCTGCCTATTCTCCACACAACTAACATGTTGCTTGTGCCTTGGTTAGGATTTAGTCCTGGTGCCCGGAAATTATTTTCCATGGCCATTAGGTCCGTGCTACAGAATCTTGGCTCACCTTTGGATATTATTTCCTCGTCCACAAGAGGTGACATGTTTGGGGCTGGTCGTTTTCTCAGCCTGATTCCTGCTCATAACATTTTGAAGCACCAGAGCCTCTTTATTTTGTATTGATCATACCTCTTTCAACGCAGCTGATACAGTTCCTTTAAAAGCTTTGCGAGTTTCCTGTGAATCAATTTATAATCTACCCCTTTAGTCAAAAGCCACATCCACAGATCTCTTTGAGATAATCTCCTCTTGACTTTTTCTTTTCTGCAAGATTTCTGTGGGGCAATACTCCTGATATCCTTAGAAGTCCTGTGGTTTTGTTTCTTTGAAAAGGTCCAGTGAAGCACCACCTGAAATCTTTCTGAGGTCTTAATAAATGGGTTCATAGTCATGACCTTGGCTTCAGCTTTAGATCCTGTTTTCCTAAAAATGCCCCAGATTCAATCTCTGCTTACAAGTCATTTCTTAACTTCGGAGTTATTTACTATCCTGATGGCCCAGTGAGAAACTATTTTATTTTCAAACTCAGAAAGCCCAGGCTCCTTTATAGATAATAGTTTGTTCTTTCTTTAGCTTATCTCTTTACCCTCATTTTCCTGCAGGAAAGTAGAAGAATCCAGGAGGCTGCTTTTACACTTGGTCTAAAGATCTCCCTACCTAGATCATCCAGTTCCTTAAGTGTGTTGTCTGGTTTCCACAGTACTGCAGGTGACAGTGTTGCTAAACTTTCCACAAAGGTATAAAAAGGGTTATGTTTCCCTCGGCATCCAGCATATTTCTTACTTTCCTTTAAACGTCACCAGGAGCTTTCCTGGGCGTCATGCTTCTGCTAACAGTCTCTTCAAGACCTCTCCTCCTTCCCTGGTGGTCCAGTGGCTAAGACTCCACGCTCCCAATGCAGGGAGCCCGGGTTCGATCCCTGGTCGGGGAACTGGATCCCAACATGCCGCAACTATGAAGTCCTCCTGCTACAGCTAAACATGCCACGACGAAGATCCCGCCTGCCTCAACTAAGACCCGGCACAGCCAAAATAAGTAAATGAATAAATAAATATTAAAAAACAACAAACTCCTCCAATTTCCCAAGGCTACTGCCAGGCTTTTAAAGTTTGGGTTTTTTGGTTTATGGCAGCACTCCACTTCCAGTACCAATATCTGTATTAGTTGTCTTGCTATCTAACAAACCTCTCCAAAATTTAGTAGCTTAAAATGACAAAGGTTTTATCATCCTCTCTCTCTCTCTCTCTCTCTCCCTCTCCCTCCCCCACCCCTCTCTCTGTCTCTCTCTGTCTCTCTGTCTCTCTCTCTCTCTCTCTCTCTCTGTCTCCCTCTCTCCCCATTCTACTAGTTGGGTATCAGCTAAGCCCTTCTCATGCGAGCTCTCTCACAGCTGTGGTCAGACAGCGGCTGGGCCTGGGATGGTCCACAGGCTCAGTTCATTACATTTCTGGTGTCTGCGCTGGGGAAACCTGGACAGCTGAGGGCTGGAGCAGATGGGGTCCTCTGGCATCTCTCTCACCTCTGTGTGGCCTCTCCACATGTTCTCCACAGCATGGGTGCTTCAGAGTAAGCAGTCTTCTCACATAGAGATCAGGGCCACCAAGAGATGTGTCCCGAGAGAGGAAGAGCCAGCCAGAAGCTGCACTGCCCCTGACCCAGCCTCAGCAGGCAGGCAGCCTTGCTTTCGCCATGTTCTACTCATGGGGCGGTCACAGAGGTCCTTCCAGCTTCAAGGTTCTAGAAGAGCACGAAGGACTAAAAATACTGTTGAAGCCAGTTTTGTAAAATACAAGCTGCCACAAGTCCTTTAAATTATTCAAATCTTCAGAACAACTCTATAATACTAATGTTAAAATTTTGTTTGGTTCATTAACTTTCTAGGAGAGGCTTATGAGTTGCTGTGTTTTAGTACATTGAAAGCCTTTGCGATAATGCTCATTAATTACAGAATTGTGCATTTGGGGTATTTTCTACTCTTAAAAGTTGGCTGCTTTGGTGAACCCTGTACAATACTGGCCTTCAAAGATATCCATTGAGTTAGAAAATTAACTTTGTTCTTTTCCATTCTCATCTGGATGTCTCCCATTTGTTTCATGTTTGCGAAGTGCCAGCATCTGAGCTAAGCACTTTACATACATTATTTTATTCTTCTGAGATGATTTAGTGATATCACCATTTTAGGCATGACTATTGAAGCCCAGAGAGATGTGACCAAGACCTCTTTTAAAATTATAATTTGCACCGGTGCCACCGCGCAAACACACACACACACACACACACACAGACCCAATTCTGTGACTATTATGGCCTGTAGTTTCCCACCTCATAGCATGTATCATGTTCTAACATGCTATGGAATTAACTCATTTGTTTTATTTACTTTTTTTATTGTCTGACTTTACCCAGGAGGGCAGAGGAAGGAAGGGGACAATTACTGTATATTCACTAATGTGTCTCTGAATAAATACTGGTTAAATGCGCGACTAAATGAATGATAGCATGAAAGGGTGGTCATGCTGGGGTTTGAATCCAAGCCCATCTGACTCCAAAGCCTTTAATTTTAACCCTAAAAGTGGAGTTGTCACTCTGAAAGTGGAGATGGATACTCTCATATATGCAGTCATAATGAGAGAAAAGCCTGGCTGCCCTAAAACTCAGGAACTCAGCAAAATTAGATGTGCTTATTCAGATCAAGAATTCCTACAGATTAGCAAAGCACCAAATTGGTAAAATAGTTCAAGATATTTGAGAAGTTTTGATATTTTAGTAAAACTGTGTGTAATTTTCTAAAATTAACATCTTGGCTCCAGAGAAATTATATTTAATAAAATCTATAATTTACAGTAAAAAAATTAGAAAAATAAGTCTTTTAGAATTTTTTAACTTAAACTTTAATAAATGTTTTGAGTCATATTTAAGTAGTTTTTCTGCCTCTTTAAAAATTAGTTCTCGCTAATATTATGCTCTTTTGTTTTTCTAAATATCTTCCTTCTTTTCAACTTACGAAGTTGCCACTGAAGTTCTTAGTGAAATACAACACTCTTGATTTCCCTGTTAAGTGTGTTAGGATTCAGATATATTAATTAACTGTAAAACAAGCCCTTGGCATCATTTTAACAACGTTCTTTTTAGGAAAATAATCTTTCCATGCATGTAGTTGTTTTCAATGGTGTTTTGTCGTGTTCCTTTTAGACCATTTAAATAATCCAGCTTAGGTATTTCCTACAGGAAACACCCACAGGGCACCAACTCGCTAATTTGCTGGTTCTCTCCAGTCTCCTATTTTCTCTTCTCTAAAAGCCATGAGGAGCAGTTCAGCCAGTACTTAGTCCACACGTGTATCAGGCCCTCAGAACCCAGGCATAAGCAGGTGCCAGTGCAGATGGAAGGTGCCCACCCCGCTGCATCCCAGGCCCTTCCCGCTGCAGGCGGCTGGCAATCCTGGGCCTCCTTACTGGCCACCTTACCTCTTCCTTGACTGGTGGGAGTTGTCCTCCCCCTCCGAGATCAAAACTGGCTTTCCCCTTGGCAGTCCTGTGAAGTGCCGGGAGACACGGACCCAGGAGGGTGGGGAGATGGGGAACCTGAGGTTGAAGAGAACCAGACCCTGGAGCGGGGAGCGACCTGGACCCTGGAGGGTGGAGGGACCCAGACCCCGCGGGGGTGGGGGGGAGAACTGGACCCTGGAGGGTGGAGGGACCCGGACCCCGCAGGGGGGGAGCGACCTGGACCCTGGAGGGTGGAGGGACCCAGACCCCGCGGCGGGGGGGGGGGGGGGAGAACTGGACCCTGAGGGTGGAGGCCGGGTGTCCTCGCCGGTCGCGGCGCCGGGGCAGCTCCGCGCGCTGCGCGAGGCTCGGGCCGGGTCCCCCGCTAACACTGCCGCCCCTTCTCCGCCCTCGCCCAGTTCTCAGCCGACCCCGGCCGCACAGCGACGACTACAGCGCCGTGAAGAAGATGCCCCCTCGGAAGCCCACGCGGAGCCCGCACACCAAGCTCAGCGGCTCCTCGGAGGAGATCTCGGGCGCCAGGCCGGGGGCGGCGGGGGCCGGCGGTGCGCGGCGCAGGGCGAGCGGCCCGCAGCGCGCCCCGGGAATCCCCGCGCCGCCCGCGCCCCCGGAGCCCGAGCCCGTGTACATCGAGATGCTGGGCCGCGCCGGCAGCCCCGAGCCGGCCGAGGCCGTGTACGAGGAGATGAAGTACTGGGCCCCCCCCGAGGGCGGCGGCCTGGGGGCGGGCGTCTCGGCGTCCGCCTCGCCCCCTCCGCCGCGCGACGGCCGCAGCCCCCTCCCCTCGGAGGACGGCGACGCCGGCGGGCCCTGCCGGGACGCGTGCGACATCCCCGCGCCCTTCCCCGACCTGCTGCCGCACCGGCCCCCCCTCCTCGTTTTCCCCCCGACGCCGGTCACCTGCTCCCCGGCGTCCGACGAGTCGCCCTTGACGCCCCTGGAGGTGAAGAGGCTGCCGGTCCTGGAGACCAGCCTCAGGTACCCCGTGCAGCCCGAGGGCGCCGGCCCCCCGTCCCCGCAGCACCCCAAAGCCCCAGAGGGCGACGGCGACCGGCCCGCGTTCGCCGGGCCGCACGGAGCCTCCCGTCCCCCCACGCCCGCCGCCGCCCCCCGGCCGCCCGCGCACTTCACCTCCGCGTCCGAGCCCGGCGCGGGGAGGCCGGCGGAGCCGCCCCGGGGCCCCCCGAGGCCCACCTCGGCCCCCGCGGGCGCGCCCTGCAGCCCCGGCCTCAGGAGCCCGCACCCCCCCGGGAAGGCGGCCCGGGCCGAGCCCCGGAAGGCCGCCCCCGGCGCCCCCTCTCCGGCCGCCTACAGCCCCCCGAACTGCAGGCCTGTGGGCAGCCCCCTGGACGAGCTGGCCAGCCTCTTCAGCTCGGGAAGGAGCGTGCTCCGGAGGTCGGCGGCGGGCCGGAGGATCCGCGAAGCTGAAGGTGAATTTCGCACACGGAGGTAGAGGCGTAGCTGCAGACGCGGATGTGTGCCGATGTGCCGTAGATACGGTTTAAGGAACGCTTGAGGTCATTGCGGGGTCGTTCAGAGCAGGTACCAACTTAAAAACAAACATCTTATGCAACCAGTATGGCCAGGTAGGTGAGAATGAATCTTTCCGTCTCGTAGGTAAAAGTTCACGATGCAACAGCCCACAGCGCTGAAACTGGGTTTAATACACCCTTGTGACTTGAGAAGTATTAGAGCAGGACTCGGCTTGAGCCGCTGATTTCCGTTTCCTGATAATATTCACTTGCAACATGGAAGGGGCACTTGTGTCACATTATGCCAAGATGCCCCATTGGTTTACAGCTCACGGCTAACCCGAGTGTCCTCCAACGTGCTGTCCATCTCACTTCCACTCCCGGCATCTGGGACGGTTACCTGTTCAGTTACTCTCTTACACTCACTCAGTACCACTTAAGCTATGTTGTTCTGAATGAATGATTTTTGTGCTGTTCCTTTGCCACCCAAGGAAAATTTTAACTCAGTTCTGTTATATCTGCATCTTCTCATTGAGCAGCTCTGTCTCATGACTAGTTAGCTGTTGACAGACAGTCAGGTGAGCTCAGGGCTAAGCTGTGGCAGCCAGAGGCTGTTGCCTGTATTAAAAAGTATTTATTTTGTGTCCATATAAAAGCAGAAGGTAGCTAGCAAAGCAAAAAAAAAAAAAAAAAAACCCAAAAACACAAAAAGCCCTCATTAAGAATTTGTTGCTAATCTCTTGTAAGTAGCTCACCACGTGCTAATTCATTCAGACGAGGTTGCCTTTGAGCCAGAGGTGCCATTTGGGCACAGATTCTCTTAATAATCACAGAGAATGTAGTCATCTTCCAGAAAACATCTTTTTATACAGAACCAAAATATTTTCCAGTGTTCTGTATTTGGGAGGGGAATTACGTGAATACAAAGGATCTTCCCTTTAAGGAAATTGTAGCAGGTCCCTCGACCGTGACGCCATTAACCCGAATGTAGATGGCAACTACTAGGCTTCTCACTTTGCAGAGATGGGAAGCTTCAAGGTCAGGAGGTTAAACACCTTCCTTAAGGTCAGGTGGCAGGACTGGAAATAAAAGCTCATGATGTGACGTTTTATGTACGCGTTAACCTGCTCTTTCACCTAAAGAAAATACATAAATATATTGGCTTTCATCATTTGATTAGGTCCAAAATCTCTAGAAAATCTAGAAAACATTATCAATGAGTGAAAAGTAGGTCAAGACTAAGAACACTTAGCAAATGAGTGAATAACCTAGCCCCCATTTATTCTTTTTTTGTTTTTGCGGTACGCGGGCCTCTCACTGTTGTGGCCTCTCCCGTTGCGGAGCACAGGCTCCGGACGTGCAGGCTCAGCGGCCATGGCTCACGGGACCAGCTGCTCCGCGGCATGTGGGATCTTCCCGGACCGGGGCACGAACCCATGTCCCCTGCATCGGCAGGCGGACTCTCAACCACTGCGCCACCAGGGAAGCCCCCCCCCATTTATTCTTCAGTCAGATAAGCTAATTGTTTTTTTAGCTAACAATTTCTTCTTAATTACAGACCATTAATAAATGGAATTGTCCTTGTAAGTAGGAGATGGCTTGAATTTCACAAGTCATATGTTTCATTCCAAGGAACAAAATGGACTCTAGGAGAAAAGCCTTAAATGAACAAATTACTATTTGCTTTCGGAACTAAAAGTTTATTAAAACCAAATTTTACTATAGATGGGAATTGGATGAATTCTTCTCGGCTGTATTCAAGGAAGTGAAATTAATGAATTTGTAGACGGGCATCATCATTTGGAAATCCCTAAGTCTAGGACTTGAGGGGAGGATTCCAGTGAGGCCTCCAGGTAGGGTGCGTGGATGTGCTAATATTTACCCTTGGTAACATTAACTGGTATTTGGGAACATGTATCAAAACCTCAAGTACAACATTGTTAGTGCAACTCTAAAATTATAAAATATCTATTTTTCTACTGTGGGCTTTTACAAAACACTCTTTATTTTGAAAAGATTGTCTTGAGCCACTTACGACTTTCTCATAAATATATGAATTGGCAGCTTCTGCCCCAGCACAGCGGCTGTAATAACAGGAAGCTGCAGTAGGAGATGGCTCGTCCCCTCGCACCAGATGACAGGAGTCCAACTGTGCAGCTCAGACCGGTGTGATTCCCGATGGTCCATGATGTAGGAAACACGTTGACCAGCATGCAGGACGTGTCCTTCTGGGATCGTACAGGCTATTCTTTTAGGATGTCAAAGGGGCTTAAAGAGAAGACTTGGAAGAAAAAATAGTCTTGATGCTGGAGCTAATCACTGGAGCTGCTTATATGATTATTAGGGTTTACACCATGTGATCCTGAAGCCAGTAATCCATTGTCTTCTGAATGAATCGCATGGCTGGTATTCGTGACTTACTGGAGTCCTGGGACTTCTCCCCTTTAAGATTTTAAATCTTCTTCTTTACCCTTTTTATATTTCAACATATTCTTCTCTTCACCTGAAATAGCTTCCTTACCAAATAATCCAGTGGGCGGCTAATTCCGCCTCAATGCACCTGAATTAATTACAGCTCATTTCTTGGACCGTTGTGATATGGAGAAACTGCACTGCAGATTTGCAGAAGGGTTCCAAATATTCCCCTCGCTTCCTTAGAAAGTGACCTTGAAGAGATTAAACTGCTCCTTATTACCCTGCTAAAGGTATTTCCAGTTAAAATATAAAGGATGGTGAGTTGCGTATAGAAAAGGAGGTCCTTTGGTGTTTAATTCTACAACGTCACTACTCCATAGACTTAATATCCAGTGGGATTTCATAAATATCATGTCCCTCAAAACAGTTCATTTTCTATAGACTCTTGGATATTCAATTTGAGGTACACAGGTCACAGAAATTCTAAGAGTCCGGGATGCAGGTATAGACAAAATATGATTGTGCAGGTGACAGATGTGACTGCAGTCTGGGAGGGGTAGTATCAGCAGCAAGTAGCTGCAGTGCTTACTATGCTCCAGGCATTGTTTTAATAACCTGTTTAGTTCTCACAAGACTAAAATGTATCTGCTGTTAGCATCCCCATTCTACAGATGGGAAAACTAAGGCACAGAGATTAAACTTTCTCAAAGTCTTCCTCCTTTGAGAGAAACAGTCTGACTTGAATGCAGTGATTCTGGCTCCAGGGGCATTTGTCTTGGCTACCTGCCCAGGACTGCAGAGGAAAAAAATAAATAAATAAAATAACAGAGGATAAGCCTTTAAAAATTCATATTTGCTCACCTGAGGTGTAACAACTAAGAGTCCTACAGTTTGGACGAAGAAAACGGTTTCATAAAGTCAAAAATTCCAAACATGTACTTTACAGATCACGGATGTAAACAATTGTGGAATACCCACTGGGCCCTTAAAATGAAGAATGACTAAATGTTTAATTGTCTCTGACTTTCTGGTTATCCCATTCATTCACAAGGTGTTTTTCATCTGATGCCATAATATGATTAATATTATTATGCTAATTATTTATAGTTGCCTAGTTTCAAAAATTATGAGACCTAATTCAAATGCAGGGGCAGAGTCATTGGCTTCTTGGGGCCACGAGGGTGCGCCATCGTTCCAGATGGCTCCGTGGCAGCTGGTTGTTTATCTAGAGCATGAAGTAAAGTGAGCATATTATTCTGTACCCGTTGAAAAAGATCAGATGATAGGGCTTTGACAACAACGCAGCACACCTCAGAAATCTGGAGAAGAATGTGGAGGAGTCTGATTTGCAGAATATTCTGTGAAAAAACATTACTTTGTTACTTTCTGATACTGTGCATCCTTAGTTTATATGATATAAATAGGTAGTTAAAAATTATATTGACAACCAAAAATATAGAGAGACAATATTTCTTCGCATATAATAGGTGTTCATTAAATACATTTGATGAAAACCTACCTAAAAAAGAAAAAGCAGTTTTACATATAAGTATATTTGTTAAACCTGGCCCTTGTGGCATTTTTACACATACGAACCACTGAAGCCAAATGACAATTACTCCAAGTAAGAGACAAACACTCCAAGTAAGAGCATTTTGACAATGCTCTTTTGACAAACACTCCAAGTAAGAGCATTTTGAGTTTTTAAATCAAAATATTATTTAAATGAATTTTTTACAGCATGATACTTGATTCCATAGGGCCATTTATTTTCAAAAGAATTATTTTTAAAGTCGGCTTTATGGAAAATTTCAAACATAGAAAAGTAGAGAATAGATGAATGAACTCTCTCTGTGGCCAATCTTAGCTCATCTCCAGTTTTCTCCACCATCAATGAATTATTTGGAAGTATGTCCCAATGTCAAATCAATTTACTAATAAATATTTATAAACCTTTTATTAGAAAAGTCCTTTAGAAGAAATAAAAGGTTTATTCTTAAGTCACTTTAATTAGTACAGACCAGTCAATCCTTTTGAGCCTCGTGAATGTGAGATTGTTGCTCAGGACAGAAGCCACCTCTGGATGCTGGAGACTCGTTTTTCATGATATAACCAAAATAATTCTCAGGAGTTAGCTTTCCACCAAAACAACACCGGCCTGCGAGATCTTCCACAGGTTCTTTGAGCACAGCTCCAGACGTGGGCAGCTGTGCAGACAACTTTTCTGCTACGACAACAAGTGTGGATTTCTAAATATCGCATCCAAACAGAACTAAGTATGAAAGATCAAGGTCCCAAAAGACATACGGTTGCATCTTAAATCAACATTGTGTGAGGTTTTGATGCCTCACTGCCAAATTAAGTACAATTACTTATGCGTTGTTCAGCAACAAGAAGGTGCTTTAAAATCAGTGAGCTATCACAGAATTACAGGCAGAAACCTCTGACCTGCTCAAGGACAGTGTTGGTAAATTGTCATTCTCTGCTCCTGGTGTTTGAGACAGAAGTTTCGACACCATCTTCATTTAATCTGTGATGCGTTGTAATGAAATTGCGGCATACGAAATTGGTCCTCCTCATGCAGATGTCTAGATCCCATCATGGGATGCAGGGCTTGACATCCCAGAGGCTTCTTGCCTCCATGCAGCCTCTACTAGCAGTTTATCCGTGCCGAGCTGTTAATCTTTCTCACTCCCCAGCCGCTTTGCTTTCTCTCCATGGTGATTTATTTGTGAGCGGTGGTGGCCTGAGGCTTCATGAAAATTATAAAGGGCGTGGAGAGCAAGCACATAGTTTACTGATGTGTAGTTGAGCGCACTCCTGCCTCTCATAAAGGTCTCCCTCCTGTGAAAGGAAGGAATTCCGCGGCCTTCTGGAACCATTTTAAATCAACCCTAAGTTTCCCTCGTTTTCCAAATGAGTAAGTCCTCCGGGAAGACGAGCTTCACATCCCCAGAGAAGCAAGCTGTCCATTTATCATCTATCAGGCGAGGATGAGCTATAGAAATGGCTCCCCCTACCGTACCGGTGAACCTGAGCTTGCACAGAAGGAGAGTAGATCTCTCTGTGAGAAAAGGACGTTTTCACCCAGTTCCTGGCCCTGCTGCAGTAAAGGAGAGTATCTGTGTTTGGGACTGGCAACCGGACATTGCAGTGTTTCTAATTCCCCAGATGTCCAATAGAAATAATACTTTGTCTATGTCCGCTTGGAAATGAGCTTTGATCAGTAGCCAAACATACCTATGTTAAGAGCACAAAGCTCCTTGTCTTCTATGTTAAATTGAACAGTTGAAAAAATGCCTAATATTGGTTGTGAATGTGGTGACATTTTTCTCCCAGTTTAGGGCACCTTCTCTCTCTAAATGCCCAAGAATTCACACAGGGAAATGGTGCAACCAGGGACCCATAAACAGGACTTGTATTAACTTGTAGAGCTAATTCCCTTGTAGTCATCCAAAAAGCATTCACTTAATGTGAGCACGGGGCTTGCCACAGGGAATCCAAAGTAGAGAGAAAGAAATCCGTGCGCCCTGCCCTGTCCAGGCAGTGCAGGTGGCAGGGGGGTCCACCCCATTTCAGTGAGAGGCTTTACGTGGAGGCTATAAACCATGAGTGGGTCTGTGACTGAACCCCCAAGTGGCCCGTGAACCCCAGGGGTTTGTTTGTGCCTCGTTTAGCGAGAGGTTGCACAGATTTCATCACAAAGTGTCGGTGAGCAGGGCACGGTGCAGGGCCGCTGCTGCACATGTGCACAGCTGGCGTGCCCGGCAGCCCAGGGGGAGTGCGTGACGGCTGCAGTCGAGGAGAGCCTCACGCCAGGGCTGGCACGTGGGCAGGAAGGGTGATGGGGACAATGATGGGGTGTGGAGTTAGTTTCCCGGGTGCAGAGGGGAGCCGGTATGGCAGCCAGAGGAAGCCATGTGTGGTGAGCCCTGCCTCTGAACGTGAGTTCAGGGTACCTGGTCCTTTTAGCATCTGGCCGTGAGCCTTGAAGGAGAGAGAGAGAAAACAGAGGGTGCACGGAAGCAGGGCAGGATGAGCTTCCCACCTGGAAGCTCCACGACAAGGCCTGGAAGCATCTCCAACGTTCCTCTCCTGTCCCGCGAGAATTCAGCATTAACCCTTAGGATCTCCCCTACAAATTAAGAGCCAAAGGAAGAAAGAGAACCAAACCGATAGTAGCAATTCTGGGTATGTGCCTGTGACCTCAGAGCATGGGAACTACTCAGAAATGCTCTGGAACATTGGTCGTGGTGTTCTGTTAATAGTGTTAATAGCTAATGCTTATAAGTGGCTCTTTCCTGTCGGCCAAGCATGCAGACGTGCCTCTTCTCCTCGGGTCCTGTCTGTGAAGCCAGAGGTGCAGGTGTCAGCCTCTCCATCCACCAATGAGCAGCCGTAGACTGAGGGATGAAGTGATTTTCCCATAATCGCAGAAACTGATCAGTCCCAGAGTCAGGAATCAAACACGTCTCTGTTCTCCCAGACCCTGGGTCCTTTCTACTGTGGCATTCTTAGTCTCCAAAAAACAATTAAAGTGTAAAAATGATACCCAGTCCCTGTCTCAGAAAGTAATTCCCTTCTGAAGTTAAAGATAAACTCCTTACCAGGAAAAGATATGGGAGGAGGATGCATAAAACTTTTCTTTTTGTAAAAACACAAAAGCAAAAGGCCACATAAAACTGTTGGAAATGTTCCTAAGGGACACAGAAGTGTCGGTTTTGAGCTGAGGGCGTGTTCCTTGAGTGACCCTTCGCCTTGCCCTCACCTTCCTGATAAAACCCTTTCTACTCTCTGGTCCCGCAAACTGCCCTCCCTAGTGTCAGGGACCCACAGCACACAGGTGGGGCTGGAATAACTCCTCACATTCAAAAGGATTGCTGGCTCGCTTTCTGTCTCCCTTTGACTCAGCCTCTGTGAGGCTTTGCTTGGGAACAGTTCCTAATGACAGGTGAGCAGTCACTCACAGCAGTTGTTTTCACTTGCAAAGCGCTCACCCAGCATCTTTCCTTAAGGAAGTATCTGACTCTGTGGGATGTGAGTGTCCGTCCTGGGAGTGGAGCGTCTCAGATGCCTGCTCAGGACCAGCCAAAAGGTAAAGCTGTAGTGACCTCTCACCCTGTCCCAGGGCCACGCTAAGGGCTGCACAGATGATCAGAAGTGGTTCTCAACAGCCAGCATGATTGGGGCGGGAGAAAGGCACACCCAAAAAAGCCCTCCTCATCTGTGTCTCTATGGCAACTTTTTATTTCCTAAGTTACGTGGCTATAGAGACAGAAATATAGATAATGGCAAAATTAGAAACATGGCTGAAAAAAAAAATAGTGTCAGGCCCGTACTCAGAGCCCCTCAATAAATGTTTGTTGGGAGAATCTTAAACTCAGAGGTCTCCTGAGCTTGGTACTTCCACTAGGCAGGTACTTCCACTTCATTCTTCCTTGAAACCCAGGAGCCAAACCAACCAGAGAGTTGTGACAATTAAATATTTAGATCAACCTGATCAAAAAGTTACCCTTTGAATAGTGTGAATTATCCTGGGAAATTAGCTTAATGTCTTGGCTGTGAGTCTACAGCTGCCAGCATGCCTTCAGACCAGAGATAGGTATCTTGCACAAATAGTTCATCATGTTTGAGATGAGCCGGAAGAGGCAGAGAAGCCATCCCAGCTCCGCTGTTCTCTAAGGCACAGTCAGTGGGAGGAGACTCTTTTGTACCTGGAATTCTGGAAGAGAGGGCAGTCTTTTCAGAAGTGGATTATCTTTCCTAACCAGTAAATATTTTTCATGCCATCAGCCCGTTAAAGCAAGCAGCCATTGTGTGTTGGGGGTCTCTAGACTAGATTTTGAATTAAATGCCCACTGGGGGCTCCAAAGAGAAACCCAGTGCTTTATCCTCTAAGCCACTCAGCAACTCTCCCAAAGCAAGTTAATAAAGACCTTCCTGGCTCTCCGCATCTCATTATTGCCACAGAATACAATATCCCGGGGTTTTCTTCCTTTTGTGAAGAAACTCTTAGAAGTGACAGGGTACATGGAAAGTTTCCCTAAAGATGAGCTGGACCGCTGCCATGTTCTCTCTGTCCTTAAGAGGATTGGAAGAGAAAAAGATGTTTCTTAATTACCTAAGAGTGTTTAGGTTCTTTAGGCTGACTTGAATCATTTTTATGATTAATTCTCAGATTAGCCTAGAAAATTCCTCACCACCTGAGAGCCAGCTATATTCAATGTCATTTTACCCACTGCCCTATCCCATGAGTCAGCAGCCATCACCTCACACCCGCTGTGTGTGAAGCTTCTCAGACCTTTTTCTATGCTGGTTTTCACTTCTTTCTTTTTCTGGTTTCTCCTTGAAACCAAAAATGTTCATACTTAGACATTGTACACTGACAATATACCGGGCAATTGCAATTTTACATTCACTAATACATGTTAATTGTAATAAGCCAAATCAACGACAATCTAGTTCGCTTTCCTCCCCACACAGGTGACTCGGTCCTAAAATATGCAGGGACCAAAGCATGGCAGACATGAACTGGAGCCCAGGTGACACACATTTACAGTGGAACACTCACGGTAGCATACCTGAGAATTTGTGTATTACCAAAGCCCTGCAAAACCTACAAAAGAGCTTCTTCACACCCAGAACTCTGGCTCATGATCAAACATACTCTTCCCCCCACCTCCCCTGGCCAAAATGTCCATTTTAAAGAATGGAAGAACTGGCATATGTGCACTGTAGGTACAACAGGGTAATTCCCAAGCAAATAGGCATGTTTTCGATCTTAGTTTTACTATTCTCCTTTGACGTGGAAAGATCCAGGAAGGAGTAAGTAAGAGACAGAAGACTTGAGCAAAGCAGTGGGTGAAAACTACCCCTATTCAGGCATTTCCACGTTACTGAAAAGGGAACCAAAGCTCGCAGCCCTTAAGTTACTTCCTGAAGTCACATCTGTTTGTCGGAGTTATGTTTGCTTAATTCCAGTTCTCAGGTGAGATCACCAGCCGGACAGGGGCCAGGCTGGTTTTAGAAGCAGGATGGAGGGCATCCATTTACATCCATTTAAAGCAGCCGAACGCCCGCCATACCCTTAGCAGTTCACATGTCTTTTTTCAAGTAAATAACCAATGCCCAGCAGCAGATTCTCTAGTGCAGACGAGTATAGTTGTTTTTAATTTTCATGAGAATTATATTGACTTTATTTTGTCTCTTGGTATTTAACCACCTTTGTATATAGCTTGTAATGGAGCCCCTCCTGGATTTTTAATAGAAACTTGTGTTAAGAATAACTACTTCAGGGCTTCCCTGGTGGCGCAGTGGTTGTGGGTCTGCCTGCCGATGCAGGGGACACGGGTTCGTGCCCCGGTCCGGGAAGATCCCACATGCCGCGGAGCGGCTGGGCCCGTGAGCCATGGCCGCTGAGCCTGCGCGTCCGGAGCCTGTGCTCCGCAGCGGGAGAGGCCGCAACGGTGAGAGGCCCGCGTACGGCAAAAAAAAAAGAATAACTACTTCATGGACATAGAGATTATCATACTAGGTGAAGTAAGTCAGAAAGAGAAAGATCAAATACCATGTGATATCACTTATACGTGGAATCTAAAATATGACATGAACTTATTTACAAAACAGAAACAGACTCATAGACAGAGAAAACAAACTCATGGTTACCAAAGGGGAAGGGGGGGCGATAAATTAGGAGGTTGGGATTAACAGATACACACCACTATATATAAAATATATAACCAACAAGGACCTGCTGTATAGCACAGGAATTCTACACAGTATCTTGTAATAACCTACAAGGGAAAAGAATCTGAAAAAAAAGAATCACTTTGCTGTACACCTGAAACTAACACAGCATTGTAAATCAACTCTACTCCAATATAAAATTTAAAAAGTTTTAAAAGACTGAAAGAATAACTACTTCAGTCCTTGAGAAAAATATGTAATCTATGTTTGCTCCATTTAAGGGACTCCTTTGTGCTTTCCAGTGCCTTCTGTCCATCCCCTACCCAGCACATGAAACTTAGCACAACCAGATATTTGGTTGAATTGCATACGTGTCAAACGAGACAGTAAAACTCTAATGGCTGGCGTTCATTTCACTGATGTAGTTCACTTACCCAGGCTAGAAATCATGTCTAATCTCCAGAGGCTGGGACAGCGACACGGGGCAGAGGCACTGGGCTTCTGTGTGGTGATGAGGGATTATAAAAATGTCTTTTTAATCTGGTGATCATTAGGAAACCCAGCGATGTGGTCCAGCTGCTAATCAGGGAGCATTTCCATTGCTGCAGGGGTCGAACCCATCTTAAGGAACCCTCTGTAATGATTTTAGGGAAAAGGTTCCATTTTTCAGACAATAAAATCATTCTATGACATCGCCCCCAAGACACAAAGTCCTTTTCAGGATTAAAAAAATCGGAGGTTAACTTCAGGCAAAATGATTCAATGAGTAACAATATTTGTGTTGCTGTTTGCTACTTGCCTCAAGTTTTCAAAGAGGTTTGGAAAAATCGTTACATGAGAAGGGCGGGCTTCATTCATGTATTCAAAACATGCATTGAGGATGTGTTTTGTGCAGGGCGTTGTACTAAATTGTATGGATTTTAGAAGTAAAATATGGTATCTGCTCAGAAGCAGCTCACAGCAGAGAAACACGAGAGATCCGAGGTACCCAGGCAGCAAGAAACATTGTCCGGGAAGATGCTGCTTGGGCTTCTCAAACTGCTTACCCTTAATGCTTGTGAAATGCTGCATTTTTATTCAATTCATTCTACTCTCTTTCGTTTTTAAATGCTTATCGTGACCCACTAAATTGATTTTCCAACCCATAAATATGTCCTTTGAAACACTGATCTGGAAGGTAGGATTTATCTGGAGGGAAGGAGGAGAGTGAAACCCAAGCAGTGGGAGAAGGAGACCAGTGCATCTTGCACTTAAGAGGAGGGTTTGTGCAAGGACGTGATGGCACCACCAAGTGATGTCTTGGAGGAACTACACCAGGGTGTGTGAAAAGGGTTTTCCTACATTCATGTACTTGTAAACGTATATTCTTTAAAAATGAAGGATGAGAAATGCTTAGTTGTGGGCACCTGAGGATGGGACCGCCACCTCCTGACTGGCTCCGAGGGGCTTTCTTCCTGCAGTTCTGGGTGAGATGAAAGCCGTTGAGATCAGCTCAGCCTTTCCGTCAGTGCCCCTCCCAGTGTCCCATCCTTCCTGAGTGGCCGACATCTCTGTGATGTGACACTGCCACTGCGACGGCTCCGGGGACATTCAGTCACACAGGCACATAGGGTTTGAAGGCACAAGGAATTAGTAGTGTCCACCCGTCTACTTCCGTAAAGGACCCAATCATGGGAGCCATCAAAGAAACAGGCCACGTGGCTTGAGGAGAATTCTGACAAGACTTTAAGTCTGTATAGATATTTTTAATTTGTTATGTAAGGCCTCAGAGCTGCTGCCTAGCAGCCACCCGGGGTGGGCAGTGGGGCTGATCTACAGATGTGCAGGGCACCCGCCAGGCTGTTAAAATGTGGCCATGTCTCTGCACCAGTGGAAATCCCTGCTGTCCTGAGCCCTCCGGGGTTCCCAAGCCCCAGCCCCGGAGGTCTTGCCCCAGGCCTGCCCTGTGTCCTCCTCGTGAACTGTGCCCACAGGTAGAGGCTTGAGGTCTGTGGCTCCTGCCTGTTTTCATTGGTCCTGGCTTGTGACCTTGGGGCTCTTAAATATCTGGGCTGGATAAAGTTTATAATTAGTTCTGAACAAGGATTTTGAAAAGACTCAGTTCACACCACTGCGTTTTGGCTTTTAACTTTTGCTCATTTTACTGGTTCTCTCTGACCCGGCTGCAACTGCATCAGTGAAATGAATGCCAACAATGAGAGTTTGTCTCGTATGACATGTAAGTGATTCAGCCACATCTCTGGTTGTTCTGAGGTTCACGTCGTGAAGGTAGGGGATGGACAGGAGGCACTAGAACAGCATGTTGTGACGGGAGCACAAGCTGGTGTCCCTGAAATGGAGCAAACGTAGATTATATATTTCTCAAGGATTGAAGTAGTTGTTCTTCAACAATTTAGCTAAACATTAAAAATCCAAGAAGGGCTCCAGGACGAGCTAAATATAAAGGTGGGGCTTCCCTGGTGGCCCAGTGGTTGAGAGTCCGCCTGCCGATGCAGGGGACACGGGTTCGTGCCCCGGTCCGGGAGGATCCCACATGCCGCGGAGCGGCTACGTCCGTGAGCCATGGCCGCTGGGCCTGCGTGTCCGGAGCCTGTGCTCTGCAGCGAGAGAGGCCACGACAGTGAGAGGCCCGCGTACGGCAAAAAAATAAATAAAAATAAAAAATAAAGGTGGTTAAATACCAAGAGACAAAATAAAGTCAATACAATTCTCATGGAAATGAAAACGTAAATAACCAGTTCTTATTCTAAAGGGATATGCTGCTGGGTGTTTGTTGTTCCCGTGAGAAAGGATGGGGAACCTGATGGAGGTGTCTTGGGGGTCCCCTCCTTGTTTTTTTCCGATAGTAGGTATTACCAGTCTCCCATCCATGTGACACCATACCAGTGTCAACAAATACCGAAAGCTCCCAATAAAAGGAATATCGTCCTCTCCACCCTTGCTTTCTGGAGAAAAGCACACACCTAATCCAGGACATACACTGTCAACCTTGTGCAGCTGTGCAGGTGTGGCGTTCCAGGCCTCCTGGATTTATGTTACCACCTTGCATTGAGGAAATGTAAAAATACCAGCTATATAAATACCCGCGTGACCCATGAGATTAGACACGAGGAATGGGTCTCCAGGCCAGGCCAGATTGTTGTTTAGATGTTGCATATTCAGCTCATTATAGGGGAGGCGAGCTCCAGGGAAAGGAAAGGGTGGCCATGCTTCTTCCCACGATGGCAGGGACCGGAGAGTTGGGCCCAAAAGGAGCCACAGCTCGTCAAACTGAAAAGAAAGTTGACACAACATAATTCTCTGTGCCTTTTTGGGTTCTGCAAACCTTATTTATACTGACAGTCATTTTTTAGCTTTACTATGGGTACATTCTTGCCCTGCTCAGCACATATGTTGTTGAAGATATCACTCTATTTCCTGCCTCGGTTGGTGTTTTTAGCACAAACCATCTCCTAAGACTTGGCAGGGGAGCGGGTGGCGGGAGCTAAGGCGGGGTGGGCAAGGAAGCCCTTTCCTTCCACCCGACTTAACCCCAAGCATGCGTCTTGGTGACGCTTTCTGCTGCAGAAGACTGCTCAACATACAAGGTCAAGAGCAATCTTGATCTATTCAAGAATGATGAATTCATAAGGGATTTTTTAAAAGTAGGGAGGAACACCGGGGCGCCGGCTCTAGCCTCTTAGGGTAAGAAGCAAGCCCAGCTAATACGTGTTCTCAACCCACCCATCCTTGCCAGTCGCTGCAGTGTTGTACTTTTCTGCTTCTTGAGTAATCAGTTCTTATAGCCATATGGCCATGTTGTGGAATGCGGCTGCCACAGGAGTCATCGCATGGGGACCTCATGTGGTCCCCAGCACCAGTAGACACGGAAGCCCTCTCTTGATCCATTTCTGGGACTATTAGCAAAGGGGTGATGGAGTCTGGTTCGCATCGCTTAGGGTCAGCTAGACGCCTGCTGTTCAAAACACACGCCTCTTCCGTGTGCCCTCCTGACCACACCTCTGATAACGTGCCCTCTGCTGACATCTGACATCTCCTTACACAACGCCACACGTGGAATCTCTCTTCCTGTTTGAGTTTAGGACCAGCCACTGTGTCTACCTGAATCCCTACCCCTGACATTTGTCTTTCTCTGAGGCGATCTGCCAAATGTCTGGGTTATACTCTCATGGATAAGAAAAAAGTCTTATTCATGTCCTAGAAGCCTGTCAGAGTGCAGGGGGCCTGGGGAGTGATCTCTAGATCCTTATTTTTGTGCGTGTGTTTTTTCCTCATGTGCAATAATGTAAGATTTCAGAGAAATAAGAGATTTAAAAGGCATTGTTCCTTGGAACTCAAAGTAGATATGGTTTAACACAAGCTGGATGCCGATTTAGGGTCTGAGCGGTCCTACCCATGCGTAGTGACACACCATCTATGTGTGTCTGTCAGCAGAGTCGAGCTGCGACTTCTCAATTTTAGAAACGAGAGGCTGAGAAGCAGCAGGACCATGCCAGGCTCCTGTCTCAGACTTTGTACTTTTCCTTAATGCCAAATAGGAAAAAACAAGCACATTCCTCCCTGCAGTAGCCTTTCTGGAGAGGAATTTTCCTATAGAGTTGCAGAATGAATGATAGCCAGCATGAGTAATGAGTTTAAAATGTATTTTCACATTTTTTATGCCTTGCATAGCACTCTCAACCTTAAATCAGTCGAACAGCTATAGTTTGTTTTTCTCTTGCGTTCCAGAAACCTGGATCTTAATCTCATCCGTTTCCAAAATACACCCTAAAGCTATCTCAAATCCAGGTAACCAAGAGAAAAGTGATGTTTTTAAGCATTCTTCCTAAAGAAACACTCCATCGCTCAGTCCTTCCTCATTCTCCTTGACCTTTCTGTGGCATTTGGTACCGTGAGCCTCCCCCTGCTTCAAGAAGCCTTTCCCCTCTGCCAGCCACCCACCCTCCCGTCCTGCGTTCTCCCCCCTCCATGCTTACATCTGACCGTTTGTATCCTCTATCACGTGTGCTCTGCCGTCTGCCTCTTTGCTTGTAGGAATGTCACTTTTCCTGGAGGAGATCCTCCCTCCCGAGATTTTTTCACGGTACGCGGGCCTCTCACTGCTGTGGCCTCTCCCGTTGCGGAGCACAGGCTCCGGACGCGCAGGCTCAGCGGCCATGGCTCACGGGCCCAGCCGCTCCGCGGCATGTGGGATCCTCCCGGACCGGGGCACGAACCCGTGTCCCCTGCATCGGCAGGCAGACTCTCAACCACTGCGCCACCAGGGAAACCCCCGAAAGATTTTAAACTCTCCCCTAGACATTATCTTTTCAGCCCTAACAAATGCTCTTGTTCAAATCATCGCCACTCGGTTTAACCCTTGGGTAGGCGGCTGTCACTTCAGAGTCCACATTCGCAGCCCTAACGGCATCCCCATCGCTGGTCCTGGCCGACTCCCAGGGATCTGCAACTCGGTGAAACCCCACTTGCACTGCTCCTGCAGCTGCCCGAATCTAAATTCTCACTGCTTTTCCGTTTCCAATCTCTCTTCGAAGCTGGTCAGCTGTACACCTTTGTTGCTGGATGGATAACACTTTACAGATACAGCCTCCTTCCGGGCACACCCTCACTCGGATACTTGCTGGAACTCCCCGTGTGATGCCCCGGAAGGTCCAGGCTCCTCCCACACCCCAGGGCAGAGCTGGGGCAGAGCCCACGAGGTGCTCACTCTGTCGCTCGACATTGTGGCTTCCTTTTCCCTCCTCCTCGCCACATTCTGTCCCTGCTTTTGCAAATCCAGTGTTTTCTCCCCATGCCCGCCCTGCGGGGCTCACCTGGCCACTGAAGCCCCCGCCTCTCCTGTGGATCCCTGGGCATTTGCACGGCTTTCCTTTCTGCCCCTGGTCTGCTGCTGAAGGTGCTCTGGAGACGATCACCTTCGAGTTGATCACCTTGTGTGTCGAGTCGCCATCTAGAAGCCTGAGAAGAGGCACCTGTTAGGATGCACCCTGGGTCTCCTGTACATGCTGGCATTTTAAGTGTCAAAGGCTTTAACACACACACACAAAACCCAGCCAACATTAACTCAGCTGAGTAGAATGAGCATCCCACAATGACTATCACAGATTATTCATCCCTAAATCCCCCAAGATAGTTGGACAGTCATCCGTGCTTTTTCTTCTTGCACTTTGTCAATTGTTTCCATACATTCCTGTAATTTATTGTGTCTTACCACCCCTCTAGAATGGGAGCATTTAAGGAATCATTTCTTTTAGGTATATATTTCTAAAAGCTCTTGGCTAATTCTTTGCATACCAATTGAACTGTGTAGGACTTCAGAATTACGTGTTCCATCCCTGCAGAAGCCTCGTGGTGTAGAGGAGGAACGTGTTGGTCCACGGCTCATCACTCTGCATGCCGCTCACACAAAGCCCCCAGAGTGGCCGCCAACTCAAGGGCATCTCACTGTTTCCCACGGATGGACCAGCCCCTGTACCTTTTGCCACTTTCCTCTGGCTGTAGATTTGGAGGGAGTTCTCTGAGTCGCTCACCGCACTCACGTGTTTCTTGAGCGCCCCAAACTTATTCAAGGAGTCATCTTCCTCCCCAGTAAGAAGCTTCTCTCCTCCCCTGAAAATCTTTGCATTCCTTTCCTGAGAGACGTTCCTCTGCTTAGCCTCCGTCTCCCAGCAAAACCCTGCTTCCTCTCCTCTTCCAGACAGGCCCCCTTCCGTGAACTTACACCTCTGACTCCCAGGTGAACTTGCACTCCAGTCCTGTGACCAGTGAAGAGTTAGGCTTTTTCTGCTCGGACATTGCTCTGAGGATCGCATAAAACAGCAGCCAGCTTTCACGGAGTATCAGTGAGAGCCAGAAGTCATGCGCCCTTGTCACCTTATTCAGTGACGTCTCCCAGCGAGAGTCAAGTCCTAGGAGCCAGGACTGGATCAGGTGCATTGCTGCCAGGACCCTCTATGTTTGGGACAGGTTCTGGGTTTTTTTTTTGTTTTCAAGAAATTGAAACTTATGCAACTGGGGGCAGGAGAAACTTCTTTAAGAAAAAGAATAAAAATGACCAAAATTTAGGGAGCAAAGTGGACATTTATTTAAAATGAGAAGATAAAGCAAAGCAAAATACTCATTTTTCCGTGCTTAGAGCAGTGCCTGCGCACACTAGATGCTCAGTAAAGATCTGTTGAAAGAAAAAGAAAGAAGTAACAAAAAAATCACTACAACAACATTGCTGTAGAAATTTTGTCAGAAAAAGCTGTCAGGCACCCAGATGTTAACTGTGGGTGCTTTGCTTGACTCCCGCGGGCCTTAGCAGTGGTCTTTGAAAGTGGCGTGTGGTCTGGAGCCTCCCCTGTAGACTTGGGGTCAACCGGCTTCCACCCGTCTCCAGCCTCCAAGATTCCAGGAGTCAACACTGACCAAATCGATTCTAATTTCCTGACATTCGACATTGTAAAACCATGTAAAGTAAGACTTTTTAACAAAGCAACTAGGCATGAACCTTGTGTATTTGTAGGACAATAATGACATAATTATCAGTGGTAATTAGTGGGAAAATAGTGAAAACACGAAATTTCCTACCGTCGGTCAGGAATAGATTGCCAGTGCTCACAAGTGCTTTCTTCTGCAGGTTAACGCTCTTAGGTTGAAATCAAACAGCTCTGGCCCTTTGATTTTGTTTGTTGTTTAAAAGCTATGACGTTATTATTGACTATATTCCCCACACTGTACATTTCATACCCGTGACTCACTTATTCTGTAACTAGAAGCTTCGTTCCTCTCAATCTCCCTCACCTATTTCTCTCATCTCCTGCCACCCTCCCCTCTGGCAACTACCTGTTTGCTCTCTGTATCTATGACTCTGTGTCTGTTTTGTTATGTTTGTTCATTTGTTTTGTTTTTTGAATTCCACATATAAGTGAAATCATACAGTAATTTGTCTTTCCCTGTCTGACTTATTTCACTTAACGTGATACCTTCAAGGTCCATCCATGTAGTCACAAATGGCAAGATTTCATTCTTTTTATGGCTGAGTAGTGTTCCATTGCATATATGTACCACATCTTCTTTATCCATTCATCCATCAGTGGGTTGCTTCCGTATCTTGACGATTGTGTCTTGTCCAGTTTAACACTCTTAGGTAGAAAGCAAACAGCTCTGGCCCTTTGAATGAGTAAAACATGTTTACCACACACACTGAAATTTCCTTACCTTAAAATGTTAAATAAGTGGAGATTAGAACTCAAGGCATATCATTAACAGTGGAAATCCTTCTATATGTTTCCAGTGATCTCATGTGAATGGGGAGAAATGATTACTCTGGTGTATGATTTCTCTGTAATAATTCACATGAATTCTTCAGTTAGTAAACTTGTCAACTATTTCGCAGTTACACAGTGTGGTTTCTTTAAGAAAGTGGATGTTTTATAGCAATGTTATTGTATTCATTCATTTATTATTCATCCTTTTTCTCTCTCTTTCAACAAATACTTATTGAGCACCTACTATGTGCAGGCACCCTTGGAGGCACCAAGATTGCATTTGAGCTCGTGGTGTCGATTTTCTGGAAGGTGGAGACAGAAAACAAACGCTTGAAGCGTAACATGTCATGTGATGAGAAGGACCGTGTAGAAAGCTAAAGCAAGTTGTGAGGACAGAAATTGACCTGGGGAAGGGAGAGGGGTGCCGTTTTCCGGAAGGTGGTTGGGAAGGCCTTTCTGCTCGGGGTAGTTTGCGCGGAGCCCTGAACAAAGCGCAGAGCCCCTGGCTTCACTCCGGGAGAGTGAGAGGATGAGTGGAGGGATGCAGAGAAGCTGGTGGGGCTGGGGAGGGGTGCGGCAGATGGGCAGTTGGAAATGAGGTCCAAGGCGAGCAGGGAGCGGGGTCCTGGAGGGTCCCTCAGCCTCAGGAAGCCTTTGGATCGTGATCTGAGCAAAATAAGAAACCGGTGGAGAGATGTGAGTGGGAACTGGTGTGAACTGACTTAGCTTTTTTTTTAATTAAAAAAAAATTTTTTTTTCTTTTGGCTGCGCCACGTGACACGTTGGCATCTCAGTTCCCCGACCAGGGATCGAACCAGCGTCCCCTGCAGTGGAAGCGTCGAGTCTTAACCACTGGACCACCAGGGAAATCCTATGACTTAGCTTTTAAAGCAGGGTTTGTCAACCTCGGCCCTATTGACATCCCAGGCCAGATGTCTTGTCCCCCAGTCTTCATCCTGGAGGCCTGTCCTGTGCATTGTAGGGGGTTTTGCAGCATCCCTTACCTCTACCCACTAGATGCCAGTAGCACCCACCTCCCCGGTGTGACAACCAAAAATGTCTCCAGACAGTGTCAAATGTCCCCTGGAGAGGTCGGGGGTGAGGGGGGACGGGTGTGGGGTGCAGTATCATCTCCTATTGAAAACCACAGTTTTCAAAACATCACGCCCACCCAGCCTGATACTCTGGTTATATAAAAGCTAGCACTAGACTACTGAATTGTTTTTGCATTCATATTTCGAGATTTGGTAGAATTGTCTCGTTCGACTAATACTCAACTTGAATGCGCCTTCATCGCGTACTTGTGTTCAATCATCGTATCTTAATGTGAAGACTGAGACTGTATCCGTGAGTCACATCCCCCGATGTGACTCATCTTTCCTGTACCTGTGAGAACAGCACCAGGAAGCAGGGGGCGGTCACAGAGAAACCCTGTTCACAGGCTACAAGAAAATTCCACAGGAATTCGAATTAGCTAATGTTACGATGCGCCCATCAGAAGGCTGCCCCTGAAATACACAGGCCACTGATTTCACAAGATGCAGAGATACATAAGGGACTCAGACGCACCCTTAAATATCTATGTGGGATCTTCCGGCCCTCACTTCCCTACGTGTTTGCTTAGATTCATTGGGAATCTCAAATATTTTCTTTTGGTGTGACTTTTCTTCACCCTCAAAACCCTGATGACCACGGCTTGGAGGCATGAACGAACCTGATGACTGTATTTGATCTGTGTTGTTTTTTTAAATTTTCCACAAAATGTGCATCCTGTACCTGCACTTTTATAGCCAAGCCTTCTTCAGACTTCATGCCAGGGTCCTCTTGATGGGATGCCGTTGCAATTCCTTTGGTGTTTAAATAATGAGTGTACTTTTGACGAGGAATGTTGCAACCGTTCTTGCATGAAACTGACAACTTTACAGCAAAATCAAATTCTTGAGAGTCAAAACCTCATTGGGGTTGAATCGAGAAATGACCAAGTTGGGGCACAGGCTCTCACACACGGGTTCAACGTGGAGTCAGGGTGTTTATGAGAAGAGGCTAACACAGAATGTAGTGACCAAGAATCCCTCGGTTAATATTCATGAATAAGCATAACCCCAAAGTGGCGATGTCGATATTGATGTCGCAACTCTATTTCAGTGTCTAGAGTACAGTTTTTCAAGCTGGGGTTCCCAGTTCATTACCACTGAGGCATGGGTGATAAAGGCACAGAAAAGAAGATGCTTTATTCTTTACATCAGCAAAGGAAATAAGGAAGAAAGCCTTTATGGAAGGGGCCAAGCCAAAGAATGGGTGTGGGTGGACGGCAGAGCCCTGCACGCCTCGGTCTAAACCCAGCGGCAGCACACCGGCTCACTGTGAAATGTTCGCGGGTAGATTCACCTCCTCAGGCCTCAGTGACCTCATCTCAAAAACAGGCGAGGGAGTGACAGCTCTTCAGAATTGTTATGAAAATGAGAAGTAAGTCAAGTCCCACCTCTAGCAGGGGATTAGCACATAGTAAACGTGCAGGAGATGGTAATTACCGTAAGAACAGTGTGAATAATTGTCATCAGGTTGACCACTTATTCTTCCATCTTAAGAAGGACTCGCTCCCTTATTCCAATCCAGAGCCATCCTTGGAATAGACAGACGTGCGCTCTTACGATAAAAACATAGAGAAAATGTTAGTAGGTAACATAAGGATCACAGCCTAAGTTTTGAGACACATTTTCAAACATTTTTTGGCTACAAGTGAACCTGCTGATTGGACATATGAAGATTTTTTTTTAACTTTAATAGCAAAAATGGAGGGTTCGACTATAGTTTACATATAGCAGTTGTTTATGAGATAGAAATCCATTCTGGGGGAAGCTAGCATCACATACTCGTACCAGGAGTTCACACAGTGTCTCAGAGGACTGGGTCCTGTACCGCCAGACCTAAGAGGACGTCCCTGTTACCTTGGTGCTACGCCCTGCTTCACGCTCTGAGCCTAAACAAGACCCCCTGGAGAAGGTTCCCTGACCCACTGCCGGAGAAGCAGGGCTGCCCAGCCCCACTGCCACCCAGCTGGGAGCCCACCAAGTTCCTTCATCTTCTTGCTTGTTCCTAAGCTTGTTTGTTGTCAATCAGGGTCCCGCGGGCGACGCTCCAAGCTACCTGTCTGCTCATTTCTGGACCTCCAGCTAGTGGAGAGAGTCTGGCCAGAGTAAGCATTCAATAAACAACTGAATTAAAGAGTGAAAAAAAAAAAAAAGCTTAAAGAGAAATAAAAGCAGGTGAATGTCTGTGTCTTGAGATAGCTTTAACACCAAACCTGTTTTACTAATTTTCAGAAGATTATTTTTAAAAAGACAAAATAGAGTTGACCAAGTTGAATAGATACTCTTTCAGTTCCAGCCCGTTCAATAATCTCTGGCCGTCAAGAGCTAAGATGGTGACGCTCACCCGACCTCGCCTTGGCCTGGCCAAAGCCTTTTTACTTGTTTTTTAAATGCAGGGAGTCTGGAGCTACTCCCTGGGTCGTGGAAATAGAACCTCTTCCACCTGGTTGTCAAAGCCCTGCTCATTTTGCCCTCATTCTGTCTGTCCAACTCTTCCTTCTCTAAGCCCCGGAACGGCCTCCTGTCTGGGCACACCAGACCTGCTCACTTGTAAAGGAGCGGCCACTGCACTGCACAGAAGGTGCTCTGAACAAGATTACTGACGGTGGGGAGGGAAGAGGGCTGAGCGGGGAGAGGGCGTCCCAGGCATAGGGAACGCACATCCCGAGCATCAGAACGTGTCAGTGTGAGCATCTGGGTAAATGCTGAGGGCCTGGGTGCTATTTGAGTGCAAGTCTCAAGGGCAAGGGGAGACAGCATCCAGGAGGGAGAGCTAGGATGCTGTCAAGCCCAGCCTTGGAGATGAGCTCTGGGGGGCTGGCCCCCTGCTTCCTTCTGCCATCACGGTGGGTAAACTGTTCCTCCATCCGTAAAATATAATAAGGCATATTACGTTTATTATCCTTTTTGAATCATGTATTGGCCTAAAACTTCAGAACAGTCTGACTAAGAGATACCCAGAACCTACTAAGCACCCACAGACAAGGGGCAGAAGCAACATGGCAAATCCCTGATGTTGAACAGAAATTCCCCAGAGGGTTGGAGCGTGTCTTTCAGCTCTTCCGCCTAATTTGGACAGTGGCGTCTGTGTTCTTCACCTCAGAGAACTCAGTACGGCACATGCGTTAAACATTTAGGTAATTTTGTTACTGTATAGAATGCAGAAGTAGGGTTTTGAAGTTTAGTATTCCTAAGTGGATAATAAACTTTGTAACGATAGCGAAAGTATATCTGTTACATTTTTTTCAAAGCTATAAGGTTGCCTCAGCTCCACTTAATTTAAAAACTCAGAAAATTTCTGAAACATGAGTAAATTGCTATGCTTCTTTTAGGAGATAACCTTCTCAAGATAGGCAGTTCTGTAATGACAAGTAATTAGGCATATGACATCAAAAATTCTTTATAGAATTTCATAATAATGTTTGAAAATAACAAGTTATGAAATTCATTATTGCCACTGAATGCATCCCATTATGTTTAACAGTATTATGTCAAAATTTGGTGAATATTTTGTAGGCTATACGTTTGATTAAGGGTGATTATTAATTTACTGTTTCAAACATAATTAATGTTTGTTTTCATAAGTTTTATTATTTCCTTCCACTATTTGATTCAACTTGCTCAGTACACGTTATCAGAAAAGAAGAATTTTTTTTTACAATTTGTTTCAGGTTTTGAAACTAACATGAACCTTACCAGCCGAGATGATCTTGGTACATCAGAAACAGCATCAGAGACCCAAGATAGAAATGCAAATAACCATGGGATTCAATTATCTAATTCACTCTCCAGCGCGATCACTGCCGAAAATGGAAATTCCGTCGCAAACGGTAAGCACTTCTTTACACCCGGAAGTAAGTAGGTATACGTTCTAAGTTGTATCAACTTTCTAGGGAGAATGGAATTAAAACAAAAATGACGTAGGCTTAAAAACTGGAAAAGGGTATAAAGTATGAAATATCACTCTAGGGTGTGTTGTCAACTTATTATTTTCAAGTTA
Organism: Delphinapterus leucas; assembly: GCF_059928025.1. Lineage (NCBI taxonomy): Eukaryota > Metazoa > Chordata > Mammalia > Artiodactyla > Monodontidae > Delphinapterus > Delphinapterus leucas. Next base: position 3,847,752 of record NC_143146.1, on the reverse strand, counting down.
AAGAATTCAAATTGCATTCGGTATTAGTTGACTTTTCAGAGATTTTTATGGAGTATTTGGTCTGTGGAAACCAGTATAAAATGAGACGTATACTGGGCAGAAGGAGGCGATGGATGCTCTAACAGTATTTTTAATGAAAAATATATCTTTTTCATTTCTTTTAAAAATTTATTTTAAAAAATTTTTATTGCAGTACAGTTAATTTATAATGTTGGTTAGTTTCAGGTATACAGCAAAGTGATTCAGATATATATGTGTGTGTGTATGTGTGTATGTATATATATGTGTGTGTGTATGTGTGTATGTATATATATGTGTGTGTGTGTGTGTGTTCTTTTCCCTTATAGATTATTACAAGCAATTGAGTATAGTTTCCCATGCTATACAATAGGTCTCTGTTGGTTATCTATTTTATAAATAGCAGTGTGTATATTTTAATCCCAAACTCCTAATTTATCCCTCTCCCCTCCCCTTTTTCTTTTCATTCCTCAAAAGTGTGAAGGAAAATGCTACTGAAGGAATGGTAAACACCACACTGGCTTTAGGTGTTCGATGTGAGTGTATCAGTGAAGGTATCCTGTAGAAATTGGCTTGACTGTGTGTATCCAAACCCTGTCTAATAGTGGCTTAAACAAGTAGCTTATTCCTCCCACACTAGAAGAAGCCCAGGGCTTCTAGTATTGTCTGAAGGGAAAATTCAGACCAATCTTTTCTTGAAGAGACTGAGAAGGTGGGCATGGGATGCAATGAAGGCCAAGCAAAGAAGCCTATATTCTAGGCTTTTCCCTGAAGGACATTGGGGGCATTCACTGAGTCCACAGGAGGTAGCTGAGAAGCTTGGCTGTGCCTTTTAGGATTGTGGGGACAGGCTGAGTCCAGCACCTGCCAGGGCCCTGGGGTGAAGCCTTGAAGGGTCCATCCTGGGAGTCAGAAGAAAAACCAGGAACCCCAGCTCAGCTATGAATCTTCTCAATCCCTGGGGCAGGAATGAGGTCCTCCAAGATTGACAGGGCCCACAGGTACCTGGGAGAAAAAAAGTATAATCTATCCCAAAGGACAATTACAGTATTCTAGACTTCAGAATGTTCTTACAAACCATTTTTCAAATACCAAGTTCAACACAATCAAAAAGAACCAGGCACATGAGGACACAAAAGCAGATGAAAATTACAAGCAGAAATAGCAATCCATTGCAGTGTATTATCCATGGGGGTTCAAACGATTGGAGTTCAAAACCATATACTTTAAAATAAGTATGTTTACTAGGCCTAAGGAGATCAAAGAATGAGAATCTCAGCAGAAATCAGAAACCATGAAAACGTGTCAAATGGAAATTCTGAAATTGAAAAATGCAGTCATAAAACTAAGTACAATAGAGGATGAGGTTAAAGTCAATTAGACACAGCCATTAAAAAAAATCCTAGGGAAGTGGAAGATAAATCAGAAAATATCAAGAATGAAACGCAAAGAAGCAGAAGAGTGGAAATTCCAGAAAATGGTTTAGAACCTATATTCCAGTAACATAGTTTAGAGACCTGAAGGATATGCTGAGAACTGTTTTTGGAATTCTGGGGAAAGGAGAGAGAGTCTGTGGGCAAGAGAAAAGATGTGGTGAGAAATGGGAGAGGATTCTCCTCTGTGGGCAAGAGAAAAGATGTGGTGAGAAATGGGAGAGGATTCTCCAACACTGATGAAAGCGATAAGAAACAGGTTTAAGTTGGCAGTTTCTCATAAACATACGCTTTCCATATGACCCAGCAGCCCCCCTCCTGGGTGTTTACCGAAGAGAAATGAAAACAGCCTCCATATAAACACCTGTATGCAAATGTGTATCCTACCTTTATTCATAATCACCTAAAACTGGAAATAAATGAATTGTCCTTCAGTTGGTGACTGGACTGTATTCGTTATTAATTGCTGTGTAAAAATTACCCTCCAGAACTTAGAGGCTGTTGTTTTGTAGTTTCTGTGGCTCAGGAATCTGGGTGCGGCTGAGCTGAGTGCCTTTGGTTCAGGGTCCCTCACGAGGAAGCAATCAGCTATCAGTCAAAACTGTAGTCATCTTGAGGCTGGTTGGAAAGATGGTCTGATTTCAACATCGCTCACAGGAGCGTCTCCACAAGGGAGGCCTCACAACAGTGCGGCTGGCTTCCCCCAGAGCAAGCTGTCCATGGGAAAGCAAGGAAGAGCACCCAGGATGGAAGCCACGCCCACTGCACGGCTGCTCATGGAGGGGACAGCCAGCACTCCAACCACATCCGGCTTGTTGGATTCAGGCCATATGTCCAGTCGAATCGTGGGAAGAGGTTACATGAGGTGTGAGTGCCTCTGGGTGGGCCCATCAGGAGCATTTCACAGGCTGACCAGTGCATGGATCAACTCTGCAACAAAAAAGGATGAACCATTATTACACACGACAAAATGGATGCATCACAAATGCATTGCACTGAGTGAAAAAAGAATCAAAAGACTCTAAGTATGATTGCATTTATGTGACATTTGGGAAAAGGCAAACCACAGGGACAGTAAGAGATGAGTGGTTACCAGAGGCTGGGTGCAGTGGCCACGGCTGGGCTGTGTAACAAAATGTCACAGGCCAGGTGGCCTGTAAAGAGCAGTGATGTGTTGGCCACAGTTCTGGAGGCTGGAGTCCAAGGTCAGGGTGCCGGCACCGATGACAGCCCTCTTGCAGGTTGCAGATTGCCAGCTTCCTGCTTGCCCTCACATGGTGGAAGGAAGGAGCTAGCTCTCCGGGGTCCCTGTTATAAGGGCACTAATCCCATTCATGGAGCCTCCACCACATGACCTAATCACCTCCCAAGGGCTCCACCTCCTAACACCACCGCACTGGGGGGTAGGGCTTCAACATATGAGTTTTAGGGGGACACAAACATTCAGACCACAGCAGACCACAGAGGGGCATGTGGTGGTATTGACAAATAGGAATGAGTGTGTTCCTATAAATTTATAGGCAGGTGCATAGAATAAAGGTGAATCTCTCTTTCTGTAAATGTCACTTTTGTTTTAAAAAAAAAAAGCCTGAGTAGAATAAATACAAAGAACAATACTCCTAGGCATATCATAGTGAGACACTGGTAACCAAGCATGAATCTTAAAAGCAGCCAGAGGTTAAAAAGGAAAAAAAAAGACAAATTACCTTTAAAGAAGCAGTGGAAGTCCAAAGACAATGAAATAACATATTTAACATTCTCAAATAAAGTAACTGCCAATCTAGAATTTTACAAACAGTAAAATACTTCTGTAAGAATGAAGGGAGTTAAGGGTATCTTATCAAAACAAAACAAAACAAAAACTGAAAGAATTAAACATGGGCAGACCCAGAATGCTCAGGTAAAAGAAGGAAAAATGAACAATAAAAAACTAAGTAAAGGTAGGAGGGGGTAAAAATAATATTTACTATTATACACTGATAAATCACATTAACAGGTTATAATTTCAAAGGTAACCACTGAAAGAACAGTAGAGAGGTGTATAATTTCCAAACTATTAGAGTAAAATAGAATAATAAGAAGTCAATCAACCTAGAAGATAGCAAAAGGGGTAGAATAGGAATATCTTCAAGGTACGACAAATTGAAAAGTCTCAGATGGTAGACAAAAAAGCATACATGAAAGTAATTTAAACTCAATTGAATTCCATTAAACTTTAAAAGACTCTTATTTAGTGTAAGTTCACATTAAAAATCAATTAATACAATATTTTAAAGCTTAAAGTTTCTGAAAACATGTAATACATGAGGATGCTGAAAATTTAAATGTGAAGGGATAGAAAAGGAAAAGATATAGCATGCACATATTAAAAACAACAACAGTTCTGTTTGGAAGCTAAAATTTACATTGCTGAGTAATCAATAGATTCAAGAAAGACAAGAACCTAAGTTACTGAAATATAAAATAAGCAACAAAGTCAAATGTTAATCCTTTGAAAAAAATCTTTGAAGCATTAATAAAATTGAGAATTCTCTTTCAAGGGTGATAGAGAAATAAAGTGGACATAAGTAGCCAATTCTGGGATGAAAAAGGGGACCCACCACAGATCTTCCAGAAATTAAAAAAATGATAATGATTATATTATAAACAGCTTTATGCCAAAATAAATTTGTGAATTTAGATGAATACTTTTCTCCAAAAAAATTACAACTAACCCAAAATAGAAAAAAGAAATAGGAGAGCTAAATAGTAATGTAAATGTTAAATTATTGAGTTTGTAAATGAATACTTTCCTACAAGGAAAACTCTAGGCCCAAATGATTTTTCTGGTAAGTTCTCTCAAAATTCTAAGGATGAAATAATTCCACTGTTATACAGACTTTTCCAGAGAATAAGAATGAAGAAGGAGAAGAAAAAAAATTAAAGCAGAAACCTCTCCCAGCTTGCATAAATAACCACTTAATTTATGACAGAATTGGCATTGGAGGAAGAATAATCAAATGCTGTCCACGTGAGGAACAAAAATGAAACTTGACCCCTACCTTACGCTGTACACACACAATCCCTGGTAGATTTTAGATCTAAGCGTCAAATGTAAAATAAACTTTATAGAAGAAAATATAGAATAATAATCTTTTAACCTCAGAGATGGGAAAAGAAAGGACTTCTTAAACAAATTAAACAGGATACAAAAAAGTGCTAACCGTAAAGGAAAAAAATATATATATATATATACACACACACATATATATATGTATACGTATGTAATGGGATAAAATATTTTCAACACATTTAACCAACAAAGGGCCATATTCAGAGTTTACTTAAAAACAAACAAAGACTACTGAACAGAAAAACAGATAGGACAAATGAAAAGGCATGTCAACATTTTTAATGAAGTCCAACTTTATTCGTAATTAGAGAAATGCACATTAAAACCGCCACGTGATCCTACTACAGATCCTATAAAATTTCAGAACTGGCTGACCAGGATGCAGAGCTTTGTGAAAGGATCACCAGGAAGGTTAGGGCAGGGATTTCATTCGGAGGAGAAAGAGCCAATACTGATTTGAGAGAGAACGTTGGGAGCTTCTGGGTAACGGACAATGTTCCATTTCTTGACTTGTGTGGTAGTTACAGTTCCTCACTTAAAAAAAAAAAAAATGGGAGAGAAAGAGGGAGGGAGGGTATTTCAGAATGGCTGTTAGGTAGCCAGGATGGTGGTACTCCATGGCCGTCAAGAGATTCTGGCTTCACCATCCTATCTCTGGCTTCCCTCCAGGTCCAAGTAAGGTCAGGGGATGTAGTTTTTCATCTGAGCACATTGCTCACCCAAGGATGTTCATTGCTGACCCAAGAATGTTCATTGCTGACCTGCCCAGCAGGAGGGGGCGAATGGGTCTTGGGGAAGATCTAGCCAGGCGATTCTCATCACAAGTCACGCTTTACTTGGAAGGAGTCATGGGGTGGATAGTTGATTAGGGCAGGGCTTGTTCAAGCTTAGCATCAAGGACCCCAGGGTAATGTGGGAGTGTTCTGTCGGCACGCAGGAAAAGGATTGTTTTCATCACACACACACAGAGAAAAAACCCCAAAGTGTTTCTGAATGCTATCCCTCCCCCCATATTAAGCAGGGATTCCATGTAACGATTGGTTGGAAGTACTTGGCTTGTAAGACAGAGGCTTTTTGGTACGATGGGAGGAAATGACACTGGGAAGATACAGAAGGATTTTTATACCTGCGGTAAAGATTTCTAGGGAAAGGAGCTGCAGTTACCAAGAACAGACAGACGTACCGGTTCCCAGGTTCCCAGAGCATGGGTCTTTCCTAAGTTTTCTCCTCTCTTCTTCAAAAACATATTACTATTCATCTGGCGTTTTAATTTTATCCAGGCTATAAAAGCTGTACATGTTTTATGTGACAATTTGGAAAATACAGGAAAGAATAAACAATGAGTAAAACCTACCATTCCTTATATTACCCAGAAATACCCAAAACGTGTCTAATCTTCCACTGTGTAGAATTCTGGTTTTTTTCATACAAGTATATGTGTGTGTTTATATAAGATGTTTGGTTTTGTTTTTATAAAGCTTGAGTTATACTGTACACGTGGTTTTAACAATCTGCTTTTTTCCCTTAGAAATCTCACGTGGTATATCTCTAGGTCAACAAATGCAGATCTGCATTGTTTACAGTTGGCCATTAATTGTACATGATGCATAGCATCTCATCAGATAGGACTAACATGATTTAAAATAACCCAGCCCTATTTGTTGGATATTAGAATTACCTCCTGATTTTCTGTCCTTAAAATAAAACTGAGTGTTTATGATGGATTACTCCAACTTGATTAAAATAGACATTTTGTAAAACTTTCCATGTTAATGTGTCATGTTCAGATTTATGTGTGTGTGTGTGTTTAGATGGAAATATGGAGATATAATCTTTCTTTTAAAACCATTGCTTTCTGAAATCTCTGATGATAACCCTTTACAAAAAGGATAACAAAAACATTGTATACCCTTATACTGAAATTCAATATTCTTAAAATAATAACAATGGAATTTGAGTGATAGCAATAAGTCAACAAGTATGTGATAAGAGAATATTTCACAAAGGTTGCATATATCTAGTAAGAAGGTAATTAATTCATTTTTTATTTTCAATTTTGGAGTATTTAAGGATAGCTGCTAAACAAAAAGGGAATTTAAAGTGTATTGGATGATCAAAACTGAATGCAAAAACATTTAAAAAGATAACCATATATCCTTTCATTTTTATTAAATTTTCACTCCCCGCCATCCTCCCTAGCTCACCTTGGGTGATCTTATTCTACCACAAGGAAAGAGAAAATAGGCACTCCCCTTTACCAAAATATTTAATTTGTCTGTGTTTTGAGTCAAAAGCCAAAAGCTATGGCTTGGTAAATGGTCCTAGAAAACTTAATACAAAAAACTCTGAGTCTTAACTTTAAAAATCAAAATAAACCCCAAAACCAACAGAACAAACCAAAAAACCCTCTAGACCAAATGGAAATTTTTGTGGAATATGTTGCCTGAAATTAATCATATAAAATTCAATATTTAGGAATAGCAGGCTTCAAAACTTCAGTATGTAACTGATAGCGTATGTTCAAACCCTGAAACAGAGATTTACACGTTATCCCTTAAATGCTCATAGAGACCAGATTTTAAAATAGAGCTAGTTCTGCGTTGTTGTTCATTGAAGATCACTTGAAAATCTCGAGTTATGTGCACAAAAGGAAAATTATTTCAATTGGGATTTCAGTCTTTCAAAGCAAGATGACATGTTTATTTTGAGTTACCTGTGTGGACACCATGAGCTTCTGGGCTCCTGAAACCTTCCCATGACTATTAAAATACCGGCACAATGCTCTGGGTACTCAGGCAGGCACTCAGTAACAGCATTTACTGATTGGAAACATGTTGCCTATTTCACAAGAACCAGTAAGTCCTATGCCGGGGCCAGAGTCAGAAAACCTCTCCTGGTCGGTATGATAAAAACTGATCAGATGTTATATATGTACAGCACATGATATATGCATGGTCATTATAACTCAAATCGGTTAGTCGTACCGGTTCACGATTCACAGCGTATAGTCAACATGCTTACTAAATAAAGGCACGAGATGGGAATAAATGTTTAAAATAACTTGAAGTTTTCATTGAATCAGAAGTAGTGTTATTTTCAAGGAAACGATTTCTCTGGAATGCCAGTATCTGCATGCTACCTCTGCTTCCCAGAAATAATTATCTGTTTGTTCATTTGCTGAAATATAGTTACGTGTGGGCAATTATAGCTATCACTTACTTTAATTGCCATCCTTTTACAGATGCGAACACAGACTTCGATCTTTTTTTGTATATTTAATTATTCCCTGGACTTGTGGTTATTTATCATTAGATTAGAGAACAGTTTTTAGTGCTAGAACGTTGTAGTTATAGCAAACAAAATATCGTGAATCTAAAGATGTTTAGTGGGGAAATAAAGATGTGACAAATTCTATCTAGGCCATTTTTATGTTCAGTATGATTTTCTTTCTTGCTGCTTGATGACTACACATTTTATGGCTGGGCCTCAGAAAAAATGACAATTAAAGAATACAGTCATTACATTTGATTTTCCATTTACCATTCTCTGAAGATTGTCTTTCTTTATTTGTGCTGTGTTTATCCTCGGTGCATTGTAAGGATAATCTATGGTGATAAAGTACTGGGTGAGGCCATTTACCAGACCAGAAGCTCTGCATTCTTTACATAGACTCCAAGGCCACATTGAACCTAGTGCTATGGTAGCAGCAAACCACATCGACTCTGGGAACTTTGGAGAGTGGCTTTTTTCACTCATGCTCAAGAAAGATCCAGACCCCTAGCGAAGGAGCCCTTGGTTAGAATCCATGAAATGTATTCAAATATAGGTTTTACAACCTCATCTTTTTTATAGGAACTGTATAGATTCTTTGGAATTCGTACTGCTTTCTGATTCAGAGCCAAACTGCCAGGGGAAGCAAGTCTTCACTTGACAATCTAGAATCTGGTGCAATTATCTATTTTGAGCAGCAGAACGTAGGTTTGTCAAGAAAGCAAGCTCCTCAGGCATTCAGAAAGCCCTGCTCCACTCCTCCGTTTCATTAAAGATACTTTGAAGTCATATTGAATAATCTCTAATTTGGACTTCATTTAATTCAGTTTCCTCCACTGTAGTTGAGAAGTCGGGTTGAAAATGGCGGATGGAACTGCTGACTCTGCCATTTCCTAGCAGTGTCGCGTGGCTCCTCTCTGCCTGAGCTCGGACCCAGGGCTGATGCACGCTAACTCCATGACCCTGAGAAAATGACTTAACCTCTCCAATTCTCAGTTTTCTCAGCTTAAAAATGGGGACAATCAAAAGACCTGCCCTGTGGGATTGTTATGAGGATTTAGTATCAATACGATGATGCTAGCTAAAATTAGCGCTCAATAAATATTACCTATACACAGATATCATAAAAGGCTTAGATATTTTAGAGCTAGAAGATCCCTGAGGATTTATCCAATAAAAACTAGAATTATGTACATGACATAGATGAGGTATAAGGCAGTGAATTAATTCCTCCAAGACCACACAGGCTATAATACTAGAATCAATGCCTTATAACTTGTTTACACATAGACCCAAGTACCCACGTGTGTATAGTCAAACACGCAGGTCATTTTGATGGTCTACACTGGTGTTCAGACATTATGATTCGGAGCCTCTGGCATGAATGGAAGTCGGGGTATGTGGGTAGAGTTCAAGGGAAGGGAAGCACACTGTTGCTGCCGCAGAAAGAGTACATGCAAGGAGGGGCGTAGAACTGTGTTAGCTGGGAATTATCGCCCCAGAGTCTGGTCTGGGAGAGGGCTGTGCCCTGAGAAAACTAGAGCAGGTTTATAAGTGTGCGTGAGAAATGGTTCTGTGATGGAGACCCCACTTCCGATGGAAGTCAACAAATAAGGGGCTTCAGATGAACCTTGAATGCGCCCCCAGCACCAATCAGGGGTCTTCAACCCCGTGGGAAAGCACAGTGGGATTCTCTACCCCAAGGCTCTGGGGTTCTTCTGATGCCTCTGTGTAACAATGTCCCTTAGCTACATGAGGGACACATGTTCAAGAATTTACAGGTGAAATAATATAATTTCTGTAATTTTTTAAAAAGATAATGAGAAGTAGATGAAACAAGACTGAAATACTGAAAATCCTGAAGCTTGGTGATGGGTCCGTGGAGTTTCACTCCATATTCTCTTTGCTTTTATATGTACATGAAATTTCTGTAATAAAGTCTTGAGATATTTGTTGTCTTGATAGATAAGATGGGTTAATTATTGTAGTTTTATGTGCACTTCTTGGAATACTTAATGAAAATAAACTTGTTTATTAGTTAGTGGTCACTTAAAGTCTCTCATTTTCTGTACAGAGCCTTTGCCCGTATTTTAAAATATGAGTAGGTCCTTTATTTTGACTTGTAGGATGTTTTAAGAATAATAGAGCCTTTTATTTGGTGTATTTAAATGTTCTATGTTGTTCTTTTTTAATTTGCATTTTACTTTTTTGATATTTTTAAAGTGTATTTATTTTAAAGGTTCGAATAGAAGTATTGATACATTTTCTTTTCCTTCATGGCTTGTGTCTTTGGTGCCATTTTTAGATCATTTGCCTTTAAAAAGTACTGCTTCTAATATGGCAACAAAATAAAAGGTTTTGCTGGCCAAAAAAAGAAACCCTGCCTTTTCTAATTTCCTTTGCACCTTCAGTGCTTCCAGCTATTCCTTTGCGCCTCCGGGTTCACACTCCCATGCGTATTCGCTATAACCGGGCTTTCTTACCTCCCTGCTATGACCTTCAGGGTCAGTGCTACCCCAGAGTCATCTTCCCCTGAAGCCCCCTCACCTCCTGCATCACCAGGAGGAAATGACATTCCCAGAATTTCTTCAGTGCCCCTTTCTTCTCTGTCACTCTCTCTCTGTCACCACCCAGCCTTCCATCCCCACCCCCGACACTGACTCTATCTGTCCTGACCCTTCTTTAGTTGACAGGTAAGAGATGCCTTTGCACCCACCACTTTGGTACCCTGGTGCCACAGCCCTTCTCAGAAATCTACAGTGCTACCCATTGCCTTCAAATATCGCCAGATTCTGTGAAGTGTTAGGTGACGCCTTTAATTTCTGGACTACACCCTCCAGGTCCCCTACTTCGGCCATCTTACAGGCCACCCCCAGGACGTGGAGACATCTCGTGTTCCATGTTACGATGCGTCAGCGCTTCCGTTCCCTTGGCCAGGCTGACCTTCCTCAACCTTGCTCACCTTTCAAAATCCTCCCCATCCTGGAAGGTCCACAGCCTTTGGCATCTCCACCATCACCCTTCCTCTAATCCCTCACCCAGAGTGAATCCCTGCTTTCTCCAGATCCATCTCAACTCCACCTGTGCCCTGTGGAACCCTTAAGTCATTCTGTTGTGTATCCTGCTTAAGAAGCATTTCCGTGAAGATTTGAGATCCTCGGAGGCAGACCTTTTCTTGAGTCTTGGCACATTTCCCAGTGCCTTATTCAGAGGGTGACCTAGATATTTCCTAACTTTATTTAGTTGACACTGTGTAGAGCAGTTCATGCTAATGACTTGGCTCTGAGTTTGGATCCGCACTAAGCTGACTTTCTGTTCTGATTCAGCGAGCAATCTTCTAATTGATCATTTAGTTTTAAAAAATGGATCACAGCACTCTTCTCCTTCCCCAGGTTCCTAGTCTCTGTAAGACGTCCAGTGAACCGGATTCTCTAGCAGCAGACATTTGTCTTGCTTGTCAATGGGCCCTTCATCCCCCTCTCACATGAATCCCAAACTCTTAGCTTTGCCCTGCTACCTGGACATACATTTTATTGTGACTGTGCTTATCTAGTTGCCTGGATCACCTGTGTGTGATCTTGGATTTCCACCCACCCTTCCTCTGTATTGATTCCGATCACTCTAACGCTCACTGCTTGATTGGAACCTTCCCGACACCTGCTACCCGGGTCTCGATACAGTATTCCCCTGGGCAACTTTAGACATTGCTGTTACTTTTGACCAAGACCCAGTCCCCCCATGACCACCCATCCGTATGTCTATCACTTCCTAGATACTGGCTCTCTCCTGCCCAGTCTCAACGAACTAACCCCTCCACGCCAAGGTATTTGTATATATATCAAGATCAACTGGGAAGACTTCTTATGTGTTAACAGGATGCTGTGGACTTCTCAGCAGAAGTAACTCTCTAACTGGAAAACTATGAGTGATTTTCTAATGACGTTTAAATCAGGAATCATGTACGTGTTTAATCAGTTATACCATACTGGCTAATTATGATCTCAGAGGAGAGGAGCAACCACTTCAGAATCTAACGTTGTCTAGGTTGAGCTTTCATTGGACAGTTGTTACTTTTCAGTCCATTCATTTTTATCAGTAAGTCACCTGATTTGATCCCTCTCTCAGAGTGCTTCTCAGCCAGGGATGATTTTGCCTCCCAGGGGATATTTGGCAATGTCTGGGGACAGTTTTGGTTGCCACAGCTAAGTAGGAGATGCACAGGACAGACCCCCAGCATAGAATTACACAGCCCAAAACGTCAGCCAGGCTGACGATGAAAAACCCTGCTTGGGTCACGAGGGATAATTACTATAACCTTTTGGAGCCTCGAGGGCACTTCTGTATCGTGGGAGATATAAGTTGCCTCAGACCCGCCACTGAGCCTATAGGGTTGGTTATGTATTGGTCTGTTGTGATCGGGCAGCTACCCTGACCTTTTCCGCGTGGAATTTCACCCAATCTCCTCCTTTCCTTTGGGTGTAGAATGAACGATAGTCAATACAATTCATCTGACACGTAGACTTGATGGTGTCTTATCTGTCTTCCATCCCTTCTCAGCCACCCTGCTACCCCACAAATGGGAAGCAAACTGCCACCATAGGGACCCCTTTACCCTTCGTTGCCCACAGGCTTCTCTTTCCCCATCAGTGTTTCATCAGACTGTTTTCAGCCTCTAGAAAAGTTTTCCTTCTCCCCTCCAGTACTTCTTTGCCCTCGTCTGTGCTATTATGACATATTTCTTCGTGATCATTTCAGCTTTTTTTGTCAGTACATTTCCTCTTTGATTAGATGGAACTCCAGCAATACCTGGTATTACCATGCTACCTTGGGAAATTTATTTTTCAATGAGTGTTTACTGACCTTCATTTCAATCCGTGAAATGTCACCATTTTAATTTGTTCAGTAAGTACACGACTTACTTTATTTGGGGAAAGAACACACAACGGCTATTTTGTGTTGACCTCCATAGGTTTACCTGAAGACGATGGATTCTCCAGGTTGTCTGGGAGTGGGACCTCCTCCCTTCAGAGACATAGAGAGAGTCACACCACTCAGGTAATGACCCCTCAATGCTTACCTTTGCTACGGTAATTGATGTTAAATGCCTACAAGAGATTCACGAAGGTGTGACCAAGAGTGTTTGTCCTTATTGGACTAGGGAACACAGTTATTTTCAACTCTGCCGTAAGTTTCTTCACCTCAACATTCTCTTTCCCTTTGTATCAGCTGACTGCTCTCTATTTTCTGCTGGTTTCACAAAAAGAAGAACATTCAAAACAAATAAAAATTAACAGATGGTTTCATATGAACTGTTCTGACATAATTTATGTAGTGGCACTTTAAAGTCACTGTCAGGTGAAGGGCATATCGCATCTGCTGAATGGCATTAGTATTTCCTGCATTGGACCTCAGCTGAAATAGGAAGGCTGTAAGTGAGGACAACATGGAAAGAAAATGCTTGAAGTCCCTGTGGTTTCATGGCCATTATCTCTCAGTTTCCACCTCAAATTCCATGTAATCCAAATTCATTTGTAAACTATCATATGATCAGAACACTGCAAACTCAAAATGAGATTGCAGTTCACAGAGCTGCTCTGATGTGCTTCAGTAATTTCACGTGCATGCGCAACGTGTTTGGCCTCAGAAAGTTTGCCAAAATAACGAGGATTATCACTTTAAAATAAACTCTAGTGTTTGTAGAAAGAATAAAGGATTCATATCAATAGTTCAGTGTCCTTTTTATGTTGAGTTTTAAAATACTGCCTTCAATAAGTATCTTCAAAAAGTATGACTTTGCTGTGAAGGTGGTACACAACCAACAATGTATCAAAGATTTTATTATCAATATGTTAAAGATTATTGCTTTAGCAGCAAGATTATTTTTTATGAAGTTACAGCACAACTTTTGCTTTGTCAAATATCTACATTAAAATCGTTTAAAAACTCAGTCAAGTATTCAGATGTTTTCAGGAAACCAATTATCCAGCCAAAGATCTTTTTTCATCTGAACATTTGACATTATATAGGCACGGTTATATTATCAGCTGAGATTTTTAAAATAACACTGATGAGCTAGTGGGGAAAATCAATAATTTAATCTTAAGAATAAATCTTACGGTAGACAATACGCTGAAATCACTTACACTGATATATAGGCATTGAAATAGAAAAAAATTGCTGATTGCTTGCAATAATAGATTGTCCTAATCTCCCCTCCGTTCCTTAGAGATGCATTTACTTTACCTTGTAAGCATTACAGCTGCTTTATCTATGATAATTCACGGGAGAACCTGCTTGTAAAGAACATTGGCTTGATTTTTATTATAGGACTGGCTCCTATACGTTAGAGCACAGTGATAGATACATCCTTTCCAGGGCTCCCACTACAATGTGGTTCATAGAGAAAAGGGTTAATTTTGAAAGAAGGTGCATAAAATAGGCATCTCTGGAACTTTCCCTCTGATCTTTCATGGATTTGGCTAAGATGCAAAGAGAGATGGGAAAGACCACCGGGAATAATTTTCCATTCCCAGTTTTCAATGAGGGCTTGTTTTCAAATGCAAACAATCTCCAGTTATCTCACAGTGCATATTTTCAAGGAAATGGAAAACCAGGCTCATTTTCTTCCATGCCTGGTGTGGGCATTCTCCTGGCAGGACACACGTGTCAGTGTTGGGGACCTATAACAGTTATGTGGGACTATGCCTTGAATGGCCACACATCTCTCAGCATAAATGCTTCTTGTATGACATTTATATCGGAAATATGGACACATACAGGCATATTGAATTCTAGACTTTCTAGTAATGCTACTAAATAAGAATTCTATAAAATCAGCCCTGAACTGATTGGGAATGTAGCAATAAAATTAAATGTTGACTAAAAATTGAATTCCTATTTGAGGATGTCTATATTTTAATTAGCATCATCAGTGATTTTAATGAAATCCCTTTAAGGAAGATAAAATGTCTGGGTGTTACTGTAGATAAAGAAAACAAGAAATAGATTTAGTAATTTGCCAGAGGTCATAGGGAAAATGCAGTGTCCGCAGTTTGAATGGATGTCAAGATCCTATGTCTTGTTTGAGAGTGAGCTTACCATGACATTAAAAGCAATGGAGGAGTCATCCAACTTTTACATAGAATTTAAAGAAGTTTTGGTCAAGGTGAAAATCTTAAGGAGCTGTAGTGGACATTTGTGGTTTGTGTTCTTACCTGCTGGCCACATATTTAAGTTTCTGGCCTACCACCATGATAATATAAGGAGAGAGATTTCACCTTCCTCCCTTCCTTTGAGAGCTGGATAAATGCATGTGAGATGGGCTCTGTCTATCCACCATGGGTTATGGGTTATGAGAGACATACGATGGAAGGGACGAGGATAGATGTCGCCATGGGGGTGTCGTCTGGCCACAGTGGCTCCCTCCAGTGGCCAAAGATGTTAACCTGTGTCTGTGACCGCCGGTCACCGCGTTCACCTTGGGTGCAGCCCACGTGCCAAACCTGTCCTTAACTTCACGTCCAATTATTTGCTTTCCAATAAATCTTCTACCTGTTAGAGTTAGCTTCTGTTGCTTGCAAAGAAGAATTTTGACTGACACACTAATCTGATTTTATTGTTATTATCTATAAAAGTTACTTTGTATCAAAGGGGTAAAATTTTATTTTTTATTCTCTATTTTTTTAAATTGAAGTATAGTCGATTTACAATGTTATGCTAATTTCTGCTGTACAGGAAAGTGACTCAGCTATTCATATATATACATTCCTTTTTCAGATTCTTTTCCATTAATGTTTATCACAGGATACTGATATAGTTCCCTGTGCTCTACAGGAGGACCTTGTTGTTTATCCATTCTAAATGTAATAGTTTGCATCTACTAACCCCAAACTCCCAGTCCATCCCCCTCTCTCTCCGCCCCTCCCCACTGGCCACGGCAAGTCTGTTTTCTATATCTGTGAGTCTCTTTCTGTTTTGTAGATAGGTTCACTTGTGCCATAGTTTAGATTCCACATAGAAGTGATGTCATACGGTATTTGTCTTTCTCTGTCTGACTTACTTCACGTAGTATGACAATCTCTAGTTGCATCCATGCTGCTGCAAATGGCATTATTTTGTCCTTTTTCATGGCTGAGTAATATTCCATTGTATACATGTACCACATCTTTATCCATTCATCTTTCAAGTTTTACACAGAGTGTGCATTATTCTTAATGTAGATGTAAACAATTTTCTAATAGGGGTAGCACCTCCATAAATAGCTTCTTTTCTCAAGGTACAGAATATAGAAAATGTAGTTTATGTTCTATTCCATTGTATTTTTAAAATTAATTTGCAAACTGTAAGGACTTTATGTCAAAGTAGTAAAAATCAATTTAGCTTAAAATATTTGGAACTAGTAAAACCTGAGACACTAGCCGGATCGAGTATGCGGCTGTGATCATTTATGCTCCTTATGTAGAAGGCTTGGTAGGTCCAGGCTGTGAACCAAGGCGAACTATTCATGTCCTTCTGCTCCCCAGGGCACTGGTAAACCAGCAGTGAAGGTGTGACATCGTGGAATCCCACATCCTAGTCCTGAAGGGGGGCTTTGTGGCATTTCCCAGTTCTCAAAACTGGAATCGCAGAGGTTGAAGAAGCCACTTCATGTTGGTTTTTGAATTAGACAGCGTTTATAAAAATACCATGCCATTTATCTACTTGCCATTTTGTAACATGTGAAATCATTTTTTTTAAGTTTATACCATGTGGCATGATGCAGTCCCTTAGAGGTAAGTCAGCGGGGAGAGACTCAGCACTGAATGAAATACTGAGGACACACCCACCAGCCTAGAGGGACTTATTCGTGTTTGTGCTGAGACTGCAATGCTGACTCAGGGGGCCAGGTAACCTGACACAGGGAGCCCACGGATTATAAATAGAGCGAAAGCCTGAGCAGAGCAGAAGAGGGCAGGCCTGGAGGCAGGAGGGCAGCAGAGAGGATGGATGAAATAAAGCGCTCAGTGCTTGCCCTCGGCATAAAATCGCTATTTACACATCTGTTTAGGGGTCCACACTTGACATTGAAAAATGACATTACTTTTTATTTGAGCATAGTTAATTTGTATTTACATTCTCATTTTAACTTTACCAGATTTCACTTCCTGACATTTTATTCCTCTCATCTATCTGTTCTGCCCAGTAATATTGTGTGGTTTACAATCTTCGATCTTCGATGTGGGCATTTATTGTATTTCTTGCCAAACTTTTTTTTAATATTCTTTGGCTTTTTAAAAGAGCACTAAAAGTTGTTCTTCATATCTGTAATATTCAACTATTCAATGTAAGAAATCGTGGATGGTTTCTGATAAAATAGTGGCAATCCAGGGCCTGAGAGCTTAATAAATATCTACTCCCTTCTGTCACAGCCGCCAATGGAAGCCCTAACAGAATCAATATGCAGTCGATCCACACCAAGAAGCGAATTGTTATGTGGTTTGTTTTACTGAACCATCAAAGGAGCCTTTTTGTAATGTCACATATCAAAGAAATGAAGAGTTTGCAGAGCACTCAATAAACCCAATGCCTTCTTTCTATATTCATTTTATTTGTCACATGGACTGCTTGAACTATATTGTGGCATGGAAAAGAAACAGTGTGTTAGATAAAATAACAAAATGTAGACACTTTTCCTTTAATGTTAAGGGGGTAATTCTAAAACACATGATGGGGGATAGAAATTAGATAACCATTTCCAAAGGAAATATGTGTATTTCACTTGTAAGCTACAAACCGAAGGAGATCTATCATAGAAAGCTCTTCACACAGCTGAGGTTTCGGGAAATCCGTATGCACCACTCATGACTTCCATATTATGGGCAAGCAATGAAGGCAGTAAATTAATTTTATGGTTAAGAGTTAAATGGCCGTGTTTTCAACAGGAAAGGGACATGTCCTGTATAGATATATAGAAGCTTGGAAAATAACACGGACAAATCCTATAGTTTGTATTTTTTCCTTCATAGAATGGCACCATATGTGTATCCTAAATGTACTTAAATGCAGAATGTTTTTCCAGTGACGACAATGACTATTATCAATGAGGAAAAATCAATTTTAAGAAATATGAAAGGAACGAGAACGCAGAATTGTGACTACGTGCTTTTTGCTTGTTTTGTTGAAGTATACGTGGTGACTATGTTTTTAAAAAGGAGAAGGGTCTTGTGATATCTCTGCAGGCTGAGGTCAGGGGAGCACTCCAGGTGGGGAAGGAGCAAAGACCCTGGACAGGAGCCGGCCTGGATCGCAAGATGGCCAGCGTGGCTGGAATGGAGTAACTCCATTCTGCAATATGGCTAGATGTTTCCTTGAAGCGCAGTAGAAATTACCATTAGCTATAAGTGTTAATTCTAGAAAAAGGGAACTTTTAAGTTATAAACGACAGCGAGAGGCTAAATGTAAAATCCCAGTTATGACTGTATTACCTTGTCTTTCTTCAAAACCGTTAACCAGGTTTGCCTTTTTTTATAAGTGGAAAATATAAGACAAATAGCTCTGTTCCTGCTCCAGATACAGAGAACTGGAAGATTGATACCTGGGAACCTGGGCCCCAGAGTTTCTGACTTATTAAGTATACTACTCTGTACACTAATGGGGCCTGACAACTTTGAAAGAAAAATTTAGGCTAAAGGAACAGAAAGTTTTCCATGGTGCTGAAATGTAATCTAGCCAACCCTGGTAAAGGAATTTATTTTATGACCTTAGTAGACCTCCAAGACCTGATTTTTCTCTGATTTCTATGATTACACTATTATTTGAAACTGTCATTCCTGACAGAGTCAGAAATAGGTTCTAAAACAGGTGAACTATGATATTGGGAAGAAGTGTCATAAAGTCAATGACATAAAAAGCCTAGATTTTGAAGCCCAAGTGGATTTAAATTAATTGTATACACTTGCAGGTGATTTTTAATATCTATTTTGGGAAAGGAGCCTTGATTAAAAAGATCTGCTCTTGTATGTTGCCTACTTTGGCAGAATCTTGTCTATTTTCCTTTCTAATGCTTCCTGACATCTCTTTTCCTTTCTCTATTTTCTCTAGCATTTGTACCCACATGATTTGCAATGACTCTGTCTTAAAGACACAGTCATTGACCCCTAGGCACCACCCCTGGCAGACACAGTGCCCACCAAATCCATTTCTTTGGAAGTGCCTAGCTAGACTACGTTTCCCAGCATGCTTGTGATTGGGAGTGGTCATGTGACTGAGATACAGCCAATGGAGCAGGAGTACTGATGTGAGCTCCCTCCAGCCTTGGCCCATGCAAACCTCCCTTGGACTGTGAGTGCTTTATGCCCTTTCCCATCCAGAAGCTGGATACACAATACTCCAAGACCCAGGAAGATGCAGAGTACCATTGTGACAACGTGGAGGTCATCCATCCACTGATCAGAAACACCCATTTTAGCCTTAACGTGAACAAGCTAAAATGGGTGGATTTTGTGTCAATCCACTGGTATTTGTGGTTTGTCAGTTACAGCATCTTGGGTAATGTAAACTGGTACCCTTCCTCATTTATTTGGCCTAATATTTTAGGTGTTGCTACTGAGCATTATTTATAGCCCTTAGTTCACTAAGTTTAGCCTCCATTATTATTTAGCAATCTTTATTCTTTAAGGTGGTAAAAATCATGCCTGTTCATGTCTTCTGATGATAGGATTATTGGAATGTTGCTTATCAGACATTTTAATACAAAATAATGATCACTGGTGCTCCCACCAAGTCATACATATGTAAAAGCAAAGCTTGTAATTCTTAACAACTGGTCGCACAGAAATCCCTCCAAATCAATAGACTTTATTTTACTCAGGGACAAAGTGAGACCCCTATAATAACCTGGGCATCCTGGAGAAATGGTCTAATACTCTTAGGACCTATTTGTGCATTTAATGATTAGAAGGAATTGTCTCTCTTATCTCTCATTCTCAAGCGGGTGGCTCTAACTGGTAACTAAACTTTGGAGGGAGACTCAAGGTTGAGGACAGAGAAGATGTTTCCCCCATGCTAAACTATGCCCCTTTCTTAAATATAGTTGATTTTTAAAATCCATTTGGATTGGGCTAATAGTTTTATTAGCATTCAGTTTCACGAAGTGGTTTTCCTCATTCTTATTTAATTATATTTAATACCATAACACAGATTGTGATTGTTTCCGGAAATAAGTATTTTGAGAAATGAATAAGTTAACAGGTAAACTGTGCCCTACAAAGCAATGCAAGTGAAGATACTGGCCATTTGGACAGTGGGGTTAAGTATCCTTGGACTTGGACCCACCATCCTCTGGAGGCTGTGGAGTGCTTATCTGCCGTGGTCGTGCCCCTTGCTTTCCTCACTTTCATACCTATATCTTATCTCCTTTCTGACTTATTCACATCTGCATTACTAGTTCAAAGCTAACTCTCAAGTTGTATACCACGTGACACGGTGTTTTCTCTCTCTTTTGTTTTCCGGTCATTGTCGATGTAGATGTGAACAAAGGTGTGGACACCATTCCTTATCCCACTCGACCCAAGTTGCCTTCCTTCTTTGTGTGTCCGACTCATCCTTTTAGTCCAAAACAAATCCCACAGCCCAACAGAAACCTCTTGGCCGTACTGGCTTTGAAATGAGTCATGTCTCCTCTGTATCCCAACAACAGTCATTGCGTCTGTAATTTATGAATCAGCTAATGCTGTGCTTCCTCATGAAGTTTTTGTGCTGACGTCCTCTTTAAGCTTGTTTGTTCATCTGACTCTTTACGTTTTTATGTCCTGTTGCTCATACTCAGATGAAAGCCTCTTGAGGGAGCAGGTCATACCGCGCGATTCTAAGTCCCATGGACCCCATCACGGCACTTTCTGTCTCATAATCATTGAAAGCACATGTGTTCATTGATTAGCAGACAAGAAAAACTTCTTGGAAGTCAACGTGATTAAGAAGGTCGACTAAACTCAATGTACTTGGGTTTGAATCCAGACTCTACCACTGACTAGCCAAGTGAGTTTGGGCTTTAAAGATGAATTTCAGCATCTATGAAAAGAGGCTAATAATCCTTAACCTGCTTATTTCACATGGTTATGAGATTTTACTAGAACAACCTGTGAAAATGCTTTAAGAATATGAAACAAGATCATGAAGGTGATGCTTGAAATGGACTCTGGAAACCTTAGAGCTTTCTGTATCTGGGCATACAAACTGGGACTGTTACAGAGAAGATAAATAGAACTACAGAGTGTGTTCTGGGCACATGTGATTGAATTGACATATAGAGTCTATATGAGGATGAGTGATGATGAAGCTGGAATAGTTAGTGTGGTCAGAAAATACAGGGTTTTCTGTAACATGCTAAGGTGTGTGGACTTGACTCTTTAGGCTAGGGCAAGGCGGCAGCATTGAAGATTTTTGAACAAGCAAATTTTATAAACAGACTTATTCTTTAGAGAGAGAAAATCTAGTAGATTATTTGTCCTTAATAATACCTCCTGGTATTTGCAGTGAGCCTCCCATATAATCCCAAGAAAAATATTTTTAAAGGAATTGTAATACTCTTACTTTCTATGTTTCCATTATAATAGATTTATATTTTTCCATGTATTCTCTGTATTTGAACCCATTAATGTAATATGCCATTACTATAAATGTACTCTAAATATATGTTATTAGTTCTTGCTACAATCTTCTAGTCACTAATACTGGTACTGCCATGTTTTTAAGTGAATTGAGGTAAGAGACCAGAACTCATACAAAATCCATCTCCTGAAATGTCACAAATTAATTGTCGTTTGATGCACAGTCATGAATTTCTATTTTATAACTTTCCATCAGTAGGAAGGAACATGCATCCACTCATCAGAGTCGATTTTTATTCTTAGCTGTGGACTTAAAATCAGCTTCAAAATGCAAATAACTGTCCATTTAAATTATATTAAATGTGCTCCAATATAATATTACTTATTATAAAAATAAAGGACAGTGGTTAATTTTTTTTAAAGAAATCAACTTGCACAGATAAGGTGAAAAAATTAAAATCCCCTCTTCCTTCCCTTACTGCCTGTTGTCCAGATATACTCTTGTTTCCAATAGAACCTGTTCCTTTTAAGGGATATTTTCCCTTTTTTAACCCGTAGGCGAAAAAGGAGACAAAATAGCAAGAAAGCACTTAATTGGATTGCTGTCTAAATGACTATTTCGGAATTAAGAGGGATCAACTCTCTTCTGCCTAAACCAGAAATGCTGTTTTGCTCTCAGATCATTTTCTCGATTTTTTTCCCTAAAGTATGGAATACACAACCCTTTAATCAGAGACTTTTTGAATCAAATTTCGTTTTAAGCCATGTCATTGGGATCTATTTAGGTAAACTTTGGTTTTACAAACTGATTTTCAAATTTCATTTTTTTAATGCTTTTCCTCCAACATGTCGTTAGCATGCGTGGAAATGGAATTTGCATTTGAAACACTGATATTCACTATGCAGTCAGCCAAGAGGCTGTCTTCTTTTAATTTCCATAAATGTCAGTAAATGCCTCTTTTCACCTTTGGGTGAATAGTCAATAGAAAAATCAATGCTGTGACAAATGAACAGCAACATGATTTTACATATGAATTATTTAACAAATACTATTTTTATCCTAGAAGGGAAAGACTTAAGGTAAAAATCGGCAGCAAATTATTAATTTACATTTATTAATATTATTCATAGAAATGCATAGCCACAGGAAGTGAAGAAAATTTGTATCTCATTTTTTAATTAGTTCATGTCATAGGACTCTGTTAATGACACAATAGAAAACCATTAAAAATTAGCAAGTAGATATATATGTAATAAACCTCATTAAGCCTTTACATAATGTGCTTCCCTCTGGGTTGTGAGAGATTTTGTGGTTTTTAACCCCTGAAGGTAAGTGCACAGGTTATAAAAGTCCCACTTAGGGATGTAGAACTTGCAAGAGGTCACTTAGTCAAATTCTATCTTCACGTCTAATTGCTGTCTCCTAGACGTTAGAAGACACAAAACAGTTCACAAACCTGGAGCTGGGGGGTGGTGAAGAGGATGGAGTCTAGATTCATGTCTTTTAAATACCAAATCAACAAGACTTTTCTCAATAACAGGGGAAAAAAACACACATTATTTTTAACCCCATCCTGAGTTGTCCAGGTCGTAATCACCAGTGTCTTAAGTAACACTATTTTCTAAGGATTAATTTCAATTAAGGAATCTTCTTGTTAAAAATCTGCTGAAAGGAAGGGATTTTGTTCCAGTATGAGGATCCTAGCCCACAGGGAAATGACTTCAGACTGTGATCATCTATGTGTCTGTTCACAGGTTCTGGGAGCTTGACATGGGCTGATCAGAGGCATGCCTGTTTACTGAACATGGATGACTTAGCTTCTCCCTTGCTCGATCCTTCCATAAGGGCAGAAGGGAGAAAGTGGGGCTATATATGCAAGCCAGGCCACGTTTTAAGGGGTCTAAACTGACAGGAGGGTGTCAATTTAAAATGCTGACCACCCCTTAAGTGCAGCCTACCTGCAGTGCCTCAGGTGTTGCTTTCCAGTGGTGTTGGAAGAGTCACATTATCCCAGCTCCCAGTAAATACTTAATCCAAGTGGACCCTAAGCTCTGAAGTTTCCAGATCTCTTCCAGGTGTCAAATTTTCAAATAAAAACCACAGAATAATTTCCAAGTGTATTATTAGATCCTCCACCAAACAATTTGTTTTCAAAGACATTTAAGCTGACAGATAATGTGTGCCCTTTTCTCGAAGCCTGAGTTTTGCACCTGTTATAGAATAGCACCATTTTCCCCATGACATCCCAAAATAATAATTCTGGGCATAAGATGTCTTAGTCCATTCTGGCTGCTGTAACAAAATGCCACAGCCTGGGCGGCTTATAAACAACAGAATTCTATTTCTCACAGTTCTGGAGGCTGGAAGTCTGAGATCAGGGTGCCAGAGTGGTTGGGTGAAGTCTGTTTTTCAGGTCACAGACTTCTGGCTGTGTCCTTACAGGGCAGAAGGGGTGAGGGAGCTCTGTGAGGTCTCTTTTATAAGAGCACTAATCCCATTCATGAGGGCTCCACCCTCATGACCCAATCACCTCCCAAAAGCCTTATTCCAAATACCATCACTTTGGGTGTAGGACCCCAACATGTGAATCTGGGGGACACACATTCAGACAGTAGAATAGGATAAGCCTGTTTGATTGCTCGAGGCATTGCATCGTTCGGCCACCCTGAAGTCTAGGGTGACTGTCCCACGCTCTTCAATGACCCCTCTCACCAACCATTCAAACCCATGTAGGCAGGTCTGAATTCAGAGTAACTAATGAGTCCGGGGCGCCTCACACCCTGTGTGATTTCAGAGCAGCAGAGCATTTTGAGTACATTCCCAGGGCTTTACAGTGTTTGAAAGGGTCTTATCTGAATCTGTGAGATGTGAATTACATCTCAAGTCTGAGAATTCATCCACAGTCCGTCTGGCATTGCTCAAAGGCTCTCTCTTCCTTTCCCTTCCCAGGAATTGATGGAGGTGTGGTGCTCAATTGCCCCCCAAGTTTACAAAAAAGTGAAACCACAAGTCTGATACACTGTGATGACATTTGTCCCTTTTCTCAAACATGCATCTTGGCATTCATACACTGACTCCATCCAGACCCTCTACGTAAGTGCATTGAATGCATTGTGCTGGGCAGAGATTAATTTACTAATTTACCAGTTTTAGACTCTAAAGGACACCCATAGTCTTGTCAAACAGGAACTAATTTTACTTACGGGGAATTCTACCCACTTAGATCAGCATTTTTCCCCCACTTGCATATTATAATATGTATGACCCTTTTTAAATAATAAACATTCATCCTTGACTCTTAGCATTTCTTAAATTATTTCACTATAATGTTAATTAAGTGTATACACATATCATTACTGTAAAATCTCTTTATCCTTTTAGCTTTTACTACAGCTATAAAATCAAAGCCAATTTACAAATGGAGTGAAACAAAAACCTACAAAAGCAAGAAAACATTAAAATTCACAACATTTATGTTAGGTATGATTTTCTTTAGATGAGATTACTGTTGAAAATATGAACCTGGTACTGACTCAAATCCATGAACTTTGGTACAGATCTGCCATCTTGTACCTTTGATTAATCCCAGTCTGTCACTTCTATTTGAACTGCTAGGCAGCCTACCCTACGATGTCAAATCACTTAGCTTTTGAGGAAAGTGCCTTATTTGAATATCAAATCCATCTACCTTTTTCTCATTAACCTGAAACAATATAAACAATATTACCTGTGTCAATCTGCTTGTAAATAACATACGAAGTCAGAAAATTAAATCTCACTGAGCGCTAGCTTAAAAAGTAGGTATTCAAGTGATCCAAAGCACATACAAATAAAAAAGCAAAAAATTTTAGGCTGTCCCAAGAACTTGAGGACCCCTGAAAATACATATACAAATCCCAGTTTCCAAAACATTTAACTGTTGTTTAAACTACTCGCTACTACCCTTTATATCTTACTCTGAAATTCAAAAAACGTCTAGACCTTCTTCTTGCATAACTTTCTTTAGCTGTAAATCATATATAAATCCTAGTTATGTTATAAGTCTAGTGTGTTGCTCACTATTTTGAAATCTTCTCGTTACTAAGGAAGGAAAAGACTACTGTATATTTTTATAGGGCCACAAATTGTGAGAAGTACTTTCCTTTGACATTATCTGATTGAGTCATCAGGATAATCATAGTTCAGAATGTTTAGGGATTTTCTCAAGTCAAAGAGTTAACCATGACGCAATCATAATCGCCCGCGTTTATAGAGCACTCGTTACGTTTTTAGGGCGCTCTTAAGTAGCCCAGATCCGTCCTTTTGAGGTAGATGATCACTGTGCACCCACTTTACAGGTGAGAAGGCTGATGGGCTTGCTCAAGGTTACACAACCATTAGGTGCCAGATTCAGGATCCCAGCCCGGGCACCCTGGCTAGAGAGTCCTGGTTTGTCAACCATCCCACCCCTGTTCACACCAGAATCAAAGTCCCCGTGGGTGTGTGATTCCCTGTCAGAGAATGAAGTTCAGTGTCATTCCTGGTGCTTGTCTACATCAAGCCCCGTGGAAGTGCCTTCTTTCCTCCTTTCTACCCGGGGCCCATTTCATTTTTCAAAGTTCACATCAAAGCTACCACCTCTGTGAAGTCTCTCCAGACCTTCCTCCATACAGCCCCCTTCCCCAGGTACACAGTGAAAAAAATTTTTTTAAAAACCTCCTGCTCGTGGACCTACCCCATCTCCATGCCCCGTGCAGCACGTCAAGGCACTGACATCATTGGCATGTCTAAAAATTCCTTTAAAAGCAGGGTTTAGTCATTTTCATGGCACACAGAGGTGGCGCCACGTAGAGCCCAGAGGTTCCTAGGTGTGGAACACTTCTTACTTTCCCAACTACAGCTCTTGCTGTCTGGTTCTGAAAGAGAATGTTTTCATGTACAAACACTGGTCTATAAAACATGCCAGAAAAGAAAATAAGTAAGGAAGTAACTATCTGAAGTGGTGACATGGGCTGTAGATACACATCTTTTAAAGCAATGGGGAGCACGATTTAAGTTAAAAGACACCAATAAGACATCCTTTAATCTCTGAATAAATCAGGATCAATGAGACCCGGGTGAAGCCAGCTGACTCCAGACCCACACTGCCAGCGGTATCCTTAAGCCCCAGAGTCACTTCTCTTTATGAAAAGAAATGGTTCCCTCTCGATACCAAAGCTATTTTGTGTTACAAAATCATTATTGCCTTTTTAATGATAATATTTAACTTGTTGTGAAATAACAAATAATGGTAAGGGAAGCTGTAATGGTTTTTGTTACTACAAATAGGACATGAAATTTAAAGAATGACAAAACACTGATTTAGATGTTTTCACCGTGCTAGATAATATCGCAGATACTTTTTTATTCCTCACCTATTACTTGACCACAACTTAAAAAACATTCATAGTTGTATTTGGTCGCTCTTCTAAAGTAGTAAAACTCTTTCACTGCCTGTGACAAATATGACTCTTGTGCCTCATAACCTGATACATTTAATAAATCTAAATAAAGCAGATTAAACATTATTAGTCAGGGCATCCTGTCTTCATCTTCTGATCCGTTTGTTGTCTCACAGATCAATTTTTTAAACTACCCTTTGAACTTCATTGTGTTGAAAGTAGTGACCTATCAAATATCCTTACACAGAATTTTAACCTTCATTTAAGGCATAACCTGTGAAGATTCTTTGTGTTTTTTTTAAATGGAGATCAATAATGTTAATATTTTAGCATCTCATTTATGCCATTCCAGCAACTATCTTTCTATACCTATTAGATTTTACTCAATACCTATTAATCTCTGTAATACGAAGTTTCATGGGACCTCTCAAAAGGAGAGCGTATTCTGAGCATTAGCTTGATTATTGCAAACATCAGTCAAATTTTTGCTTATCAAGGAAGCTTGGAGAGCTCTTGGTGGTGGATTCAAAGATGGGGTTCTGTACCCACTGCATTATTCAGGACATCAATACCCTCATTAAGAAAGTGCTTTCTAATGCTTTGTGTGTATAAGTTTCACCTGTTATAATGTGCTTGGGAATTCAGATATTTTTAGTAAACGTTGAGAAGCTTTGAAAGGATAGAGAGCATTTTTTTTTTTTTTCAGTGAAGCTGTGACTCAGGGGATTTGGGACATTTTATGTCAAAATCGCTCCCCACAAAGCAGATCGGGCTGCTTCTATGGAGTGACTCAATCTCTAAATCTTTCCTGTTAACGAAGGTCTTAGCAGAGGGTCACACCTAGTGTATATTTTTGGGCATTATGAAAAGCTGCTGAAAAGAGTTTAGGGTTGAGAATAGCTATAGAATAGGTGTATTTTGTGCTTGATAAGAGGACAGAGCGTGTGGTCACAACAGCATGAAAATAAATACAGCACATGCCAGCCGGCTGCAGACGAGCGGCATCACCTGCAGGGTGGAGATTTGGATTCCGTTTTTACGCTTTACTGTTTTGTTCGGAATTGACCTCCATTTATAGACACAGATATAGATACTTGCATCTTTCTGTTAGATTAATTGAAATTTATTATTTCATAATAATTTGTTAATTACACATTCTATCATTATTCTTTTTGTACGTGCCTAGAGAATAAAGCATGAAGCCTTGATTTCTTTCATCTTAAATTGTATTACTTCTGTCATTTTCCTAATACTGCTAGAACCTCAGAACCTCTGAACTCCATGTAACCCCTCCTGACTTTTGCAGTTATGGTTGGCGCATTGTTCTACATATGACTTAAAGTCTATAAGACATTTTCCAAACGCATAACTTGTATTCACCCATGGATTTAATTCCAGTGTCCTTAATCCTCTCTTAAATTTCCATTTTTTTTTTCATCTAGGATCATTTTCTTCACCTTAAAAAAAATAGTCAAGACCTGTGATAGCAAACTTCCTCGTTCTTGTTTGTCCAATAACATTTTATTTCACTTTCATTTTTAAGGGATTTTTTTTTTTTTGAGTCTAGATTCCTAGGTTGAATTACTTTCTTTCAGTACTTTAACTTGTGATTCATTGTTTGCTGGCTTCCAGTATTCCTGTTTAGGAGTCAGCTTCCATTCTCATTGTTGCTCCTTTGAAGGTATTGCGTTTTTTCTTGTAGATTTTGAAAACATTTTTAATATGACCTGCCTTCTTTTCTTATTGTTGGTGGTGGAGTGTATTTACCGTGCCTTTTCCAAACTTCTTAATATGTATGTGGGTGCCATTCACAAGTTTTGGAAACTTATCTCTGAATATTGCTTTGCCACTTTCTTTATATCTCTTCTATCAGTACTTCTGCTACTCCTTTTCTGTTTATGTCTACTCTTCTATTTTTTTATTTGTCCATCTTTTTCTCTGTTCTTTTAAACCTTTAATCACAGGTATTTTAAAGTCTTTATCTGCTAACTCTAAACCTGGATCATCTGTGAATCTGTTTTATCTTTTGATTTGGGGTAGATTTCCTTGTCTCTTCCCATGTATAGTAATTTCTAATTGCGCGCTAAGCATTGTGTGTAAACAAACTATAGACACTACTGACGATGTTTTCTACCTGAGGCAATTCAACACAGCATCCCCTGGTGGAGAAAACAGAGGAACTAAGGGATGTTAGTGAAAGAAACACACAGATTTCACGCAAATCCCAATGAGAAAAAGAAGTAAAGAGGAAGATGATATAGGGACGCTGGTCTTTGGCATATATCAGGTCCTGGACACCGGCTGTTGGGCAAGTGACAGGCACTGTGGGGTAATAGGAAGACGGACTCTGGAACCAGCCCGCCTGGTTCCACCATTTTCCGTGTGACTTTGGGCAAATGACTTAACCTCTCTGTGCCTCAATTTCCTCATCTGCCAAATGCTAGCACTACTTTGTAGAGCTCTTGGGAGCATTGCATGAGTTAATATTTGTAAGGGGCTTAGAAAAGTACTGACGCATCTTTAGCATTCTGAAGTGTTTACTAAATAACTAATTTTATGCACACCCTCCACCCGGCTCTCCTGGCTCACTTCCCTGACAGTAGAGGCAATCTGGCTTCCACAAGAGTCTCCCAGCAGGAGAATTCTGACTTCCATGTCATTCCGGTGCAGTCCCAGAGACTAGAGAGAAACCCCCTTTTAAGGGGGGTATACTGCTTTAGCCACTCACTTTCTATCAGTGCCTGGAGGTCGCTTTGGGGATTGGACGGTCACAGGCCTGTTTTGCACACTGTTTGTCTAGGCTTCAATTGGGAGAAATTCCTTTTGCTAATAACCAGCCCAGAAATCCAGTTATGCACTTCAGGTATGGGTTTGACCCCCCAGCTTCTGTGTTTTAACATCGTTTCTTGACATTCAGCCCATTTCTGTGATTCTAGGCTTTAAAATCTTCTTCCTCAGGTAAACAAGAGGCTTGGGTGTCCAGGTGAAGGTGTTGGCTTTAGAATTGTACGGAACATGGATGGCCTTGTTGTTTTCAAGTGACTCTCCTCACACAAGCCAACCACCATGCCCTGCTTTGTTTTATTCTCATTTATCTTGATGGAGAGGATGGAAGTGATGTGGGAACAAAGTAGTAGGTGCCTTGAGGCCGTCTCGTTCCCTCTGAATTCTCCCCAGTAGTCCCGTTCTGATGTCCAGAATCTCATTTTGTTAAACCAGCATACTCACTACGGAATCGACGGCAAATTTGGTTTCTGCAGCGTGCAGCTGCTCCAGATGACTGTCTGCTGGCAGAGCGCAGAGCCCACAGCATGTAGCCTGCCACATGCCCTAGCTGTCCCTGGGGCCAAGCTCTGCCTCCCTTCAGGGACCCCAAGGAAGCCAGACCGAGCAGCCGACACACTTGCATGCGGTGATGCCCTCCTGCAAAGACCCCTGAAGTTCCCATGTCTGTGGACTCCTGGGGCTAATGCGTGATGGTCAGAGTTGGGGTCACATGACCTTAAAAGGTGTTGACTAGTAACTGTGCGTAGACAGAGGGGTGGATCCTGGAGTGGGATGCAGCTGAAGAAATCCAGAAACATCTATTATAGACAGAATTACAATCGTCATATATTCAATGAAGAAAAAGTCCAAGATGTCGTAAGAATGTATATAACAAGAGAGGGCAAAGGGCAAACAGACACGTGAGTCTTTCCTGTACCCCTGGAGGTACATCGCCTGTTCCCCAGGGTACTTACCCTACCTGATTTCCAAGTTCCATTCATCACCCTAATTCGGCAGTTCACAGCCGACCTGCACTGGATGCCGTTTCCCAGGGCAGCAGAGCCAGGAGGTTCTAGAGTGGATGTCTAAGCTCTCTTTCCACCCCATCAGAGCCTTGGCGTCCAGGTGTTGCTCTTATACTTCTCATTCATTCACAGTATTTGGTGCTACTCTTTTTACCCCCTGCTTCCGTCCCCCAGGTAATCCATCAGCTGAGGCTGTCCGAGAATGAGAGCGTGGCCCTTCGGGAGCTCCTGGACTGGAGGCGGAAACTCTGCGAGGAGAGAGGAGACTGGCCACAGATCCTACGCCACGCGGAGCCCAGGGCACCTCCGCCACCTCCGTGCAAGAAGCCCACGCTCCTGAAGAAGCCCGAGGGGGCCTCCTGCGGCAGGCCGCCCCCCAAGTTCTGGGACACTACCCTGTGATGGGCCCCGACTGCAGACTCACTGCCTGGAGATGCCAGGTTCACAGACAGAGGCTGCTCCTGATACATGCTAGGGGCTCTGTCCGCATCTACACGAAAAGCACAGGACAGCCCAGTTAAATACACGAGATTCCCTGAGTGTGTGAGTGTGTGTGTCTCTGTGTGCGTGTCTGTGTTTTCTCATCCGTTCTGCGGGGATGCACTCTGATCTTCAGGCTCTGTGGTCCTAGGGCCGTGCTACCCCGAGGTAGCGAGAGAAAGGCCGGACAAAGTGTGGCTGAGCAGGGAGAGGATGATGGAGGAGGGGGACCCCTACACCGCAGAGTTGTTTTTATAGGGTCCGACCACTTGCATCTTGTCCTCCAGTCGTTTTACTCTCATACACTCTCCAGGACCTAGGTTTTATTTCTTTGTAGGTGTTTGCGTTTTATTGGAATTACAATCCTGTTAATGATTTACATGTTTGTTATTGTATTTTATAATTTTATGCAATGGGTGGTGCTCCCTTTCTCCAAAATACAGACTTTAAAAAATCATTTCTAGAACTTTTCTTTTCCTACATACCTTTATTTTTAATGTAGAGTACCGAAAAATCCCGAGGCTGTGTTGCTGTTTTAGCTTCACCGTTCCAACCTCTGCAAACGTACGGCTGGAGTCCGATGTCCTGTGTTTCATTCACTGATCAGGAGACGGTTCCTTCCTGTGCCCTGTGTTTCCAGGCACACGGACTGTGAGCTCTTTATTGAAATCTCATCCCCTGACTTCAGTAGAGGTTACAGGAAATGATGCAGCACCCCCTTAAATGCATATGGCTTCAGATTCATAGCTGGGGGGTGTGCAGGGGGCATATCCATTCAAAGGTCTATGCAGTACCAATAAGCATGCTGAGATTTGCTGGTCCGAGCCGTGATGCTGCCCCACAAGACGCTTGTCCTCTCTGAGCTCCACTGCATGTCTCACCCACTTTATGTCCTCAACCCTCCTGTGATGCACCCGCCTTGCTTATCCATGTGCTTCTGTTGGCCTCAGACCACGGTGTCTTGCTCCTTGGAACTTTGTTTTCATACCAGCCTTGGCAAAGTTACTGTGCCAATAAAAGGGTACAACTCTGTTCTTCTGTGGTGTTATTTATGTGCCACTGTTGGTTTCCACAAACACTTCCGTTTCTGGATCAGATCAGTAGGGGCAAGGAGACCTCTGTTCGTGTGTTCTTCTCACAGCATCTTGCAAACTTTAGGATCTACGGTTTGTTTTGAAAGAAAGATTTTTATGGTTATTCCTACATAACTACCAGGTAGGCCTACGTCAGTTGTAGGAAAAATATGTCAGTTATTTAGGAATACTAATAAGCCAGTAAATCAGGAGAGAACTTCCATTGAGAAGACAGTGTGTGATGCTCACAGATCCCACACCGAGCCAGGGAGGGCCACACGGAGAAGCGGCACCTGGGTGCGGCCAGAGGCAGAGGAAGCAGGGGAGCTGGTGGGCTGGAGCTTTTCCTGGGGTTTCCTGGGAAGGAACGGGTGAGGCGGGTGTGCATGTGTGGACTGACGGGCTTGGATGGTTTCAGCTTCTCTCGGGCACAGAGGCTGCCCCTGGTCCTCCGGTTGCTGGCCCCTGGCGGGGGGATGGTGGCCTGGAGTGGGAGAGGTGGACGAAGGCAGTGGATGGGCTGTGGGCTCTGGAAGGGTCGGGGTTGTCTTCTATCTCTGGGACTTGGCCAGCCCTGGGCGGGGTAGTTCCTTCAGCCTCAGCCAGGGACAGATGTGGAAGCATCAGAATGCAGAAAATTAAAAGACGTAGTTGACACATGGTTAAGTGGCTACAGGACTGATGTCACCCAACAAGTTCAGGGGGGGCCGCGTGGACAGCCACCCAGCCTCGCTCCCTGCACTTTCTTCACACTCTCACCGACATCCAACCTCCTAACCCCAGTCCCTAAGTAACCGCGACACCAATTCCCTTGAGACACCTGCTTCCGTGGCCAAGCCTTCACACTGTAGGCACTTCATGACCTTGGCTGCGTTAGAAGTGGGAACTGGACTTCTCCTGCTAACACACACGGTGTTTTTATTTAGACCAGAATGAAAAGTGAACCGTCCAGGCATTTGACTTGTGAGAACTTGTTCCAGATGTGCACTGAGCACTTGCCGTTGACTGTTTTAGTTGCTTTGCACATAGTATTCCAACCCTGACACTGACATATGCCTTCCTGATAATTCTCATCTTCTGGGTACCGACCCTGAAGTTGAAGCTCAGAGCTTTAAGGAGGCTGTCAGAATATAAACCCTCATCTTTATGGCTCCAAAGCTCATGCCATTTTAACTTGATAGACAGAAATTTTATACTTATTGTATGGAAGTCTAGCTTGAAAAACTTCATTAAATGATCTTTTGGGGGGTACACCGCTGTGGGAAACTCTGATGGAAGCCTATTACAGGGAAGGTGTACATGAAGTAAGCCACCCAGGCACACATGGATCCACATGACACACTCTCTGTTCTGTTAATCTGGTCACAGTGTGGGGCCTGTGTAGTTATAACCTGACCCTGACCATCACCTGCTCAAGCACCAGGCAAGAGTAAATATTTAGTCTGTCTAGTAATCCCTTCGTCTCATCTAAGGTTGTTCATCTTCCAGAGCTAAAGGCCAAACCCCTTGAAGATTTTCTGACACACAGTCTCCTGACTCAGTAAGTACAGCCTTTTGTGCATTGCTTTCTGCTCCCCACAGTGGAGAGATTTCGGTGTGTGTTCGTCAGTAGCTTACAACCAGGTGATTGTACCTGATCCACGTATATGATGGAGAAATCAACTCAGACTCAAAGCATTTCATAGCCGGGAGAGTATTAACAACATTAATAGTCAAAATAATATGAGATAAAGTCCAAGTCTGTGGGGATATTAAAGGTACTCTCAGAGTGGTTCTCTAACAATTACAACATTGTCAGGATAATGAACAGGGGTGCCATTCTGGGTAATAAAGCACGGAATGTTATTCCACATAAGCAAGATTTCAACAATTGCGTATGTTTGCAATATATTTAAAGATGGTATTTTAATTACTATCAGACCATAAGGTATGAATTATGATATATTATCAGGCCTGAGACCTTACATTTAGCAATATAATTGGTGTGAATTATTACCCTATGTTAAGACACTGCCCAGTCTTATTGCTTTAAAAAAATGCTTTATGAGAGGGCTCTAAAAACTACTATCAAAATGTTCATAGTGGGGCTTCCCTGGTAGCGCAGTGGTTGAGAATATGCCTGCCAATGCAGTGGACACGGGTTCGAACCCTGGTCTGGGAAGATCCCACATGCCGCGGAGCAACTAAGCCTGTGCACCACAGCTGAGTCTGCGCGTCTGGAGCCTGTGCTCCGCAACAAGAGAGGCCGTGACAGTGAGAGGCCCGCGCACCGCGATGAAGAGTGGCCACCGCTCGCCGCAACTAGAGAAAGCCCTCGCACAGAAACGAAGACCCAACGCAGCCAAAAATAAATAAATAAATTTATTTAAAAAAAAATGTTCATAGTGGGTTAAAATGATTTAAAATTCATTTTCCACAGCGGAAAAATATATCATTAGTATTCTTAAATAGTGGCATATAATTTAGTAGAATTATGCTACCCAACGAAAGCAACAGCCAATTAAAATCTTAGATTTGTAAATGAACCTCACACAGAAACATTACACAACTTGGACAAAAAGTATATTCTGAATTCCATAGTCTAGAAGGTTGGATAACTATCTGGGAAAATTCTATTCCTGTCCATTTTCAGCCAGACATCAAACTCAACTCCTATCACAGTAAAGGACATGGAAGTTATTATATAATAGCATTCTACAATGGGACACATTTTACCCCCTGGCTATTACTCTGCACTGCTAATTTTGTCCCAACTTTTAAATGTATGTCTTTAGTTAGAAGTTAAAAAGTTTTATTTTTATTTTGATTCTCATTGGGAAATTCTCAACAAAAATCATTCAAAGCTGGAAAAACAAACACAGTGTTCCAAGTAAAAGTTCAATGTAATTTCATTACGTTTTTCAAATTGCTTATAGCTTCACATAAAAATCCAGGTAATGGAGATGAAAGCCATAATGTTTCTATTTATTGTGCAATGGTACATACTCCACAACGTTCATGGTTTCCCAAAACAGTAGCACTGCTTTCAGAAAACTGAAAAATATATTCTTTATCCCCGTTGTACTTCCTTTACATCTTATTCCTAAGCAATGACTTTATCAAACAAATTCTACAATGTTCTACTCATATGAGTTACAAAGTTACCCACCTAGCAAAGGGTTGTCGCATGCTGAGTTACAGCCTGGAAGAATTACCTTTGTAGTTTTTCTCTTTACCTAAGTACCCTGGACCCCCGGGATGTTCCATTATTGTGGTTTCAGTAAGTTTCTCTAAAATCCAGGATGCTTTGTAAAACTTTAAAGATGACTTTTTCAAAGGGTAAGTCTTATTGGATTGCCTATAATACATCTCTATCACTGTTCTAATTTCTCAGATCACTTTTCAGATTTTTTTAAAAAATCTATACCTAAAGTATCATTTTTGTATGATCTGACAACACAGTATAACCTGAATTTTATGTCGTTAACCAGATCATTACAATGGCAGAAGAAAATCTTGATGCTTTCTCATAAGAAAATATCAAAGGTGAATAAATCTGTGCATTTATTTCAATTTTTGTTTTATAATAGGAATGCATCAGATGTGTCTTCTCTTTCCTTTGAATTAGTCATCGACAGACATCCTGGCATATCTGCTAGCTTGCCTTTTCCTACAGCCCCAGGGAGCGTGCGTTGCTTCAAAAGAAGGCTCCAGAGCTGGCCCAGATGACATTTTCCTGATGTCACCCCTTAGTTTCTAAAGTCTAAAGAAAATGAAAGAGAATGAAACTATTGATAAATTCCAAAGGGGGAAGTTCAAATCTCTAAAGAAAAATGGAATAAAACCAAATTCAATTGGAGGTTTTGATCTTTTAAGGTTTCTGCAAACAAAGAGGCTGGAGGTCCCTGATCTAAAACAATGGGTTGAAAGTGTATAAATTCTGTCACATTGTGAAGAGTGGTTTTCTTACTGAACCTATCTTGAGGGCTCTATTAAGCTGAATTGCATCAAACCAGGTCTTATACGATAATCAGAACGGGTTCACCCAGCAAATTCCCTGTTGTGGTACACCCACATTATTGTTGAATAAAATAATCAATCTTAATACTGCAAAATATTAAGCATTTTGGATACTTTTTTATATAAATAGGTGTACATACATGTGTGTTGTAGGGGAAAGCGTTCTTCAGAAAATTCTGCATTTAGAGAACTGTTGTCATTTCCTTGGGCTCTGAAGCTGTTATAAGGGGATAACATTCCATATTTTAAAAAGCAAGAAAAGTTGCCTAGCAGAAGAGATGAGAAGCCACAGGAAATCCACATAGTCATGACCTCAACTCCTGAAGGCTGTCAAGGGCAGGGAAGTAGGGAATTCAAGGTGACAGTTGCGTAACTGGGCACCAGGAACGTCCACCTTCCAGCCCCTGGTGAAAGGCAAACCCTACAATGATGGAATGCTTAGTGCCCAGAGCATCCAAAAGCCATAAGCTGGCTCACAATGACTCTAAGAAAAACCTCATTAAAGGTCCAAGTTTGGTAAAGTTGCAGGATACAAAATTAATGCACAGAAATCTCTTGCATTCCTATACACTAACAACGAAAGTTCAGAAAGAGAAATTAAGGAAACAATCCCATTCACCATTGCAACAAAAAGAATAAAATACCTAGAAATAAACCTACCTAGGGAAGTAAAAGACCTGTACTCAGAAAACAATAAGCCACTGATGAAAGAAATCAAAGATGACACAAAGAGATGGAGAGATATACTATGTTCTTGGCTTGGAAGAATCAATATTGTGAAAATGATTATACTACCCAAAGCAATCTACAGATTCAGTGCAATCCCTATCAAATTACCAGTGGCATTTTTTACAGAACTAGAACAAAAAATCTTAAAATTTGTATGGCGACACAAAAGACCCCAAATAGCCAAAGCAGTCTTGAGGGAAAAAAATGGAGCTGGAGGTATTAGACTCCCTGACTTCAGACTATACTACAAAGCTACAGTAATCAAGACAATATGGTACTGGCACAAAAACAGAAACATAGATCAACGGAACAGGTTAGAAAGCCCAGAGATAAAGCCACGCACCTATGGTCAACTAATCTATGACAAAGGAGGCAAGGATATACAATGGAGAAAAGACAGTCTCTTCAATAAGTCTTCAATAAGTCTCATCACTAATTATTAGAGAAATGTAAATCAAAACTACAGTGAGGTATCACCTCACACCAGTTAGAATGGGCATCATCAGAAAATCTACAAACAACAAATGCTGGAGAGGGTGTGGAGAAGAGGGAACCCTCTTGCACTGTTGGTGGGAATGTAAAGTGATACAGCCACTATGGAGAACAGTTCCTTAGAAAACTAAAAATAGAATTACCATATGACCAGTGATCGCACTACTGGGCATATACCCAGAGAAAACCATAACTCAAAAAGACACATGCACCCCAATATTCATTACAGCACTATTTACAATAGCCAGGTCACGGAAGCAACCTAAATGCCTGTTGACAGACGAATGGATAAAGAAGATGTGGTACATGTATACAATGCAATACTACTCAGCCATAAAAAGGAACGAAATTGGGTCATTTGTAGAGATGTGGATGGATATAGAGACTGTCCTACAGAGTGAAGTAAGTCGGAAAGAGAAAAACAAATATCGCATATTAACGCATATATATGGAACCTAGAAAAATGGTACAGATGAACCGGTTTGCAGGGCAGAAATAGAGACACAAATGTAGAGAACAAACATGGACACCAAGCGGGGAAAGTGTTGGGGGGCGGGTGGTGGTGGATGAATTGGGAGATTGGGATTGACATGTATACACTAATATGTATAAGATGGATGGCTGATAAGGACTTGATGTATAAAAAATAAATAAAATAAAATTCAAACAGAAAAAACCAACAGGTCCAAGTTGCTACATCTCCCAATTTCACTCCCGATAGTTGGCATTTGGCCTTCCTTAGTGAGCAGTTGTCTTGAGTCTCCACCTACATATGTTTATTAATCAAGTAGGCTAACTGATTTAAAAAACAACCACAGAATCTACTGGCTTCACACAATAAGCCTGTATTTCCATTTTCATTTTCTCCCTGAAACCCCAGTCTTCTGCACATTGAGCTCAAGCAGTCATCCAGAGACCAAGCATCCTTCCATCTCTTGGCTGCAACCTTCTCCTGGTCTTTGGAGGTCAGCCAGTGGATGGGATCAGAGCCCAGAGAGTGGTCCATGGAGGACTCATGGCTTGCCTGGACGTACCTCTTGTCAGTGGCTCCATGGTGTCACACCTGGGGCTGCAGTCCCATTAGGCCTGGGCCAAGTACCAGCTCTTTGTGTCTTCCTGTTCACCCATGTCCCCGGGGGTCTCAGTGAAGCCCCTTTCATGAAGCCCAGCACTGAGAGCACGCACCCCAGGCCCCACTAAAGGTGGGGAGGGGGACTTCTCCTCTGCCCAAAGGAGCATCAGTCTTCCTTGGATCCTCTCTCACATTTCTTTTCATATCTTTAGTCTTGCTGAGGGCCCAGGAGACAGCCAGCCTGTTTTCCTTCTTCTCCCTTGTAAAGTCGGCGTGTGTTATCAAGTGTCTCACGCTCACAGTGGCGTCCCCATCACTGTCATCCTGAGGTTTAGTGGAAACGAGGAAGAAAGCGTCGCAATTGAATCCCCTGTAACAGAGACATCCTTAAAAGTACGTAAAATATGAAATGTCCTCAAATGCTCCAAAAGTCTCCGCTAATTCGGAGGCGTCTTACCCCCATGACACAGCTGAAATGTTTTGCTATTAACTGCAGTGTACATGGCCCCCTTAAGGATTTTCCCATTTTTATTCTCCTGAAGCTAAAGAACTCATGATGCACACATGACAAACTGTCCTCGACACTCCCTGGGCAGAATGATGCCACCAAAAAGTTTCTTCTGGGTAAAGCTGGGAGCTGAGAGTTATCTGCGTTAGACCAGGAAACCGGTAAGTCTTACGCCCTCTGTTCTCATGGGAGGCACCTCATGCTTAATTCCAAACGTTTTTCTAGGCACAAGTGTCCACCAAAACTTTTAATTTCTATATGTGTACACTTGAGTCTGGCTTCAGAGAGAGTCAAGAATGAAAAAAAAACCACAGTCAAAATTGTTGGTTTTTTTTTTTTTTTTTTTTTAGCTGTACGCGGGCCTCTCACTGTTGTGGCCTCTCCCATTGCGGAGCACAGGCTCCGGATATGCAGGCTCAGCGGCCATGGCTCACGGGCCCAGCCGCTCCGCGGCACGTGGGATCTTCCCGGACCAGGGCACGAACCCGTGTCCCCTGCATGGGCAGGCGGACTCTCAACCACTGCGCCACCAGGGAAGCCCAAAATTGTTGGGTTTTTTGCAAGAGCATTTCTGTTAATCATTGCTTTCTTTTACTCTGATCTTGGAGGCTGTGATGCTCATACAGGTGATGATTTTTACAGATATAACTT
This sequence comes from Delphinapterus leucas, assembly GCF_059928025.1. Classification (NCBI taxonomy): domain Eukaryota; kingdom Metazoa; phylum Chordata; class Mammalia; order Artiodactyla; family Monodontidae; genus Delphinapterus; species Delphinapterus leucas. The sequence continues at coordinate 3,808,117 of NC_143146.1, read as the reverse complement.
ACATGTCACTAGTTTTTGGTTTTCAGCACAACTCCTAGTATTTAAATAGTCATTTGCTTTATGCTAGTTTCCAGTCATACTGATATTTTCACTTATAACTATTCCTGGTTCAAAGTTTCCATCTAAAATTTGTTTGCAGGTTTTTAATATTAAACCTAACACCAAATTGCTTTGAACTTCCATCTCTTAATCAAGAACAAACCTTCCCCTGGCTCCTGTCAAGCCATTAATACCAGACGAAATGAACACAAATTCGCTCTTGATAAATTTGATTGCCACGGGACCTGTGCTTTCAGTATCATTTCCACACAGGAGGACACCATGAAATATATTACCCTAAGAAGGACTCCACTTGAAAATCAATCATTGTAACAAATATTCCGAAACTGAAAATCGCCCTTTAAAATATTCGACCAATGTTTACTTGCTGAATACTTTCTTGTTTCCTGTGGTTTTTAAAATTTATCTCTACTGATGGTCTCTTTATATCCTGTCCTCTTTACAGGCTTTACAAGAGTACAGGTGACATGTCCCAAAACTTTTGTTCACCTAAAACTGTTAACGGGAGCACCGGTTTGATGAGAAGTGACACCACAGCAGGTGTAATGGGCGGTGTTCCCCACCGCCAGCTGCAGCGCTGTCCGCGGATCCACTTGGAGTTCACGGAGCTGAGAAGGGCTGAGACTCCATTCCTCTCTCCAGCCAGATGAAGAGAGAAAAGAGGGAGCCGTGGAAGGGAGGTGTAATTGCACCCTCATCTTGGATTCATCATGAGCATGAGAAGGAGACTGAGTCAGGTAATGCACTCACCTGCATGTTTCAACTGGGAAATAGAACCTATAGTCTGGTACCAAATTTCACAGAGAAGCCCACTGACATTTTCTCTGTGAGGATGCTTTGCTTTTCTGCATGGAACACCTAAAGCAAGTTCATGGACTCAAAATGAAACATGTATTTTTTTTTTTTTTTTTTTTTTGCGGTACGTGGGCCTCTCACTGTTGTGGCCTCTCCCGTTGCGGATCACAGGCTCCGGACGCGCAGGCTCGGCGGCCATGGCTCACGGGACCAGCCGCTCCGCAGCATGTGGGATCTTCCCGGACCGGGGCACGAACCCATGTCCCCTGCATCGGCAGGCGGACTCTCAACCACTGCGCCACCAGGAAAGCCCGAAACATGTATTTTTAAAGCTCCTCCTCTGCCTATGTGGTCTTGTTCAAACAGACAAAATTCCTGCTAAGAGGTTACAATGTAGTGGGGAGAAAAGAGGTCAGACAAATAATTCCACATACCCGCTATTTCGAAAATAATGTTGTCAAGTGTTATGAAGGCGAAGTGCAGGGTAGTATAACAAATCTAAAGGAAAACTTAACTTATTTAAAGGAGTCATGGAAGTATTTTCTAAAGCAGAATTTATACCGAGACATAAATGGGCAGATATGGGAGGAGGAGAAGAGTTCTGAAAACTGTTCAGTGTAGTAAATACTTATTAGTTACCTTCTATTTGCTTATAAGAGTCTCTCAACCAAACCAAGGTGTACAAAACCAGTTTTTAAGTGATTTTACACTTTCTTGGGTAGTTTTCAATGAAATAAATTTTGTGGTATGTAGATATTTAATGAGATATAACACTAAATTTAAAAAAAGGCGTATGACTCAATTGTCATGTAGAATATAGAAAGCCCCAGAAATGGGAAAGAAACTCAGATGTACTATATTCTTCTAAATGCCTCTTCCTTTCCAAAAGCTCTGAGTCCTCTGCACACACCTTCATTATAGCTCCTGTCATGATTTCTAACATTTCTACGGAACTGTGGGGACTTAAGCGATCTTGATATTCCTCAGATTCTAGCAGAATCTTTGGCACACAGAAAGCAGCAACCTACTCCTAATGGACGAATACATGAAACAATGCATACATGAAAGCCAGTGAAAGTGTTTTCAAGGCATCAGACAGTCAAGATATCCTTCTGCTATCCCAAATCCCTATAAATAATATAAAAATATATTTTTTTCATACCTGAATCATTATGTAGGACTTTTGGTGGACCAGATAATGTGAGAAATGCCAGAAGCCTAGAATAGAGGGACAGTAGAATTGCAAAAGGGAACCACAGCCTAACATGGATGCAGGACATACAGGACACCTGCCACAGTACGTCATGGACACACATGGTAGGGTCTGGGGCCACCTAGAAGGGGCTTAATGGGATAGTCCAGCAGGAGAAGCCAGACACATTAACCCATGATGCCCCTTTTCCCACTATGGGCCACACAGAATTGATAGCATGAGAATAATCTCAGGAGGAAATCACAGCTGCACAATTCACCCCTTCCCTCGGGTGGCAGCACAAAGAAATTCAGCAGAACATCTAACTGCCACAGCACCATCAAGGGTCACAAAGTATCGGAGAAACGAAAGACAATAACTTCAACAACATAAAGAAATTTTGCCCAAAGAACAGTCACTGGGACAAGCAGAGCTATGTTGATGTAAGTAACCAGTAGATAATCTGGGGGACAGCTTTCCAACTTGGCAGGTGGGGCGATGGCTCTGGAGCTACTTATGGATTCTGGAGGTATCTTTGTGATTTTTGTCCTATTCAGTCAAAATTCAGATCCTTTAACCCATTTAATATCCTGGGGAAAATCTGGGAGAAACTAGCTGGTGTTGGCTGTTACCAGTAGAGTAACTGGTACCAGAAGTAGGATGACAGACGCTCAGGGAAATAAGAATCTGAAATGTCTGGTCTGATCTGTTAGACTTGAAGGCAGCAAAGATTCCTCTAGCACCAAAGGATGGGACACTGGTGTTCTGTGGGGTCCAGTGATGAAGGAGACACTTAAAGAGTCCCCCAGAGTTGTGGGAAATGAAGTGTCCGTTGAAGGAACGGCTTTGGCTTTGGTGGGCTATGTGGCTGCTGTCACAAACGTGGCAGGATGAGGAATACAATGGTTATGGGCTGTGTGTGGTCATTTTCAACTGTTAGAGATCACAAAGGTAGATGATGAAAACCTTAGGGCTTTTCATTCTCTGCTTTTGGAAATAGGAGACCAGGAAACTTCTCTGTTTTCAAGGATAGCTTATCTTTTGTAGCCATACGGCAGATGTAGCACAAATCAGCATCTGATCATGAGTCTGGGGTTTGCAGGCTCACTTAAGGTTAAGGCATTGGTTACAAAAATGTGAGACCCAAAGTACTAGAACAGGTTCGAATGGGAGAAATAAATTACTCTAAATAACCAAAGACCCCCGAACTCCTGAATGACCCTCTCCCCTCCTGGCAAGAGATGCCTATCAGATTTGCAAGCATTCAGAAGTTATTTAAAAGTTATAAAAATGTATCTTTTTAAAAAAAAGAATGAGAAAGATCTCTATAAACTGGCATGAAGTGATTTCAAAGATCCACCATCTCATGGCAAAAGCAAACTACAAAAAAATACGTTGTATGCTATATTTTATGTCAGAAAAAAGGGAAATAAGAGTAAAAGACTCAAACCTAGTAAAATATTGCTGACGGTCCCTGATTTAGGATGATTCGACTTGTGATTTTTCAACTTTACAGTAAAGCACAAATGATACGAATTAAACCATACTTCAAATTTTGAATTTTGTTTCTCATGAAGCTGGGCAGTAGCAGTGGGCCACAGGGTCACAAGGGTAAACAACCAATACTCTTACAGCAATTCTGCACCCAGACAACCATTCTTTTTCACTTTCAGTACAGTATTCAATAAATTACGTGAGCTATTCAACACTTTATTGTAAAATAGGCTTTGTGTGAGATGATTTTTCCCAGCTGTAGGCTAATGTAAGCGTTCTCAGTAGTTTTAAGCTAGGTTGGGCTAAGCTATCATATTCAGTAGGTTAGGTGTATTAAATGAATTTTCAGCTCACAATATTTTCAACTTACGAAGCGTTTATTGGGATGTAATCCCATCATATATCAAGGAAGATCTGTATAGGGGATTGGTAGAAGTGAGCTCAAAGAAATAGAATCAGGTATAATAAATCTGAGCATCTTTTTTACATAATTTTGACACATCTAAGTGTTTTACATATTATAAAGTAAAATTTAATCAAAATAATAAAAAGTGTATCTTGAAATTAAATACAGATACAAATGAACCAAGATGCATATCAAAATAATAATGTAATCATATATTAAAGGAATTAATTGAATGAGTATTTTAACTGTACATCTCTAATAGAATAGAGTCCAAAGACGAAAAGAATTTCAAAGAAACCTTGAACTTTACTTAATAACTGTTGATAACTTGGTATTATGAAAACAATTCTGAAGTACTTTGCTTTCATGGTAGGATCAGTCAAATGAGTTGACCTATTAGTGTTGGTGGGAATCATCAGAAAAGAAGGGTACAAACATAGAATGAGGAAATGTGAGAAAGAATTCTGTGGTTTCAGATTTGATTTTGCTTTCAGAATAAAACATTAAAAAAAAAAAAAAAAAACCAGCTCTATCCAGTGAAGAAGGCACCTAGAAATAACAAACGCTATTAGCAGTGAATACACGAAGCACACAGATCTAGGTTTCTAATTGGCAAATGTCACCCCTGGGGCAGAGAGAATAAGAGGTGAGTCCGGGTGGTTTTTTGTGATCAGAACACATCAACACAAAACAGGAGCTGACCAAACTTGAGGCTCTTCTATTAAAACTATAGAAGAAACACTACAAGGAATGTTACAGGTAGTTTACATTTTAAACAAATAGTGGAAAAACTTTAAACCTAAAAAGAAAACTAATCTAAAGCACTTTGTGACTAAATCACAAAGAGGCAGGACCCAAAACATCAATAAACAAACCCAAAGCATGGTCCATTACAAGCATAAATTAAGAATACCAGAAATCACAGTAAATGTGAACAGATTATATTGAAAGGACAGTGAAATTCAAAATGCACTTGACAAAAAAAGGAGGATGAAATTAAATAAGGAAAGGGAAAAGAAAAGAAATCCAGTTCACTGAAATGGAACTCGCTGTCAGAGTATGTTGCCTTCTGTGAAAAATTCTTTCAAGTGTCATGACCCCTAATCTGCTCAACAATGAAAGAAGGGTAATATAAAGAAGTGAGTATGATATGGAATGGCACATGTGAATGTAGTTTGTGGACTACACAAACGTTAGCTGCCATTATTTTACCCAGAATTACTGCTTTGGACTTAACTGCTTTGTTACTCACTTCTGGTAGCTCTTGGAGCAGCTAAAGAATACTTAACTTTTGCTTTTCCTAAGTGATCTTAGACAGCTTTGAGGCAAAGAAAGAAAAAGAATAAATACGGTTCCTATCTGTTATTCTACTTTACCCCAGGAAAGATAAAAACTAAGAGGCCAGTCCCTACGATGTGCTGAATGGAGGGGTCTGATATCCATTCATTCCTAAGGAGTATTAGGCTGAAACTATAGGGACCCAGGTTCTAAGTCCTAGCTTAGTAGTTAGCTTGCCTTTTGTCAGTGTGTGTGTGTGTGCGCGTGCACACGTGTGTGTGTGTGTGTGTGTTTGGGGGGCAGAGAGGTGAGAGGATGTATAGTAAATTACTAAACAATAATTCTCAAATGTTATGATTCTCATCATAATAGGATAATTGACATTTTTGAAAAAAACACGATAGAATCGCCAAAAGATTATTTTGTCCCAACCGGAAAATATAAAAGCGATGGTCGACCACTAAAGGAGAGATGGCCTGTCTCTGGTCAGAGAGAAGAATGAAACACATCCAAGGTACATAGTCAGTTTTAAGAATATATACATGTTAAAGAAACAAAACACAAAAGTGACTTCAGGGATTCACTGTGCTGGAAACACGAGCCGATTGTCTTCAAAGGATGCTCTGACACTTATTCCCAAGACGTGGCATTTCTTTTTCTATGATGAAAAAAATGATTTGAAATTGTAAATAAAGCCCTCCCCCCAATGATTTGACAATGTTAGACCTTGTCTCGGGCAAGCCCAAGGAAAAGGACAAAGAAACACAAGGAATTCTGAGCGCCAGAGTTTATCAAAGTCAAGACGGTATCTTTTTGAAAACTGCAAGTAAGGTTTAAAAGATGATTTCATAGAAAAGAACATCCAACCTGACAAAGTGTGGGTGTTAGGAGGTCCTGAAATGCACACGTCTTCCTAGTGGGGCCACACTTGTGGATCCTTTGAAATCTAAAATTGTGGCAAGAACGGTGAAGCGGGAATTTAAAGAATTTGCGCATGACTCTCCATAAAACCTAAGAGGTTCCTGGAATCAGGGAACTGAAAAGACCCCTAAGCTGCTGTCTCATCGCACATTTTAAATACATAGGCGGTTATCAAAACAGAAATCAAACAAGGCAGACGACATAACTTTTTTTTTCAAGTAAAACTATTATGTGTTTGTTTTGTATATACTAATCTTTCCCCCTCATTAAACTGGGGGGAAAAAAAAGTAACAACAACAACAAAATGAATGGCTTCCTAAATAACAATTTCAAAGAGAATACCTTAGGTCTTTGATACAATCAAACAATTCACATTTTTGAGAATTTATTACATGGTGAGTCTACAGTGGTTCCAGGGTTTACAAAAACCGAAAACTCCAGAGCTCCAGGTCTTGAATATGTAACAATCTGGACCGTTGAGTAAAAGAGTAGCAGCAACAAGACTTAAAGCCTCAAAATCTAGCCATTATGAGAACAGGTGGCTTGGAGATAATAAATTAACTCTAAGACATGGAAGGAGAGACAGGTGCTTCTCCATCTCACCATATGCCATCCAAAACCTAGAAAAAGCAGAAATAAAGTCAGACTGATGAGCTACCTTAATGTAAAATCTTGTTTTACGCCTGGAAAAATTCTTAAATTTTGTGTGCTGGATGCCAAAGGGAACATCCCTTTGAATAGACAATTAAAGAAATGCATTAATTAATGTCTAACAGGAACTAACGTAGTGTTGGAGGTCATTTATACTTCAAAAGCAAACAAACAACATAGAAAAAGAGATCAGATTTGCGTTTACAGAGGTGGGGGAGGGGAGGAGGAATTGGATGAAGGTGGTCAAAAGGTATGAGCATCCAGTTATAAGATAAATAAACACTAGGGATGTAATGTACAAGGTGATAAATATAATTAACACTGCTTTGCATTATGTATGAAAGTTATTAAGAGAGTAAACTCTCAGACTTCCCATCACAAGGAAAAAATATTGCTTTTCTTTTTCTTTTATTTTGTACCTATAGGAGATGATGGATGTTCACTAAACTTACTGTGAATGTAAATTTCATGATGTATGTAAGTTAAATCAGCGTGTTACACACCTTAAACAGTGCTGGGGAGTTCCCTGGCTACCTAGTGGTTAGGATTCTGAGCTCTCACTGCCGTGGTCCCAGGTTCAATCCCTGGTCAGGGAACTGAGATCCTGCAGCAAGCCGTGCAGTCAAAAAAAAAAAAACAAAAAACACTTAAACAATGCTGTATGCCAATTATATCTCAATAAAACTGGAAGGAGATTCTTTTCCCATACTTGTTATCACAGAATATTTATTTATTTATTATTTTTTATTTTTTGCGGTACGCGGGCCTCCCACTGCTGTGGCCTCTCCTGTTGCAGAGCACAGGCTCTGGATGCGCAGGCTCAGTGGCCATGGCTCACGGGCCCAGCCGCTCCGTGGCATGTGGGATCCTCCCAGACCAGGGCATGAACCCGCGTCCCCTGCATCGGCAGGTGGATTCTCAACCACTGCGCCACCAGGGAAGCCCCAGAATATTAAGTAGAGTTCCCTGTGTCCTTGTTGATTATCTATTTTATATACAGTAGTGTGTATAAGTTAATCCCAAACTCCTGATTTATCCCCGAAGAATCTGAAAAAGAATGAATATATGTATATGTATAACTGAATCACTTTGCTGTACACCTGAAACTAGCACAATATTGTAAATCAACTATACTCCAATATAAAATAAAAATTATATTTTGAAAAAACTACAGCCCTATTTAAAAAAAAAAAAACTGGAAGGAGGAAAAAAAACAACTAACGAGGGAGTGAATTATTTTATGCCATCATAGGTTTTTTAAAAATGTTACCTTTCGGGGTTTCATTCATGCGTTTATTTTAACTTGCCCAGGGCCCTACCTGTGTTTCTGTGCCCGGAGCTGGCTTTTGTATGAGAGGCTGAGGGAGTCTGGCCATCCACACCCTGTTTCCCTTTCTGAGTTAATCCCAACCTCAGTAGCAACAAAAATGCTCTCTTTTTGACCAGATGGAAATCTGAGGCCAGTATGTCCTGAGACAGGCATTTCCACCCAAGGGTTCATTGTAGAAAGCTTCAGATTAATTCTCTTCAGTGGATCAAACCGGCCCTGTGGGAAGCAGGTCACCTCCCTTCCCTCTGTATATATTATTTAAAATCAGTTGAGGGTCACCCCCGGACTGTTTCCATGAGGTCATTTCTTGTTCATCATCCATGGAGATGTTTGCCCACAAGCAGTGGTAAAAAGCACAAAGAACAGACGGCCCTCAAAAGGAGAAAATAAAACACAACTGAGCCAACCACATAGTTTCCATGTCACAATCCCCAGAGCTCACATTCTGTTCTTGTTGATTAGGAAGCAATATAATGTAAAGTCCTGTCACCATGGCTATTAATAACTTGGAAGGCATCCAGACCCACACGGGTACAGGGGAATATTCTGTCCTTAGTAATCACATCAGTGTCTAGATGTTTTCTCTCTGAGACCAGGCCTCTGTGTCTCCTGCAAGCCACGTGTGAAGCTTCTAATTTTCCAGTCACACATAAGCCCTGATTAGTGGTGATAAGGACTGATTTTTTTAAGAGACTTAAAAAACCACAAAGAACTCGGAGTTCCAAAACACTCCATTAGCACTTTCCAGTCCTATTTTAGAAAACCAATAGGAAAAATGTAAAATGGAGTGGGTTGGAAAGGTTTTTCAGCGAAGTAGAGTTGTAATTTTAAGTGGGAGTTTTGTATTGAAACCCCCGATGGCAAGCATGATTAAGAGAAGCTTGGCTCCACTGTTTATAGCAAACCTTGATTAAATACAAACAAATGAAACTAAAAAAGAAAGAAAAGAAAAAAAAGCCCCTTCCAGAATGTTCTGTGGTCCTTACCCAGAAGAATTATCTTGGAGGAAAAAAAAGCAGAGATCCGTGGACTTAACCATCGGTCTTGGTCCCCCTTCCTCCCTATTTGCTTCAATCCTCCGTCCATCTGTATGACTTGCCTACTCTGGTCTGTCTTTTGAGCTTCAGCTTTTCAAAGAGCAGATACCACACCAGCTTATTTTATGTTGAGCATATCTCACTGGGGGCTTTATTAAATGCTAAGGAATAATAAGACTTATAATTGCACTGTGATTCCCTGGGATTTTTTTTTCTGAAGTAAGGAAGGCCGAACATGATGTGTCTGCGTCTTCCTCCAAGCCTTTGGTACCAGGAGGCCCAGGGCATTAGAAACAGGACCACCTGGAATGGGCCAGGTGACTGTACACTCTTGGGGGCTCCTTTCCTACAACCCTTTCCCCCTGATTCCTTCTGTTCCTCGTTCTATAAAAGAGGTAAGCGCAGGGCAACCAGCCATAAGCCAACATCAGAAAAGCAGGAAGAATTCACCTGTCAAGAGGAGAGATAAAACCTGTTATGACTACAGAACAGTTACAGCACCGTGAGTAAGGAGTAGAATTGCTGGCAGTAAATGGGACTCGTTTTCTTTCAAGGGCTGCAACTCTGAGCTAAGGGGAAACGTGCTGAATCTTTGAGAGGCAGAAGCGTGATGGGGAGCGTACGTAACCTGACAGCATCCGAGGTGGCATCTGGGGCCACGCCTGCAGACAGGAAGGCGGAGGGAGGAGAAAATGTCTTCTCATGACTCGGAGAAGAGTCGGTGGGAGAGTCGACTCTTATGGAAGAGAATTCTCATATTTAGGAAAGAGTTTCGTCAACGTGATCTCAGTTAGGCTGCAGCTTCACCTATTCCCTTCCTCTTCCCTCTTCATCTTTCTCCTACTTCCACCCTCCTTTTCTCGTCTTCTTCTTGTACTGAATGAAATAGGAGTGGTCCTCAGGAGAGGGCAGAGGACGTTACGTGGTCGTCATCTGCTGTAAAACGCTCATGCAAAATGACCTTCCTAATTTCAAGAACTGGAAAGGTCACTTTGAGTTCAAGTGAATTGTTTCCCCCGCTCTTCATTTTTCACCTGATAGAGATATCAGATCATACATGACTCTGCTATGGTCTTAATGTTCTTTTCTTTACAATGAACCGTTTCCCGAGTTCTGGGAACTTGCTGACCTCAAGTCAGCAGAGCAGACTGTTGGGAAAGGAGGAGAGAACGGAGTGGGGAAGACGGGACTTCCTGGAACCAGCCAGGGTGAGTGGACCCATAAGGACGGACAGGAATCTTCAGCTTCTCACTGCCTGTGATCCTTCACCGTTACGGATAGGGATGTCCTCTGGGAGAAACTGACCCCTTTGTGGTACAGAAGAAAAGAAAGGTGATGACCATGGTCTTAATCCCACCTTCACCTTGGTTTCACTTGCAAAACATTTTTTCAAATGCTCTCATCTGTCAGAATTTCTCTCTCATTACTGCCCAACATTGGTCTTTTACTCCACTCTTTTCCTCATCACTCTTTACTGTCAACTCTTCCAAAGTTTACCTCTAATACTCCTTGAGCACGTAAGGATCCAGGCACAATATAGCATATGGTTTTGCAATTTTTTATATTCTATATATTAATGCTTATAGTCCTGTGGGGTCAGAACCATGTCTCTTTGTTTCAAGTCTTTTATTTAGAAAGTGAAAACTCAGTAGACACGTTTTGTCTGACTGATGGGCTAAAGGCGCTGGGAAGTCCGGCAACCTCCTTTCTTGTTGATGTTTGAGCAGGTGCCAGATTTAGTCTGACTTTCCCGTCTACAGAGGCAGTGGGATGTATTCAAAGTAACATTGGGAGTTTTCTAGATCAATATGGCTAAGTGTTCATTATCGAGAATCCCCTGAATACCACCTGCAAGTCTGAATTGTTGATTTGAGGAAGCTAATTGGTTTCTTCCAAGTTCTTTGAATTAATACTGGCATTATTTTCCAAGTGAAACTCCAACCACAATAGTGCACAAGGGCATTTTATGTGCTCATTACAAGACATTGAATAAGTGTAACACGTTAGAGGTCATTTAAATGAGTGAAAGGGTGTAACAGGAAAATCCCGGGCAGTCAGAACGATGAGGTCATAGAGGATTTTCTTCTCTGACAGTAGGTTTTAAAAAATTCATATCGAAGATCCGATAGAGATCCAGTTGGAAAGGATCACAGAATATTGAAAGATATATTCTCTACTGAAACGTCAACAAAATTGTTTCCTCATATTAAAAGTATAATGTGTGGTTCAATTAAAGGGTCTGAAATACAATACAAAGATTAGGAACTACCTATTAAGAGCCTGATCAGATTTGAGAGAGAGAGGAAAATTCAGCTTGGAAAGGAAAACAGGTAGCATTTAGTCTGATTTAAACTCTGAACTGTAGCTTTATAAATCTTCTTCCTCCTTCACCCAAAGTGCCAAAAATAAAGCTTTATTATTTTGATCAAGAGTGCTGAAGAATAAAAGAAAAACAATGTTCCCTCTGTAGAAAGGCAGGAGTTGGTCCAAACTGGGACAACAGAGCTTACACTCAAGGCGATGGCTGGAGTCTATCCTGAGAAAGTTCTAGGTCATCTTCAGCCATTACATCTCAAGCGTTTCAGGGCTGGAAACAAGACCCAAATACCTTGAGAATATTTCTCCCTGTGGCTGGATTGGCACAATTTGCTAAGACAAGAAGAAGAGGTTTTTTGTTTTTTGGGTTTTTCTTTGGTTTGGTTTTTGCTTTGTTTTTAGGAAACTTTTTTCCAAGCAATTTTGAAAATTCAAGGGAGATGCTCAGGAAGTGATGAAGGAGGGCCTGTTTCCTTAATAGGTTACTTCTGCTGAATCTACCTGGCAACCAATCAGCGCATCACTTTCACACCCTAAGATTCTCCTGGCGGCAATGATTTCTTACATTGGGGAGCTTCAAGATGGTTTATTCCACTGCGTACGCTCATTCTTTACCAAAATTATTAAAAATGAATCTGATAAAACCATAGTCAATATAAAACGAGTGAAATACTTTTCTAAAAAAGCAAAGGGGAGGAAGGATAAATTAGGAGTTTGGGATTAACAGATACAACTCCTGTATATAAAACAGATAAACAGCAAGGACCTACTCTATAGCATAGTTATACATATATATGTATAACTGAATCACTTTGCTGTACACCTGAAGCTAACACAACATTGTAAATCAACTTACTTCAATAAAATAAATTTTTACAAGTCAAGTAAGCAGGAAGAGAAATATAGATAACAAAAAAGAAGTGATGAATCTAAAGTAAAAAAAATAATAATCCTCTAATAATAAAATATTATATTTGGGGAGATTTGTTTTAAATATTTTATTGTGGGAAATAGCAAACATAAACAAAGTAGACAGGATGATAAAACAAATCCTCAGAAACCCATCCCCTCACTTCAAAAATTACCAACTCGGGCTTCCCTGGTGGCGCAGTGGTTGAGAATCTGCCTGCTAACGCAGGGTACATGGGTTCGAGCCCTGGTCTGGGAAGATCCCACATGCCGCGGAGCAACTAGGCCCGTGAGCCGCAGCTACTGAGCCTGTGCGTCCGGAGCCTGTGCTCCGCAACAAGAGAGGCTGCGATAGTGAGAGGCCCGCGCCCCGCGATGAAGAGCGGCCCCCACTTGCCACAACTAGAGAAAGCCCTCGCACAGAAACGAAGACCCAACACAGCAAAAATAAAAATAAATTAATTAATAAACTCCTACCTCCAACATCTTCTTTAAAAAAAAAACAAAAAAACTACCAACTCAATGTCAGTGAGCTTCACTCCTACCCCACCTCCTCCCCTCTCTTATTATTTGGAAGAAAACCCAAGACCCATCATTTCATTTTAAAATACTTAATATGTATCTCTAAAAGGTATGAAAACTTATTTAAAAGAACTAATCATAATATTATCACATCTAAAAATTATCAATAATTCTTTAATGTTTTCAAATATCCAGCTAGCGTACAAACTTCTAATTTTCTCATAAATGTCACATTTTTTTATCATTTGTCTGAATCACAATCCAAGTAAGGTCCACGATTACAATTCATTTCTGTATTACTGAAATATTTTATAATGTATTGATTTCCCCTTCCGTCTATTAGTTTTTCCTTGTAAATTCTATTTGGAAGAAACCAACCACGTGCCTTCTAAAATGTTCTCCTCTCTGGAGCTTGACCTTTTCCACATGGTTCACTCAGAGAAGGATTCATGTCAGTGCCCTCTGCTGAACTTCAGGAGCCAGTTCTGTTTACTTTGAGTTCACTACTAGTAAATTTTTAAAGAGAAAGTGTCATTGTCATTGAACAATTATTTTTTACAGCATTCTTGCTATCTAGATAGACAATTTCAATTCTTTTGTTTTCCTTTGGTTTTGTGGCCCATAAGGAAACTATACTTGTCTGTTTTCTCTTGAGAGATATTCCTAAGGAACATCACATTAAATGTGAATAAAGACTTGTTGCAGACATAATGCTGTGTTTTCACTGAACTCCATCCCATTTTCCCCTCCCTGGGCCCACCAAAAACTACATTATCCAGTCTCTCTTATGTATGAGGCCAGTGACCAGATCCCGGCCAATGGGATGTGGGCAGAAGCTGCTTCATAGCTTGACTGTAAAAACCTTCCCACATGTTTAAGATGGCAGAATCCCTGGTTCCTAATACACACTTGTGTATTCGGGGCCGCCTGACCGCCGTCAGACAGGGGCCAAGAGGGAGGCAAAACTTTGTGTTACTCCAAGTGAGATTTTGAGATTTGTTACGTAGTGTAGTCTGTCCTCATCCACCCTGACTGGTACTAGAACTGGAGGCACTGAAAGGCACATACAACATTTACAGTCTGCCTGAGAATATTACAAAATCCCTATTTGAGTAAGACTCCCCATTTCTACTTAAGTAAATGAATCAAAACAGAGTTTATATATAACAACTCAATTATAGAGTTATATATACATCTATTTAAATACATATATTTAGAAAACAGTAGAACAGAAACATTTTCATCCCATTTACTCTAAAGTCTACATATTTATTTGACATCAATATATTGAAAGGGAACAAAATGTGTATGGGATATAGGGGCCACTGCTCCCTTGGTTGATATCAGATCAGCAGAGAAGAAAACGTTTTAGCTAAACGTTTGATTTTAATGCAATTAGTTTTCAGCATGGAGGGGAGTTTTCAGCCAAGTAATCAATTACTTTGAAACAGGTAGCTAAAACCAACTTTTCATTATATAAGTTCTTCCAAAAATCAGAAAGAAGAACTTATGTAGTTTATTTTGATGGAGTTTTAAGAGGCAGCCAGGCGATAGCCATGTGATCCAGGGAACTCTGTCATCCCTGAAAGGATTCTCTGGGACACGTGGGGTTCTCCCCGGAGCCACCCTTTAAAAGTCAATTCTCACATCCACCGGAGTTCACTCCCAATAGAGCATACCAGGTTATTTTACCAAAACCTGTTTCTATTGTCTTGTTGATTGTGAAGTGGACAAGCAAACATATTGAAAGAGAACATGCATTTTAACCAAATGATACAATACAGACACACAGAAATTTAGCAATGGGAGAACTTAGTGGTTATGTCACCTAATTCGTTTATTACACAGATGTGGGAAATATGTCAGAAAAACCTAAGAGGCTTCTACAAGGACAGAACCCAGCCAGGCAGCTACGGACACTGACTGCTGTACCCAGTCATCTGACTTCTGGTTCTGAGCCCCTTTCGTCTCACTTTAGATGGAACATCATTATAACACAACTGGCATAGGCTAAATAGAGTGACTCATTACAAACCCGAACTCAGAATAAGCATTCCTGTCACTAATGGACATGGGAAGCCATCTCTTTTAAAATGTAGAATAAACTAATAAGAGACGGATTACTAAAAGAGTAAGAGAATGAATTACTTAGATTATATGAAGCTCAGTTTCCTCCTTAATTAAAGGGGGATGATACTACCCCCATGCAGAATTACTGTGACAGCTATCAAGTCCTCAGCACTAAGGAGGCACTGCCAACCACTGCAGTCCTTACCATGTGGCAGAACGAAAGCTTTCCATAAGTGCTGGTGTTGCCAAAGGTCTTAGAGGGTCTCCATTTAAGATCTGGGGACTCACGCAGTGTTAATTTATCACAAGTTGCAACTTTAAATTTTGAGCATCCTGGCAAACAAACCCACAATAATCTATTTACTAAACCACTGATATAAATACATTTTCTAGTGAAATCAACACTGTGTATTTTCTAGAAGCATAAGTCGACCAAACACTATCTTGCTTTCTTAGCAACTGAATCGCCGCAAGAAAACTCCATGTTAAGCTTAATTGCTTCACGGCGGCAAGAAACATATAGAACATTATTTGTTTAGGCTGTTTGCAAAAGGAAATACAGCCTTCACAAGGCGAATTCTGCTGATGTGGTAAGTGGCAAGAAACATATAGAACATTATTTGTTTAGGCTGTTTGCAAAAGGAAATACAGCCTTTGCAAGGCGAATTCTGCTGATGCGGTAAGTGGCTATACATTAGGAAAACAGAAACTCTCAAAACTGTGCAGCACTGAGCGAATCCCTGGTGTGATGAAGGGTGAGACAAACGTAACACAAAACTCAAAAACCAACAGAAACCAACACTTTCACTCTAGTGAGAAATCTGTACTAGACAGGAACCTGGGCAAAGGAAGTCGGAAATGACATGACAAACTTATTCTTTCTCTGGTCATTACTCCCTTAACCCTTACTTTTGCTTTCTACTGACACGACACACTTATTCTTTCTCTGGTCATTACTCCCTTAACCCTTACTTTTGCTTTCTACTGACAAGCATATATTTTTTACATAGAAATAAATATACAAAGTTACAAAATATTATTTTATCCCCACTAAAATAATACTACATGCACAGGGCACTAATACAATTTTTTTTAGCATTTTAAATGCTAATACTTAGAAATATGAAATTTGTTCCTCCTTTGAAAACAAAAAGTTTAATTTTGTGGTTATGTAGGACTTAGATAAGCAATCATAGGGGCTACTCTGAAAAATAGAAAAGATGTGTGTTAGATTCACAAGTATAACGGAGGCAGTAACTTAATATTTTGTTGTTAGAGTACCTTAAATTATGTTTTGCATTAATACTTTTAAACTGTGAATGATAGAATAGATCTGGATAGAAAAGAGCTTCAGTAAAAATTTAGTTTTCTCAGGGAGGTTTTTGTTTGTTTGTTTGTGTGTGTGTTTCGGTTTTTGTTTTTGATTGTGTGTGCTTGTCGAGGACCACAGAGTTTGACCCATATTTGACTGTGCTAAGGCAACCTGAGGAAAGTTAAAATGTGTCCAACCCTTTGACTTTCCAAGTCAGACACCAAACAGAATCTACGGGATTACATCAGAGAGCATACTAGAGATGCCTGGGTTCAGGGACATTGCTAACTACCATGATGGGGCATGAACTATAGAAGGAAGCTGTCATCACCATTGACAAATGCCTGTTATATGAGGTGTTGGATTCCCTATAAAGAAAGCAAATACCAGTGAATTCCAGTGTAAGCAACCCAAGGTCTGAGATTGGAGTTACCCTGGATTTTCCTGCGTGTTTCCACAGAGATAAGAATCCAAGTCTATAATGAAACGGAACATCCACATTGGCACATAACTCCATGATAGGACATGTGAGCACAAATAGTTCAAATTGCTCAGAGAGAGAAAGCCAAATGCTGAGCCATCTAACTCTTTGGAATGTCAACGTGGTGCATGAATCACCTGACAGGCTTTGCGTCGGTCCATTTAAAGACATTATTCAAAGAAACTGTCTGCACATCACTGCCCCAAAAGGAGACTTTTCTCTTTCAAAATTAAATGAACTCCTCAACCAATTTCTTAGCAGCAGGTGTCATGACTACTGAATATGAGATAATCCTCCATGTTTTCAATCCTTGCGGGGAAACTACAGATTTGCAAAAAGCACGGTATGCAGAGACAGAAATCCTATATTCTAGAATGTGCCAACCCTTTCCCAGACAGGTGACCTTGAGAAAATACCTTCTTAATCTCTCTGAGCTTTCTTTTCCTTCTTTGTTAAGGAGTCCCTGAATTTTCCTTCACACAGAAAATCAAAGGAGATAATTTATAGAATAATGTTTGATGAAGTCTACTGCATATAGACATAATAATTAGAATAATTACTATAATATTTTTATGATTATAAAAGCAGAATCTTCTTCAAAACCAAAGTTTTACTTGAAGACATAAGAGTCAATGAGGCTGTCCAAGAGAACTTTTGGTGTCAGTCAGAACAAGAAAAAAGAAATAAAAACCTTGAGGAAGACTAATACTTAGGAATAAGGCCTAGCCAGGAGCCAGCAAAGAAGAGTAAGAAGTGATGGTGGAAGTGGTGGGTAACTAGGTGTGGCTGGTGTCATGGAAACCAGTGCCGGAGCCGAGTGGCTGTAGGCATTCTGCAACACGATGGCAAGCAGGAAGATCACAACTGAATTGAAATCTTTAGGTTTGACGATTAGGAAGTCACAGTTCTGTTTCTATTAACTAAATTTTCTCCTGGTCTCGGGCCACGTGTCCTGCTTCTCCACATGCCTAGTAATTTTAACCAGATGCTTGACATTGTCCATATTGTCCAGTGCCTTCCTTTCAAGATCACTGGGCTTTGTTCTGGACGGCAGTTAATTTGAGTAAGATTTAAGCCTTATAACTCTTATGTTTTAATGCTTTGTTAGAGTGGTTTTAGAGTGGCTTTTTTCAGGGCTGCAGTAGCCTTACTCCCGAGGTATGGCCTTTCTGGAGCCTCTACTGAATGCCCTGGGGGTTCAACAATGTATTTCCACTCAGGCTGCGTGGAATTCAAATATCTCCCCGCTCTCTGGGATCCTCAGTAGTTTTTTTCAGTTCGTAGTTTCCTTTCTTGAATAGTTGTTCAGACTAACATTCAGACAAAGACTCAAGGCAAACTCTTTCTCTACAGACCTCCTTGCCCTCCACCATTCTGCTTCACAAATTCCAAGTGTGCATTACCTGTGAAATTACCTGTGAACCAGAAATCTCAGCTTCCTGAACTCTGATCTCCATCATCTCATCTCAGTGGGGCCCTGTACTCTGCTTGGGTTCCCCTTTCCTGGGCCATGATCCAGAAGAATCATCCAGGCAGAAAGCCAAGGCATCAAGCGATCACTTCATAAGTATCTCTCCTGCCATGGACTGTATTCCTGTACTACCTGAACACAATGTTGTTGGGTATCTGAAAGCCATATACTTCGTATAATTTTTGTAGCTGTTTATGGCTAGAGGGCTGGTCTACTACCAGAAATCAAGAAGCAAGAAGGGCCCACTGGACTCATGACCGAAAAATTCAGGAGACACCTTCAAGAGGCTTTCACTACCCAGTACTGGGTAAATCTGAATAAAAATTTAAGATTAACAAATATAATAAATTGAAGTACATCAAATATATTAATTCATGTGTTTATAATAATACTTAAATCTCGTTGGTCATATTTAGAGAATGCCAGGAAAACGACTCGTTATCTTGAAAAATAGTAAGAAGACATAACCAAGCACTTATCTTGCCTTTTCTGAAAGAATTCTACCTGAAGGTAACTGAATAATATATGAGGGAAAGACACATTATAGACAATACATTAAAAAGGAATGCTCAAATTAAGATATCACCATTTTGCAACCCCTAAATTATTTTAAGTCTATTCTAGACAGGTTATTAATGGCAGCTATCTTTGCAAAAAGAAAGATAGCTGGACATCATGTGTCTCCTGATAGAAATATATAATACTGCCTATGCGATGCTATGCATAAAAAGTAAGATAAAATAAAACTATAATCTAAATCTCATCAAAACTCTAGGTCTAACTACCAATTTACAGAACATACGGGATTCAAGGGAATTACACAGCAGGTATACAGCAAAATGTGGACTGTAAAAAATCTCTTCAGGACAAACAACCCAGATCCTTCAGCAAATAAAATGCAAGGAAAAAAGGAGGGGGCTATATTTTTATGAAAAGAGACTTAAAAGTCAAACAATTGCAGTGTTTGGAGCTTTATGGAAATTCTGAATCAAACAAACTGTAAGAGAAAAAAAAAAGAGAATCGGAAACATTTAACACCAACAGGATTTTAATAATAGTAAGGAACTATTCTTAATTTCTGGATGCAATAATGGCATTGAGGTTACATTTGTAAGAGTCCTACCTTTTGGAGATGCTAATTGAAATATTTATGGAAGAATTGATATGATGTATAGGATTTGTTTCAAAATAATCAGGGACGGGGTGCAAGCTAGGATTAGAGATGAAGTGAGACTGTCCTCAAGTTAAGTTTTGAAGCTGGGTCATTAGTACATGAAGTTATTATAATATCCTCTCTTTCTGCTTCTTATAGCTTTGAAATTTCCATAATAATTCTTTAAGCAGTGTCTTTAAAATTGCCTTACCACTGATATTAGTTTAAATAAAAGAAGTTTTGTGATCTGTAGCAATATATAGATTTCTTGGTAGTAAAAAGATAGTCAAGAGTTAACATTCTCTAAATTCCAGAAGGAAAGAAAGAAGGAAGGGACAAAAGAAGGGCGGGAGGGAGGGAGGAAAATTAGGAAGGAAATATGCAAGGAAAACCATACTCAGTGCAGCGATCTTTTCAGTTTGTATAGAGCTTTAAAAAGTCATGAAAATAGTAAGTTTAAGTTACCCCAAATTACTACAAATTGCGGTCAATTTTAAAACATTTTTACTTACACCTTTGATAAGATGCCCAAGAGGTGTAACCGAGAAATCATATGTAGAAGAAGAATAGCTCCCTGAATTTCTTTTGATAAGCTCTTTTGCCATTGCCCAGACACAACCAACACTGGCCCATTTTTCATGGGGTTGTGGTCTCCCAAGTGGACAGCCTCCCTTGGCGTCTCCTGCATGTACAGCTTTTCCATGGCAAAGGGTCAGGGCTGCTGCCTACAGTGGCACATGCTGGGTGGTACTCCACCGGGCCACATTCCGTGGGGCAAAGTTCACATCTAAACAGGATGGACTTGCATCCCCACACTTCCCAGTATGAGGCAGCAGTGTCATCTTCTACAGAGTCATAAAATGTCTTGGAGACGTTCCTTTCTCTAATTTGTGTAAAGACCCCTAAAGACGGTCTGGCTTCCCTTGTGATGGACTCTCTAAAAGGTCCACAGTTTTTACCATAACCCTCGATTTTTAAGACCAGAGGTTTTTTTTTTTTCAATCTCACAGACCTGGATTTGTATATCACCATCCAGTGGTTAGCCTTGAATTTTTCACCCTATTTTATTGTACTTTCTGAAGTTCTAGGGATTAGCTATTTACATATATTAACGATCTGCTATTTTAAAAATATAATTGGGAAAATATCGCTTGGCTCAATTATAGAAGTCCAGACCATATATGCATTGGGCAAATCACTTAACCTTCCTGATCATCAGTTGGATCTATTGTTTAAAGAGGGTCATAAACCCTTGCCTATCTCTTAAGACTATTATCATGGGGATGTGATCCTGTGAACATGTAATTACCGTTGATGTGCACAACAGTGTAGACAGTTGAAGGCAGATGACAAATATCTAGTTGGCATTTAATGAGCACGTTGGATTGCCGGCGAGACTGAGCAATCACCATGTGGCTGCATTTATCAGCTGGGCTTTACGCGTATCTCATTTAATCCCCAAACAATCCCAGAGGGAGTACGAACATCTCCTTTTTAAAGATGAGAAAACTGAGGCCATGAAAGGTTAATGAAACCGCCCTGCATTACGCAGGGTCAGCATTCCTAGCCAGGCAGCCTGCGGTAAGTGCTACGTTGTACTGAGTATTTATTCGATCACTGGTATTTATTAGCAATCAACACTGATGACCGATATTTCTTTGAAAGGCCTGCTAGGACAGAGAAAGGGAAAGGCAAGGCCAGATGGAAACATCTGAGTACCCTGTTAGGCTAGCAATGCGGCCCCTTGTGCGATAAAGATTCGTTAACCACGTATTAAGAGAAGCCGAGTACAGAACAGGGAAGAACAGAAACAAGAAAAAAGGACCACGTTTACTGTCCCAAGCACTTGACATCTTCACAGCTGTTGAGTGGGCTTAACAGAAGAAAAGCCCTGAAGTTACAAGAGAGAATGTTACTCTTACATGTTACTACTCAAGCATCCCCCCTTGAAGGAATCACTCCCACAACCAACCCAGGGAGCTTTATCCACATAGTCTTTCTAACCAAGTGTAGGAATCTGTCAAGGAGACGTGGTGGAGAGGAAAATATCTCCATTGCACTATCTCCAGGGGATGTTTTGACATTCCTTAGAAAGTCCATCATGGGCAGCTACCCACCGGACTTGGCTTGAAAGACAGGTTCCCTGCTAACCAAGAAATTGCATCTAGTTCAGGAAAGAGCTGTAAACAGCTAACAGTTGTGTCACTTTCCAGAGTTTCTTTAACTGTAAATACTTTCTCTTGGTGATTGTTTCCGTAATCATTTTGACATCATCTTTTCCCTCATCTCTTCCATCCAGTTAGCTGCCTTTGGAATTCCACTCAGATCATATGCCACCCTCTCTTCCTTTCCTTTCCCAGGACCATTGGATTCATCTGGGGGCACCCCCTCCCACCCCTCGAGGAATTGGCCTAAGGCTGCCTGCTTAGAAAAAATAACCAAAAGCAGACGTGATGAATACGACTTGCTGTATTTGATAATCAACCAAGAAGTGATCTGCTAATAAGTGACTGAAATGCTTAACATTTATCTTGATAATCAACCAAGAAGTGATCTGCTAATAAGTGACTGAAATGCTTAACACTTACCTGTGGAATTCTGATGACTGCTTACATTTCTAGGCCTGATGACCGATTATATCTTTAGAGAGTAAAATATTTGGAGTCCGAATAAAAATACAAGCAAATTTTAATTCTGCTTCCTGTTGTCTGGCAAACTTGTGGGGAAGAAAAGAAAGCATCCTTAGCCAAGAGGGGTGCAGAGAGCGTCTGCCCCTCCAGGGAGAAAGAGAGAAAGATGTTGGCGTTACCTGCAGCCATGGGTCCTGGCTGAGTCCCCTTTCATGTAGACAGAGGGGCGACACTCCTGCCATCTGCTCCCGGCAGCTACAACAGCAGTAGCATCTGCTGGTGGCAGGTCTGAGGTCTCATGATTTTGAGGAAGGTGGGCCCTCAGACCCTCTTTTCTGAGAAATGGCCCAATAAGTGGAAAGGACACTGTCCCATAGGAACCGGCATCTCCAGAACTCCAACCAAGGTGACCGGTTCAAGGTGGAAAATTAAAATGTGAATCAAATCCAGTCTAGTGAAACCAAATCTGTGTTACCAGACCTTATCTGGAAGCTAACTAGGCAAAAACCAGCCTGGGTTCTCGGTGAGGGAAGTCCTGAAAGCCAGAATTTTCCCATAATTATTCAGAGAAAAGAGGGTGATGCGATCAGGCTTTAACACATTAATAAAGCAGTGGCCTCAGTGGTCAAATCAGGGCGGCCAGATGTCGTGCCTGGACACCACTCTCTTCCTCGACCCCTTCTATGCTCACCTAACAACTTTCAGATTCACCCAGTGTCTCGGGCATGGTCAGGATGCTTCCCGTCCTAAGGGGGATGTAAGAATGGGAGGGCTTGAGTACAGGACATGAAATTTCCCTTTATGAATTCACTTTTCCCTTTAGGAATTAAAATGTTGAGCCCAAATAATCACGGGAAGACTGACAGGTTTGCTCTTCCAGGATTTCAAAGCTGAGGGCAAGCCCCTGACCACGGTGACTTTATCTGGGGAATGCCACCCTCTGATACCAGCCGGGGTGTCTGGGTGACATCCTCCTCCAGCACCAACAGGTAGTATCAAAGGTCTGTTAGATGTCACTTCTGCTTCGTAAATTTGCCAACTAGTGCCACCTCTGGACCTCACTTTCCTCAGCCATAAGACACTGGGTTGGCCTTGAGGTTCTCAGAACTTTCAGTCTCCATGAGGCTCTTCATCAAAAATACCATTGACTTTCTTGTATCTCTCTTTCTCTTTCTTATTTTTCTTTCACATGTCAAAAAAGCACAGTCTCTTGTCAAACTTAAACCTTGGGGCTTGTTCTTGGGTTTGACATACTAAACAAATGAACTGTTTTCAACTAATTGATCGTGTCCTTCAGTCGCCATTGGAGTATGGGTTAGTTACGCATGAGAAAGTCTGCCAGTCTTGACAGGAGGATGTCTCTCAGGTAGGCAAGCCACCTGTGATGAAGTGATCCATTGAGAAAGCCTGTTTTCTTGCTGCATAGAAACAGGCCTGAAGACAAGACAATGTGAGCTGTCATACACGGACCTCCCCAAATGCAATTCCGGGGAAGTGACATGCCTCCATCATTCAAGTTAATGTCTATTTGTGCAATGATATTGTTTGAAATAATTGACCAATTCATCAAAAGGGAACAGCAGACTTTGGAGGAGGGGGAGAAGGGGCCTTTTTCAGGACTAATGAAAGAAATGACATTTCTGTTTACCATGTGTCAGTTTCAAATAGTCAACAAACGTTTGTAATGATTTCCAAATGTTGAGATGGGATTCACTTATAAGGACATGCAATTTTTAACATTTATGGACAGGGTGTTTCTTCCATCAACGTTCAGCTTTGATAATTATTTGAACTATTCGTTATGCCTCAGAAGTTAAATGCGTGATAAATGGAATGCCTCTTATTGGTTGCAATTTTCCAAATGGAAAGAATGCCTATTTCCTTGGAGGTCAACTCAAATAATATTAATAACAATTGTAGAGCTTCTGGGGGCACAGGTGGATAGTAAGCCTGAAAGCATAGAAGAGTATGCTTTTTATATTAAGATTGGTTTCATTCTCAAAGCAGGCACAACCACAATCAGAATGATCTTAGTGTTTCCAGCGACCCTGCCCACAGAGTCTTGATTGATAACAGCTAATAGGGTCAAATATGCCCTCCTACAAGTCAGAATCGCAGCTCCAAAGCAAGCTCCGCTCTCTGCAGCTCAGAAACCCAGCTGAAACCTGGAATCCGAAGAATGTGTTTGCATTGTCCAAGATCTCTCCCATTACCTAGGGGTCCACCCTGGGATTCCATTCTAGTGACTTTACAGAATGCATCTAATTACTCATTAGTTAGTTCCCACGATCTGCTTAAGAACTCTTTTACTTGTTAACAGAGAGGGTGGGGCATCTAGCCTTCGGAGTCCATTGAACCTCAAAAATAAGATAAACTTGTCTGAAGTGTGCACACTGTTCCCGGACAGTTGAGCTAGAGGTAATCAAGAGATCACCGTCGCCCTCCTGATTCTGCAAATAAGCACATGGGGAAGGTCATCGGAAAGTCTGTCTGGGAAACGTGCCTGCGTGGGATTCCATGCACAGCTCCCGACTTGTCCCGAGATGGTGCTTCATGGATGTTTGTGGAATTGAATGAATACAGCTTGGATTTATACCCTTGCCTGTCAGATATCTAGTTCTAAAAAAATAGAGACCTGTGCTTCCACACAAAGCTATTAAGATGTATCCTGCTGTGATGTGGGAAAAGATGTCTCTGGCCATAATTATCACCATTAACCACTCTCAGAGGTCAAGTAAAACTGCAGAAGAACACACACACACACACACACACACTCACACACACACACACTCACACACACACACACACTCACACACACGTCCAGGTAAGCTCATTTGCAGATCACATCTCACACTGAGTTCAAAACATTTCACCCACATTTTATTAGCAAGAAAACACCTGAGGGACCACACATCCTCTTGGACCTGGTACAGAAATCCCTGAGCACAGATGTTGGGTGGTTCACGTAAATGACTCTGATTTCATGGAGGCAGGTTCCAGCGTGGCGTCTAAAAACCATCCCGTAAGATATATTCCCCAAATAAACATGGTTTAGTGCCTTTTCAGTCTCTGCATTTTTAAAGCCCCCTGTAGCCGCTGTGCCACGTGTACCAAACAGTAGTTCATTACCACTCAGTAAGGTCCTTGCGCTGCATTTACTAATTTTATACCAAGAGCATGAACCGATGTTGTCTAGGGAACAGGATAAGAGGAGCGGGGTTTAGGAACCGGGAATTTTATTCTGGTTCCGCTGCTAATTCTCCTGTGACCTCAGCCCAGCCCTGCAAATTGTTAGTATCTGCAAAGTGAAGATAATGGACAGGCCCTTCCCATCCCACAGGAAAGGCTGGAGATTAATTAGGCAGTTCATTTGAGATTCAAAGTGATGTGAGCCCACAGGAAAAGTGATGCGGAGAACAAAGGCGGGACTGGCACATCATTTTAGCAGACCTGGGGCCACACCAAAGACAGTCCTGGGAATCCATTTGGTGACACACCAGAACTTGTTAATTAACTGGTATTAGGAAGTCATTATGGTTAGCAGGGGTTAATGGAAAGATTGAACTTGCTAAAATGGGCCTATAGAGGTGTAAATCCAGGGCTCCTTTGCAAAATCTTTCAGAAACCCAAAGCAGGTAGTCTGCAGCAGGCACAATTTTTTTTTTTTTTTTTTGCAGTGAAAAATGAAATCTAATTCTTACTATGCCAGGAACAAAAATTCTTTAAAAAAGTGTTTTTAAAGGAAGAGAACAATTAATACGCCTTTCATAGTGCTTTTGGGGAAGAGTTTCATCGCGTATTCACATAGTGGGTGCTGTGTGAACACACACCCACCCACCCACCCACACACACACACACACACACACAGCCAAACAAGAATTCTAGCAAGAAACCAGAATAACATTCCGGGAGGATCCCAGAGGAGTCCGCAGCCTCCCAGGGAAGGAACGAATGGAAAGCACACAGCGCAGAACGAAACAGATCTGGAATTTTCAAGGCCCCCGGCTCAGCTCTGCAGGAGAAGCCCCGGTGAATGCAGACCGGTCAGAAAGTGATGGAAGGAAATGAAATGCTTGTCTTGTTATCAAAGGTGGGTGTCTGAACGTTGTGAGGGCTTTTAGGAGGGAGGGAGAGGCGTTGATCAAGACCCTAAGCACAGCATCCCTGGGCTGGGTCCCACTCAACCCCCTGGGATGGGGAGCGGGGGGCGCCCAAGGTGTGAAGTTGACCAGATTCACTTAAAACGCAGCCGCCTCTAACCAGTTCCAACTGGCCTGTTTGAATTTGCTCAGTATAAACCATCAGCATGAACAACGATATTCACGGGACCCTTTGCACCCTAAGGGCACCGCCCTTCTGCCTCTGCCGCCAGAGAATTCCGTTCTTACAACTGTGAGGAAAAGGGGGGGAGAGAAGGGCCAGAAGAAGCAGGATTAAGCCATGCAGCAGGAGGAAGCCCCTGCCAGGAGGGTAGAGCAGATGCTTTCTCACCACTCCACGGGCCCCTGTACAAGGTTCATAGCTCCTTGCAGAGTATTTGATGAGTTCTCACCGTGTGGACCTCTGGCGCAGAGCGTAGCCGCCTTCCAGAGCAGGCGTGATGACCTGGCATTCTCGGCGCCGGAGATGCCCACCGTCTCCCACGGGGACATCTCTGGGAACGGGGACCCCAGGCCCTACCATCCTCGCAGAGGGAACCCCTGACTCTCCCCCGGAGGGTTCTCTGCAGAGGAAAGACCCCCGTCTCAGGATGAGCTACGCCCCCGCGGGGGAGCACAGAGGGCAAGTATTTGGTTTTCTCTGTGGTCTTGGAATCTCCCCGTCTGGGCGGGGAGGGGGCGAGGGAGGCCTTGCCAACACCTCTGGGAGCCTTTGGATCTCTGGGCCCGGAGCCCCCCGGGGTGGGTAGGGGGAGATGCCTGCAGGAACGCGGACCTTCCCGGGGAGGCTTGAAGCCACATGTAAAGGCCCCCTCCCTCCTTCCAGCTCAGGCACAGCGGACAGCAAGATGTGAATACTTAAGAAAGGAAGTCTCTAAAGAAGGAAGGCGGGGAAGGGGGAGAGGGTCAGGGGTGCAAGAGTGGACACAGGGGTCGTGCACCTTTTGACAAGCTCCGGGCCTCTCAGTGTGTCTGGGAGCTGCGTCCCTGTCACCCCCGCCAACCCCCAGCCTCCTCCCCTCGGCCCCCAGCCTCTTTCCACCCTTCTCTGCTCTGCTCTGCTCCCCCATTGCCCACCACTCTGCTTCCTGATGCACAACGGTGGATGAAGGAAGATGGAAATTCTCCCACCACCAAACCTGTGATGGGGTTCAGGACGTGCTTCCTCCCAAATCCGGCACCTCGACATACAGGACATACAGGGTATCAGAGGCTGAAGGAGTTTGAGGACAGGGCACTAGCAGGAAGTTGCTCTGACCTTCTTTCCCCGAAACAGGTCAAAACCCTCCTGTGAGGGGAGCTCTCCCTGTTCCTCAAGGGAAAAAGCATCCTTAGCCCGTAAGACAAAGGGACTCCGAGAAGAACCGCACAAACAGGCTGCACGTCCCTGCTATTCCTGCCCTTTCATCTTCCTACACGACCCTCGCTCTTTGTGGAACCCAGCGTAGAAACACTCAGCTCTGCCCCTTCTCGTCCTCCCTGTCTCATGAAGGCTCCCGTGTCACATAAAACTTATATTCAATGCATGTGTGTGCTCTTCTCCTGTTAATCTGTCTTTGTTAGTTTCATGTTCAGACCCAGCCAGAAACCTTAAGAGAGCCCTTCCCCCATACCCCACTCTTCACATGAAATGTGACTTTCTGGGTCCTCTGACTCCACAGGAAGGTGGGAGCTGGACCAGCCGCCTGTTCCCAACACATGCCCTGCTCCCTGTAGAAAGATGGCAACGTCACTGTGCCACTAAGAGTCCTTGACAGGCTAACTGCGTCCCCCAGAGACAGTCTGTGCCATGCACTTGGCTTTTGAGATTCTTCAGGCCCCAGCTCCGCCCTGCCTACTCAGAAGTGTTTTCCATCATTTTTCAAAGGGCCCTGGGGCCAGGCGGCCTGCTGGTTTTCCTGTGGTGGCCCCATGATGACACCGTCCACGTGTCCCTCAACTGTGGTTGGCCTTTCCCGAGTGAGTCAGACCCACTAAATCCTCCCAGAAGGCCTTTGCTGACTTTCCCAAGACTCGTGGAAGTTCCTTGGCTGGGATTTCTGGGCCATTTATATGGTCCTCTCACTGTCTTTCCTGATCTGTTCCCAGAGAAGACCCTGCCCATCACCCTCTTTACTGTCACGTTGCTTTATTTGTGCATAGCATTCTTATTGCCCCAATTAATTGCATGGTCATTTGTTGAATGGTTTGTCCATCTGCCCGGCAATAGATACATCCCATGATGGCCTGGACCTCGTCTGTCTTGTAAACAAGATGTGTCCCCACCATAGAGGACCGGGGGTGAAGCACAACAACAGAACCACAGCCCTAGGCGTCCCCGGGCACTGGTCCAAGGGCTTTACCTACGCCAGCGAATTTAACCCTCCCAGCAATCTGACGAGGTCAGTGAAGTTACTACCCATTGACAGGTGGGGACACTGAGTCTTGGCAGGTAAAAACACCTGTCTGGACGCACACTGCTCGCACGCAGCCGAGCCTAGGCTCAAACGCAGAGATTTGGGTCCAGAGCCCATGCTTTTCACTGACAGACGCTGCATCATAAAGGCTTAATAATTACTTGTGAGTGGATGATTCAGTGAATTGTTTCCGTCCCCTGTAAGCTCCTGGTGGAGTGGAAGCAGGCAGCATGCTTCTCTCTCCCTCTCTTCTCACACACACCTCAGACCCAGGCAGGTAAGGGGGCCCTTAATTAAACGCCGTGCCCTTGGCTGACTGATTCCACAGAGCCTGGCCCATGAGGATGCTCTCACCTGTCCAAAAGCACACCTGAGAAAACTCTTCCGTGACTCTCCAGTCTCCATTCTGTAAATCAGGAAAATTTGAGAACCACCTTTCAGAAAGAACTTTAAAAACAAAAATGTCGCTCATTAATAAGGATTTCTCTAGGGCACGCGGCTTGGAGAAGCATGATGGCAACTGCAGGGCTCAGAGGCCAAGTGGCCTCGGTCCTAGTGCCCAGGACTCGCTAAGTGGCCCTGAAAAGACTTGGAGTCACATGCACACCAGGTCTTTCTGTGAACTTTTGATACCATTAGGTACCTCCTTCTAATGTCGCTGTGCCTTGAATACAGTAAGTACTAATAGACATTAACAATCGCAATCATCAATTATCATGAATGGTTCAATGCCGCTCAGATGAGAGGACATTAGACAAGTAGTTGTAAGAAATAATGTCTCAGGACTCTTTAACCCTAAGATTTTATGATTATTTTATATTAAATAATGCAATTCATTTATTCATTCCACTAACATTTACTGAGTGCCTGGGATGAGAAGGGGTGACCTATAGGGATAGGTCTTAGTCATCATTCCTTTTTTATTGTTATTTGGATACCAGGAAAATGCCACTGACATCCCTAGGAGAGAGCAAAAGGGGCTGCCAGTCATATGGGGGCAGAACTGAGGGAGACAGACATCTAGAAACAAAAGGCAAAGTGATAAAGGAAATGGCTTTTCAAAGTAGGAAAGGGTTCTCTGAATTTAGTAAATATAGTGACAACTTATCCGCAACCATTTCAGAAGGAAAGTGGGTCCTGATCTCGCAAAGGATGTAACTGATAGAACATACGGTGGAAACCTTTCAGGGCTTCATTCATTTGAGGTGATGAGAGGGAACGTGATGAGGTTGGTAGTGGTTTCATCCCAGCTTGGAACAATGCCCTAACCACAAACCAGCCCTTCCTGTGAAGGTCACCATGTAAAATACACGACAGCCAGTTACGACTGAATTTCAGCTACACAACAGGTAACTTTTCGGTATAAGTATGTCCCAGGTATTGCATGTGGTGTATTTATAGTAAAAATGTATTTCTTGTACATCTGAAATTCGAATTGAACTGGGGCTTCCTGTGTTTGAATTTGCTAACTCAGGTTGGGCCACACTTTTCAGGATGTCTACCTTAAGTCTTTTTTTTTTTTTTTTTTTTTGCTGTACGCGGGCCTCTCACTGTTGTGGCCTCTCCCGTTGCGGAGCACAGGCTCCGGACGCGCAGGCTCAGCGGCCATGGCTCACGGGCCCAGCCGCTCTGCGGCATGTGAGATCCTCCCGGACCGGGGCAAGAACCTGTGTCCCCTGCATCGGCAGGCGGACTCTCAACCACTGCGCCACCAGGGAAGCCTTACCTTAAGTCTTTAAAAGTGAAACAAGAAATGGCAGATCACAGGATGGTAGGTACATTAGTCAGGCTTCTCCAGAGACACAGAACCAATAGATGGTTCTGGAGAACATGACATTATTATTAGCACTGAGACAATAAGAGCTTTTGGAGCAAAGACAAAATCAGCAGGGTGGGCTGGCAAGCTGGAGACCCAGGGGATTATTGACGGTGCAGTCTGAGTCCAAAGGCCTCTGCTGGCAGAATTCCCTCCTTCTCTGGAGAAGTCACTCTTTTCTCTATCCAGACCTTCAACTGATTAGACGAGGCCCACCAACATGATGGAAGGTAATCTTCTTTACTCAAAGTGTAATTTGCTACAAATGCTAATCTCATCTTAAAAATACCTTCCCAGAAACCTCTAGACTAACACTGAACCAAAGATCTGGCCACTCTGGTAGACACACAGAATTAACTGTCACCTCAGGAAAGGCAGCTGACTGGGGCATCGTGTTTGAAAATCTGGTGGATTTGGAGCAATTCCCTACACATGCAGGGGCATCTCATCCCAGAAGTATGTGTTGAGTCATGAAGCAAAGCAGCAAACGTACGCCCTGCCTGCTACAGTCCGCAGAGCTCCAGGCGTACGCTTTGCTCACAGGGAAACTGTCTCATTCTTTAAAGAACTGGTTGCCTAGAGATGTTTTGTTTTGCTTTGCTTTTTCCTTCTATCTTTTCTTTTCAAACAACACTGATCCTTTGATGAAGAAAGGGAAGCTCACTCTTTGTTTTCTCTCCTGCCCCCAACAGAACAGCTGTGAGAGGAATCGTGAATTTGAAAGGGCGGAACTCTCTGAAGCCCATCAGATCTGAAATCTCCAGAGATCACTGCAGACAAAACAAGTCTTCACAACCAACTCTTACTCATTTGGTCGCAGAGGACCCTGTGTGGCCTCCCGTCCAAAGGCTAAATTTAGGGGAACAGCTCTGGCCAAGACTGAAGACGAAGGTTCACAAGGGCAGCCGAAGTCCAAGTTGATGTCCATTTAACTGTTTCACGACAAGAGGCTTCATGTGCAGAGCATCCAAATTCCTAGGGGTTTAAAGATTCAAAATCTGAGGAGACTCTCAGTGAAGAAACCAGAGGACCTCTCAGCAGATTCCTTGTCCATCTTCATCCACTTGGCTCACAGCCTCTGCAAGGCTTCCTAGGAATCTGCCCATCACCAAACACATAGATTCTGTAGAATAGAATCGTCACCCAAAAAGGAAGTCCCTTCTTCTGAATTGCCTCTTCCGTGAAGAACCCAGGAGTGTGAGCAGTTAGCTCCGAGGACTTCTGCCCACCCCGGGTTTTCTTTCATTTGCTTTCTTTCGAGATTGAAGAAAACACTTTCCCTTAGATTCCAGAGGGAGACAAAGGGCCATATTTCCCTGAGCCACACGAGGGAAACGGGTGAGTCTAAACTCTAATGAGAGCTGGGTGAGATCTGCTTCTTCCCCAATCACCCACTTGAGGACATTTCCCCAGTCGGATCTCTTTTCTTGTCTTATTTAATCCGAGAGATGTTTTCATGTTGCTTTTCACTCCATTCTCACTCCAGCCACAGACCCACATAAGCATAACAGAGAGCATCGCGGTAGGAAGGGTTTTGTTCTTATTTATGGAGCAACCATCGTGTGCCAGATACTGTTTTAAGGAATTTACACATATTCACTTATTTAATCCTAACAACAGCCCTATGAGGTAGGCACTACAGATGGCATCCGGCTTCAGAGCTCACTCTGTCTCTCACGGAAAATCAATTTTTGGACGTTTCATAATAATAACAACTGACATACAAAAAGCTCTATAAAGCCTTAAAAAGTATTTTCACAGAACTCATCCTAGTTCCCCTTTGTTGCTGCCCGTGAGATAAAGCATCCCTTTTCTTACCATCCTCGTCATCTCCATTGGAAGAGGGAGAACATCAGACTGGGAGAGGTTGCAGGATTCGCCTGGTCTCACCCGGATTTTCAGATAAGCTGTCCGGCTGGGTAACAGGTACTCCGTCTGCCTGGATACAGTTCCCCCCACTTGCAGGCAGCCAATGCTGTGTCAGAAATCCAGTCCCTGGCCAAGCCTCAGTCTTCCTGGACTCAACCAAGCCAAAAAGAAGTTCATCATCTCCCCTCCACAAACCATCGCTCTCAATTCTCCCCGCCTTGTCGTGATGTGACGGCCATCTGTCTTCTGGTCTCCCTGTTTCAGAACCTAAGAATCATCTTCAAGAATCACTCTCCTTCTTCCTCTCCCATCCAGTGTGTCCTTTGAAACCCATGTGTCCAATTGGTGGAATAGGCTAATCCTGGAGCACTACCACGTTGTGCTGTGATCAAGGGACACGACCATGGGGGGAAAAAAGGTGGTGATGGTTTTATAGTCTTACAGAAGACATGAAACTGGAACATAGGTTATTATCATTCAAGGTAAGAAATGACAGGGGCTCAAGACAGGAAGATGAAACAGCTCCTTACCTATCAGATGAGGGGCCTCAGAAGATGACTTCCTCACCTCCAAGTGGCCAAGACAGAGAAGTGAGGCATCATTGGAGCTGAGACTTAAATGACTCAGAACCTAAAACACAGGGGCAGGGCTGGTGCTCAGAAGTCAGTGTCA
Organism: Delphinapterus leucas; assembly: GCF_059928025.1. Lineage (NCBI taxonomy): Eukaryota > Metazoa > Chordata > Mammalia > Artiodactyla > Monodontidae > Delphinapterus > Delphinapterus leucas. The sequence goes on along the minus strand of NC_143146.1, from coordinate 3,775,176 downwards.
AAGTCGGGAGTAAAGAATACCATCTTGGGCTTCCCTGGTGGCGCAGTGGTTGAGAGTCCGCCTGCCGATTCAGGGGACACGGGTTCGTGCCCTGGTCCGGGAGCATCCCGCGTGCCGTGGAGCGGCTGGGCCCGTGAGCCATGGCCGCTGAGCCTGCGTGTCCGGAGCCTGTGCTCCACAACGGGAGAGGCCACAGCAGTGAGAGGCCCGTGTACCGCAAAAAAAAAAAAAAAAACCATCTTGTGGCTGATTTTTAGGCGAGAATGAAAGAGATCTAAGAAACTAGATGATGAAATGAAAATTTCTTTGAAATTCCTTTCTTCTTCCTCTGGCTGCACTTTGAGCCCCTTGTTTCAGGCTTTTCTCATGTGCTGATGGCAGTAATTCCACGGCCTCCCTGTCAGTCACAACGCTCCCGGCTCTCCTCCTTGCGGAGGATGCCGCAGGTGACGTTGGTGCCATTCCTTCCATCGAGGGCATCCATAATTTATTATTTGCTAATAGAGACCCTGGCACTCACTCTCCTCCTTCTCTCTTGTTACACAGAAGACCTGTCCCACTGAATTGAAGGATTCCTCTTTCCCTGGTGCTTTGGATCCCATTTCATCTCACCTCCTTAGTAACCAAAGAGTGTGATGACGGATAAACAGTTCTCTCTTGTGTAGTCAGGTCCCCCTCCTTGCTCCTGGGCCCTTCGCATCATCATTTAAATATTCCCAAGGCTTTCTCATTAAAAAAAGTTCCTCCCAGAGCAAAATGGCCCAGTTACCACTCCCTCAATCCTCTCCGGAACTTCTCCCCTCATTGCATCCTGTTTCAAGCCCATCACTCCCGTGACCCTCTCACTCACACCCATTACATCTCACCACCTTTTCTTTATTTCTCTGTAGTCTTTTCTCAATAATTATGATGTCTGTGGAAACTTAGGGGGAACAGAGTGGACTTCTTTCAGTGATGACAACCCTGGAAGAAGCTGGTCTTGAAGACAGACTAGGTTTAGATGTATTTGAAGGTGCAGAAGGAGGGCCACTGAGTCAGAAGAGCCCTCCGTGGTCCTGTCATCTTTCAATTTAAATACCCTCTTCCCCCTCTACCTGGGATTACCATGGGCTGATCTTCTTGTGGGGCTATTTGGTTATAAACCTCTGGTCATAGGAATCAAAATTCAAATGTCAGCCAACTTTTGGCCCAGGAACTGCACTGGCCGAAATTGATCCAAATAAATAAGAGGGCAAATGCATATATGTGTGTGTGAGAATGTTCACAACATTGATTTTAAATAAGAGATATCAGAAACCGAACTGACCATCAGTAGAGGCATTATTAATTGAATTACTGTAGATACTTCCAAGGTGTGTTCTTTAAGAATGATAAAACAGATTTACATTTATTGGCATGGCAACATTTATAAGGCAGATTTTTAAAAAAGTTATAACCTAACCTTTTAAAAATTATACATACAAACGTGCAAACATGGAGAAAATTCTGGAAACAAATATCAAGCAGTGATATTAGCTAGCAGTGGCTTTCCCTAAGAGATTACTAGTGATTTTTTTCCTGCTTTATAATTTATAGTATTGTTATTTTTTTTTCACAATGGTCATGTTATCACTTATATGATAAAATAAGCTCTTTTAATCTTGGAAATTTTAGGGTCTCTCCTCACCATGCCGTCCCTATTTTTAAGTTATCAGCCCAGTTGTGTGTGGCTTGGAGAGAGCCTGGCTGCCTCAGGTCCCAAAGCAGCGGTCCATCTCTGCTACGCTGGTCATCCTACACTTTGGTGTTAATTTGTCCTAAAGGAAGGGAGAGGAGAGAAAGACGAAGAGTGAAGGAAAAAGGGGAAGAGAAAGTGGGCAAAAGCAAGGAAACGATCTGCTGGTAAAATTCAGCCCAGTCTGTCTTTCCAATTGTTTGAATTCACACTGCTGGTCTGTGACACCAACAGCACGTGTGTAAATTCACGTTGCAGCGTATTATGAGACAGTCTATACGAAAACCCTGAGGAACAGTCTGTGGATGACAAACGCCAGTGACTGCTGGTGTTTTCTCGTGACCAGAGGCGATAGACAGATGGTTCCCTCAATCCTTCCAACTTAAGACCTGGGTCATTCCAAATATAACTGGTCACTGCCATTTCAATAAGACACAACTTTGGGTGGTACTCTTCCTTATCTAAGTGGAAGGCAGTGACGGATTTCTAGTAGATTTTTCATACTTTTTGCAAAATCTATTCTGGATGGGTTTCTGTGTTTCAGTGGTTTTTGAGGTTATCCCTCAGAGAAAATCAATCCAAATAGAAAAGCCTGGTAGGTTCTAATACGTAGGATTTTTTTCTGAGATTCTGCTTACTTCTGTGTCACACTGCTGGTCAGCCACTGAGGGCCCCCGAGGACACCCGTGTCCCAGAGAAAAGCCATTCTGCCCCCAAAGCTATGACAGTTGAAAGAGAGGAATCCACTTTCTAGCTAAATTCCAGCGTGTAATAGCGATGACGCCATCCTGAGATGAAGAGGCCAGGTCTCAGTAAAAGTGAGCTAGCCTCTGTCTCTGAGCTATTTTCAGCCCTGACTCTCCTGCACGTTTGGCTGTTTGCTTATTTTTGTTAGAAAGACAGACTTGTTCTTTTGCCAGGAAACCCTCTAATATCCTGCCACCGGCATCTGCACAGAATAGAACTCTCTGGAGGATCCGATGGAAAAGAACCCCAAAACCTTCCCTCTGAAAGGGGTGAGAAAGAGAGTAGTGTTTCTGTTTGAAGCCACAGAAGGTGTAAGAGAAAGTGCCAACTGGGCCGCACCAAGGAGCTATTGTGAGGGGCTGGTCCGGGAACAAGGGTGAAGGGGACCCAAGGTGACTGTGCATTCCCGCGCCCTCGGCATCTGCCGGGCAGAACACAGCGCCTTTCTGCTGGTGTTCAATATGCTCCTTGTGTCCAAGAGCCTCAAAGGGCACTTTCAAATGCGGTCCACTTATTTATACTTTGTCTCCTGCATCAGATTGTAAAGTCTACGAAACAGAGTTTCTAATAGACTCACCCGTACAGACGCGGTGTTTGCCCCACGGTAGATACTAAACAGATAGTTGAGGAAAGGAAAGAAGAAGGGATGGGGGAGGGAGGGATGGGGGGAAGGGAGGAATTTGTGCCTTTGACCGATTACGCTTCCAACACCCCTCGCACCAGCCTGTTGCTGTTCCAATGCCTCCTGCCGTTCCCGGCAGTGCCCAGCAGTGGGCGTGGCAGAGAGGAGGACGGTGCTCATCAGATTCACAATAGAGTAAAATTGATGTCACAGTAAAAAAAAAAAAAAAAGAACGTTAGTAACTTAGTGTCGACATGCTTATAAATAAGTACTTTACATGAATTAGTTTTATAAAAAGGAAGTTTTTGAATGCATTCTGAGGGTTATTTTTGTCACTAAGTCCTCTAAGCACGTGGGATCCACACCAGCAAGGAGACACCAGCACAGAATCATCAGCGTGGTGTCAGGTGGTGTGTCCAACAGAGGGGCGGAGAATCTATTCTCCTATTACCTAATAGGAGAGTTTCTCCTATTTCACGTCGTTTTCCATTTAGTTACCACTCCAAAGAGGCGTGCAGCGTAGTGGTGACAGTGTATAATATGGTTTCTCACATCACCCATCTTTCTTCTGCCAGGATATTAAATTGGCTTCTTGCTACACCTGGGCCTGTCTTCATTCATTCGTTCATCGAGTCATTGCATGACTTAGCTACAAAACAGGTAATGAGCTCACAAGGTGCCAAAGTCCCAAAAGGGAAAACATTTTTATTTCTCCCTTGTGTCCCAGCCAACAAGTTCTCACACCCACACAAACAACGGTCATCAGCTTTTTGCCTCTTCCTGTGCTACCAGATTCGCTTTTCAGGGCCCCCTGGGAAACTGAGTGGCCATGTCTGGATGGCGAGTGCCTCACTGTGAATGCCTCAGTGTCGCTGCCCGCGCTACGGACACCCCAAACTTATACCACGCCTTCCATAGCTCCCACTCGTATATTTTTCATCCTTTCTGGGTGTAATAAGTAGAAAGCAATACACTAAAGATTAAACTATGTTGCGTGAGACTACAACTTCTATAGGTAGAATTTTGTTGTAAAATCAGCTTTAATCAGCTTTTATGATTGGAAGGAGCTTGTTAAGACAACATGCCAGCCCTGAAACAACCTCTAGGTTGGCATCGGCCGTGAAATGTACCAGAATATGCTGCCCAAAGTGTGTCTGTTTGGCTCATGGACTAGTTGAACTAAAGGCAACTGAACTGAGCACCAGCAGACACAGGGAAAGCTCTTCACCTCCCACTAACCGCCTGAAAATAGAGGATAAAATTCCCTTTTCGTCAAGGAAACTCCCATGGGTAAAGACGTCTTCCTACCAGGAAGAGAGCTACTCCGGACACACATCTCATCGCCGGAGAGACTCTTATCTACATAACAAGACAATCCTCGCTTACCATACGTGTTCTCCCCTCACCTTCCCATGACTTGTCTCCCCATCTTGGAAGTTCAAACCCCCCTTTCTTTCATTTGGCTTGAAGTGTGTATAGGCCTCCATCACCTGGCTGCCTTCTTGAGGCTCATTTCTTTGTAAAACTCCCCTGCCTACGTCCTTAAGGTCATTTCTGTAGCAAAGTACCTATCTTCCGTTTCCTGGAATTTATGTTGGATAAACTTAATATCGTAAACCAAGCGAAGAGGCAAGATAGTGGGTTCCTGAACTCTCTTCTTTGCCCAGGAATGGGGTGAGTTAGGCCAGGGGCTGCAGGAAAAATGTGCTGAGTCAGGAAATACTCTGAGTCCCCCAGCTGCAGTCCCACCGTCACATTCAAGCAAGCGGAGTTCTGCCATTGAGTCCCACGCTTTAAACACACACACACACACACGCACACACACACACTACAAAGTTGTTTAAGAGCACATGGGTATCTCAGTCACTCAAACCCAGTGTTCCGTGTTGACAACCACACCTTAAGCATCGTTCTCATGACAGAGGCCCATCAGACCCAAAGCAACATGTCTCCACATCTCTTTCCCTTTGTCCTTAAAGCAAGAAGCTACTGTGTCCAACTGCGAAGATTTTGGGGTGAGCCATTGTCGTGTGAGAGACAGACAGGCTCTGCTTACGTGGGCAGAAGGATTTACATGGCCCCTTGGTAAGAGGAAAGACAAATCAGCTAGGATGCACTCACCCTGTGTGGCCGAGTTCCTTTCCCAGGAGGGCTGACCGTCTGTTCTCATGCCCTGCCCAACCATTTCGTGGGTCTGAAGGTCCGAGAAACCAGTCCACACTCACAATAGTTGCAGAGGGAGTAGTTTGCAATACCAAAAAATTCAAACTGCTACTCAATTGTTGTGTTATGTGCTCGTATTTTATTACTCATCTAAGTATCAAATATCACCGTTGTGAGGACACCCAGACATTCACAATTCTAATTAAATTACCTCATCTTTGATAGCTTGCTGACATTCCATCCTTAGCATCATGGATTTGCATAGTTGTTTATTTCATTGGTATGTAGTTTTGTTTCTCACATATGGGGAAAAAAGCCTCAAAAAATCAATAAAGTTTCAATTATAATTATCCATAGATGCTCTCAATATATATTATTTCACTTACTTGCATGGTAGCCAAAAAGCAAATTACATGCAGAGTACAATTATGCATTCTGTGAAATGCATTAACTTTTTTTTTTTTACTTTTTATTTTATATTGGAGTATAGTTGGTTAACAATGTTGTGTGTGTTTTAGGTATACAGCAAAGTGATTCAGTTATACATATACATGTATCTAGGGAAGCGGGGGGAATAGGACATATTTTATTCAATGTAATTTTGGAGCATAACTTAATAATCTTGAGGCATACCGGACGTGTGTTCCCCGCTGGTATTTTGCTAAGATAGTTGCTGATAATGACTTCATTACCTTCCCCCAGGATTATTTTCTCTGTAACTGAGGGAGATCCCTGAAATTTATTTATTTATTTTTATTTATTTGCGGTACGCGGGCCTCTCACTGTCGTGGCCTCTCCCGTTGCAGAGCACAGGCTCGGGACGCGCAGGCTCAGTGGCCATGGCTCACGGGCCCAGCCGCTCCGCGGCATGTGGGATCTTCCCGGACCGGGGCACGAACCCGCGTCCCCTGCATCGGCAGGCGGACTCTCAACCACTGCGCCACCAGGGAAGCCCGAAGATGTGATTTTTAAAAGAGAAATCAGGGTTTATTCTTCTACCAAAGGAGGTAAACTGGGAGGTAAAAATATGGCAAAGAAAGCCCACCAGGGAAGCCCAAGAGATCCCTGAAATTTAAACAGCCTTCCAAGAGCTAAAGCAGAGCCCATAGGCAGATGACCATACCACCAGGCGCAGCTGGCGTGTACAGGAAGTTTGGCTCTCTCCTTACGCCGAGAAAAGTACTTGCGGAGTACTTCTTTTGGTAAATTTGTAAATATCAGTAAGTACTGATATTTACAAATCGGGAATTTTCACACCAGTCCTCAAAATTTAGATCTGAAACCCCACTCCAAGGCAGTGAGTGGCACGAGCCAGGTCCCCCGGCCGCTGCTGGACACCAAGCCATAAGTCAAGGACTCCGCTGCCCCTCATCTCAAGATGGAAGCAGCTGCCCTTCATTCTTCTTCCTTTGCTGTTCACCAAAGGCCGGGTCTGCCCTCTCAGAGGCTCCAATGCCTCTGAACAGGGACATTGGAGCATGTTGTCACAGCTGAGGGCTTTCTCAGAGGAGGAAAAAGCTGGGGGGCGAGCGGTTGTAGCCTGGTCTCCATGCCTGGGATCCCTCCAGCTGGAATTCTGGGATTCCTGGAGTTTACAATTTACACGCACAGACGACATCTGCACACTTGCCGGAGTGTGGATGGATCCCAGTAGGGAGCATCAAGCTGAAACAAAAGTGGATTAACAACCGAATTTGTCTGTGAAACCTGAATTTAGTTTCCACTAGTTCAGCGTTCACTCCAGCAACAGGAATAAAGTACCAGAGGAAAAAACGGAAAAAAAAAAATGAAATGCTTGCACTGATGTATTATGACAAGACCTAGCTGACATGATCTCAACACCGAACCACACTTAGAAACAAGCTCCTTGGTTTCCTCCTTATAACCTGTGTGAACTTTTGGGTTTTATTCATTTCCAATTAACCTTCAGGTCATCCTTGGATTCTGTATTTCGAAAGCCCAAAAGCATTTATTCCTCTCACTGGCAAAATCCATCCCAGCTATCGAGTGCAGGCTTCTGAGATCTGGCGTAAGCAGAAACTCTGTTGGCTTGCGTGCATCTGGGAAAGGAATCAGAGCCTCTGTTAGAGGTGATTGCTCGTTTTAGCGGATGTGACTTTCAGCCTGGCCTCTGGGGTATTTATCACTAAGGCGACTGCGATTGAAGTGCAGGGGAATCAAAGATTCTTGTTCTTCTTTAATGAAAGAAGTGAAAATTTTATTTGAGCCAAATTTGAGGATAACCCTGGAAGAGCCTCTGAGAACTCTTTCCTACTTCTTACTTTCAAAGATCCTTATTCTAGCAACGGAAATGAAGAAGAAAACAATACAAAATACTTCACTGCCATTTTGATGACAGAGAGAAGAGGAGCTTGGGGCTGAAGTTGCCACAAAAGACGACTGGATGTGACTCTGCAAACCGTGTCATCAGACCGATGTTAAATTCGCAATGCAACTTTAACGCTGTCGCGAGTTAGCAGAGGTCAGGAAATTGCCATATGTACGTCAACCAAGCCTGTTTTTCCAAATTTTTTTCTTTAAATGCAGCTCTACTTCCCCATTCACCTACTGCCTGTACCTGCTTTTGCTAATGGCACAGCTGAGTCGTTGTGACAGAAACCTTATAAACTCCCAAAGACTGTCCCTTTACAGAAAAATTTTGCAAGACTAAAATCCCGACTGATTTGAAATAATTGATTGTGGGGCAGTACCCTTGTCGTCAAGAACAAGCGCGTGCATTGGAGGATGGACCTGATTTAAAATCTGACTCGTGTATTCATCCAACCAATATCAGTGCAATGTCCACTGTGTCAGGTCCTAATCCAGGTATGACAGTGTAAGCAAGGCAGGATGCTCGACCCTCGCGGACCTTACATTCTAGGCGTACCATCAATCACTAGCAGAAACTAGGGGGAAATTATGTGTCTGAGGGTCAGATGCCTTAGTAGTAGCAGTGGCCTACACTAAGTACCTCATTTGTGGAGTTACTAAGAGGATCACAGGAGAAAATTTATGAAATAACACAGTGTCTGGCATAAAGAAATAGCTCAGTAACTATTTATGACGATGATCTTACTCTCAATAAATAGATGGATGAAAGATTACTTTTATTATTTCAAGGTCAACTCATTCAACAGATCATGTAATTTGGGGTCATGTTGCATGCTAGCCAACTGCGTTGCACAGATGGATCTTAGGAAGTGAAGCAGGTGGCGTTAGGGTCAGCCTATGGAGACTTGCATAGTTATGCTAAGAGGTTTGGATTTCATAGATGAGGGCTCGATGCAGAATTTGAGGAAAACTGTTCAGATGGTGTGATGATAATCAGATCTATGGTTTAGAAAGAGAGCCTGAGTACATGTTTGGGTGATGGGCTTGACTTGATCATCCTAATTGTGTAAGACACGTAACTCATCTTTACAAAGGTGACCACTGAATCACCAGACCTGAACTGTCAGTACAGTAGCCGCTAGCCTCTCGAGGCGATTTCAGTGTAAATAAATTGAAATTCGCTCAAACTACACATGGTTCCCTAGTCCCAGGGGCCGCATTTCAAGTGCTCAGGACCCACCTTGGGGCTGGTGGCTACCATACTGGACAGTGCAGACGCGCGATACTCCTTATGGCAGAAAGTTCTATTAGATGGTGCTGGTTACACTTTGGAAAACCTGCAATTTAATCAGATTCTATAATCGTTTGGGGTCAAAGGATCTTGCTCAATGCTTCTAGACAGTTGATAACTTTTTAGTTACACTTTAGATACACTTTTTGAGGTCCTATGGGATCACCTGGTCTCCAGCCACACAAAGTAGACAGCAGTCATCAGCCATGGAGGCAGCTACAGGGGAGGCAAGAGGAGAAGCCGGGAAGGGAAGAGCATGGTGGGCTGCTTCTGGGCCACAGTGAGTTCTCCAAAAACTTGCAAAAGTAGCTGGGAAAGGTATTGAAGTGAGTGGCTATCCACCAACTGGTTGGGTTATGTCACACACCACAAACACTCAGCTATGAGACAGGACACACACTCATCGTGTAGTCAGACTCGGCGAGGTCTGGTACACGGGACCTATTTATTCTTCCTGACAGTCTATTTGAAGGGCTTTTTGCATATTGAAATGAACAATTCATAGTTTTTTCTAGAATATAATCAAGTTGCTTAATTGGAATGGATGACTCTCCACAGAGCAGACTAAATGACCTGCTAGCCATTAGTCCATTTCTCTCTCTCCCTCTCTCTCTCTTTCTTCTCTTTTCGTTTGTTTTTTGTTTTTTGTTTTTTTAAAGCCGAGCCATGTGGCTTGTGGCCCTGACCAGGGATTGAACCCGGCCCCCGGCAAAGGAAGCACGGAATCCCAACCACTGGACCACCAGGGAATTCCCTCGTTCTTTTTAAAAATACCTTGAATCGGAAGAAGTTTGGTTATTCTGCCCAGTTCTTCTGCATCATTTTTCTGATAGACAATTATAGGTTTAAAAAAGGTTTTACTTATTTAGTGGGATTACTTTAGTGGGAATAAATCATAGGGTTTAATGTTGGACAGAATGAAAACCATCCTCTCCTTAGGTATGTGAGGATGTGCGTATGGCCTGGGTTTAGGTAGTTTCTAAAAGATCCCCAGATGATTGTAATGTGTGGCCAGGGTTGAGAATCACTGCACAGTAGGACAGGGATCCACTGAAGAACCGTGAGTTATAACCTGATGCTTCTCCACGCATGCTTTTGAAAGTTTATTCTCATGGTAACACGGAGGAAAGAACAAAAGCAGGTAGGTTCTAGTGACTTGCCTATAGTCATTGGCCTGAACTATTGGGAACTTTAAATAAGTCTTTGAACAAGGAAAGCTACGCGCTGGGGACAGGCCATTAGGGCCACACAGCCCTGAGTTCTCCCAGTTTATGAAAGTAACATATGGCTTTGCCTCTAAGAAGGAAGGAATGTGTCCTCCAAAGAACACATGTTTTGGGGGACTTGGCACTGCCTTAGGATAGGGAGGTGCCGGTGTCCGCCTGGGAGAGAAAAACTTTACAGAATACACACAAGGTCACCACCGTGCCCTGGAAATCAGGCTTTGGATCCCAACACAGCTGGGTCCTGGGACTTGAGAGCATGTTCTGAGCAGCCCCTGACCCCTGTGGCTGGGATGGATGGCGTGTGCACCCCAGGGAGAACCCTCAGCCTCTGTTCAGCATCTGTCTGGGGAGCCGTGAAAGGTCTGAGCCTCACCTCAGGAGACAACGATGCCGATGGTGCTAGTGTTGGAAATAACCATATGTGCCACCATCTTGCAACCATCTGTGGCCAAAAGCAGTGATTCTGACCAGACACGAGATCCAGACCTCCAGCCAGCTATTCAGTTTGACAAAATGGATCTTCCAACAACCTACAGGAAGTCAGCTGGCCATCTGTGTTTTTCACACAAGGCTGCTTTTCCCCAAAAGAGCAGGGGTCTGCCCTGAAACCCAGTCCCTAAATCCTCCAGGCTTCAGGGAGAGACTTGCTGTGAATCAGCCCTCCTGGGAAACCCTGATCCTCCCGATAGCCAGAGGCACTCACTCCTGGAGCGGCTTATTTTCTGCCCACATTTGGTTTTGTTTAAATCTGGACAAAGTTCATGTTGGGTTTTTTTTATGGGGAATGCAGTATGGGATTCAGAGTCTTGGAGGGACCGGTGGTGCAGAAAGCTCCCTATAGAAAAGTCATCCCTCTATCCTACAACCATATTTCCATATTATCAGTCCTAAATTTACAAAAGTGATGTGGAATCATATGTTATCTTTATGAATAGACGTATTGGTCTAAAAAGACCTGCAGAAGTCTGAACTACCTTCTGCACTGGCAATCATCACTTTTATTCTCTTTCCTTCTCATTGCCATTATTTCCAAAACTATACACACATCCATAACAGATACTTTATTATTTTGATACAGACCATTAGAGTTTTATGATATACTGAACTGTCATTGAGTTATAAGATTTTTTAACATTGCAGAACAGTCTTTTCAACTAAGATAAAAGCAAGGTTAGATGTACCAATGTGATTCATACTTATTTGAACTCATATGAAATTTCATATGAACTCATATGAAATTTTTATAATCAAGTTTTAAAAATATATTGAATATCCCTTTTCCTTTTGGTCCAGTTAGGTGGGAAGAATTACTGTCCTTAGCATCTTAATTAAAATAACATTATAATGTTAGCAAAACAAAAAAAATCACTTGACATAGTCATATGGTAATGACATTAAAAAAAGATTACTCTCCGTTAGTCTCCCTGATTGTACTAAGCCATCTGTGCTTGTAAAAATAATAATAAACAATGAATTTCATACAGCATATGTACTTTGCTGTCTAATAGTAATTCAGCAATAATCCCGAAGCAATCACTTGTTAACTGTGTTAATTGCTTAAAGGTAGTTATTTTGTAATAGATGATAATCAGTTATTTATAATATTAACAATAGTTTTCCTAATTTTTTTTTAACCTTTAGAAATTGCTGTTGGCCATAACCTATCTTAGCATCTGTGCTGGAAAGTTAGTAATTCTGTTGTGTTAATGACAGATTTTCCACAAATCAAAATTCTAGTTATGGTCTGTTAGGTTTGTAATATGTCTTTATAGTATTTAAAAAAATGAGACTGCTATAAATATCTCGCTCACCTTATTATTACAAATAAATGGCTTTAATAAAACTTCTCGGAAATGTAAAATGTGGAGCGATAGATAGTCCAAAACACAACATGAACATGAAAATAGCAGAGCATTAGGGCCTAAGTAAGAATAGGTTGACAGAAAACCAAGTTTGATCTGGGAGAAAAGAAAAAAACATAAAATATAACTGCTTATCTACCGTTATATACTTTTCCAAATGCATCATTACTGATTTTAGCTTTAGACAGCCAAGTCATTTCAAGAAATGATATACGATATAAAATAAAAGTGTGGCATTTCTAATGACAGAGAAGTGACTAAATCATACATATTTTAGCAATAAAACAATTTAGATGTTTATGATTCAAAGCGACTATTTTGTTTTATTTTTAATAGAGCAATAAGGAGTGCATTGGGCTAAAACCACTCTTTCCGAATTTCACATCCGATGAACAATGGTACATTGTACAGTTGTCCCCCTGCAGCCTTGCTTTTGCTTTCTACAGTATCAGTTACCTGCAGCCAATCACAGTCGAAAAATATTAAATGGGAAATTCCAGAAATGAATAATCCGTAAGTTTTAAACTGCACATCGTTTTGAGTAACGTGTTGAAATCTGGCACCGTCCTGCTCCATCCCACATGGGATGTGGATCTTCCCTCTGCCCAGCATGTCCCTCCCATTCGTCACTCAGTAGCCCCTTGGTTATCAGATCTACTAGTGAGGTATCATGGTGTTTGAGTTCACGTGACTCTGATTTCCCAAAGCACAGCAATGCTGGCAACTCAGGTACGCAAAAGAGAAGTCATAAAGTGTTTCCTTTAAGTGAAAAAGTCAAAGTTCTCAATTTCATAAGGAAAGGGAAAAAAATCAGGATGCTGAGTATAAAAAATGTATAAAAATCAGTATAGCTAAGATCTACGGGAAGAATGAATCTTTTATCCATGAAATCAGGAAGAAGAAATTCATACTAGCTTTGCTGTCACATCTCAGACTGCAGTAGTTATGGCCACAGTGCATGATAAGTGTTTAGCTAAGATGGAAAAGGTGTGAACTTTGTGCAGTAAGTTATTTTGGGAAAGAGAGAGAGACAGACCACATTCATGTAACTTTTATTACAATATGTTGTTATAATTGTTCTATTTGATTATTAGTGATTGTTGTTAACGTCTTCTTGTGTCTCATTTATAAATTAAACTTTATCATAGGTATGTATGTAGAGGAAAAGACACAGAATATATAGGGTTCGGTGCCATCTGTGGTTTCTGGCCTCCACTGGGGGCCTTGGAAAATATCACCTGTGGATAAGGAGGGAGCGCTATATGTGCTTCTGCCCCTTAACTGTGGATTCCTCACATGACAAGGAAATAACACATAGAATAAGTTTAACTGCCTCTGGGTTAGAGGTTCTCAACTACGGGGTGATTTTGCCCTGGGGGGACACTGGACAATGTCTGGAGACATTTTTGGTTGTCATGGATGAGGAAAGATGCTCCTGGCCTCACATGGGTAGAAACTGGGATGCTGGGAGACATCCTCCCGTGAACAGGAGCCCCCTACAACAGAGAATGATCCAGCCCAAGACATCAGTATTCCTGAGCTTGAGGAATCCTGGCCTAGATGAACTCTTTCGCAGTCAAATAATTTATAAAAGAAACCAAGCATTTCAACTTTGAAAATTTCAAACTGCAATTAAAAGACCAACCTACCAGGAACTTTGTTTCTGGTCCTTTTCTACCAGAGTAAACAGGAAGTATCCTAGAAACCAAAACTTCTCCCTCAAAGATCTGGTACCAACCTGCAAAAGCCCAAACCCCCCTCTGTTTATTTTAAGCCAAAAAGAAATAAGTTTATTAAACAAAATTAAGTAGCTCAAAAAATTGTCATGAGGGCTGCTTTAAGAGGGTAACCCTGAGCTCCCATAAGGGCTGCAACATTGCAGAACAGGCCTGACAGAGACTCTCACTTCTGCTGCTGCAGCTAGCGGAGCTGGTGCCAGAGATGCAGCCTCTGTCAGCATCTCTGGGGACAGAGGGCCATGCAGGGGCCTTTCGCTCTGTTTGCAAGCTTTACAATCAGTATCTGGGACAGGTACATCTTATGGAGGACCCGTGGGGATGCATAGGCACACTGCTTCAAGGGTGGCTGCAGAAGAAAAGTATCTAGTCTCAGAAGACGGGGCTCACGGCCTGGAACCCTCCAAAGCCAGTGGAGTTAGGCAGAGATGACTTGAGCCTCAAATGGCAATTATGCTTCACACTTGGTGTTGGGACCAGAATTTCCATTTGTTTTTGGAAATAATAGGGCCAGCAACGTTAAATGCCAATATTTCAGGGTTGGAGGAGAGGTAAGGTATTATCTCTTCTGACTGCATGCCCTCTCCACCCACCCCCAATTCCATCTAGTTTATGTCTCTTATTTTTTTCTTTCCTTCCTTAGCTGTCAGCCAGCATTTATCTACTGAATATGTATTTTGTGCTAGGTGCTGTCCTAGAAGACACTGCTGTGAGCAAAACAGGAAAACCCCATGCATTTACGTTCTGACTTAAGGAGAGCAACAAACAAAATAAGTGAGTAAATGTAGTAACAATCCCTGGCTTTCCAAACTCAGGAACTGTGCGTATACAGGTAAATATTTCATTAAATCTCTTGTTATCCAAATTCTTGTTACTTGCCATCTGAAATTCAGGCACCAAATAAATTCCAATAATGCTTTATCTCCTGCTGTTCAAACTCAGCACCCCAACTAGGAATCAAATAGCCCTGAAGTGATGGGACTGTTTCTGTAATTTGTCAGATGGTGATAAATGCCAGTGAGAAAAATGAAACTGGGAGAGTGGTAATGACAGTCTCGGGCCGGGGGGAGGAATTGCAACTTTAAATAGTCACCTCTATGAAAAGGTGATATTTGGGAGAATTTCCAAGCAGAGAGAGAAGCAAGTGCAAAAGCATTGGGGAAAAGGAACCTATTGCTGGGTTTAGGGAACTGCAAGGAAGCTCGTGAAGTTTGAAGGACTCCGTGGAGGTAGAAATACAGGGCCCTGATCATGAAGGGCTTTGCCCACCAGACCATAGTACGGACTCTAGTTTCAGAGAGGAATGGAGATCCATTGGAGGGTTTTGAGCAGAGGAATGACCATGTGCTGACATACTGCAAAGGGATTGCGGTGTTGAGCATTTTCTGTAGGAGGGTTAGAATGTACACTGGGAGCCCAGTGAAGAGGCTATGGCAGGCAGTGACCTTCTGGAGATGTGATGGAGGCTTAGACCAGGGGTCACAGTGGAGGTGATGAGGTCAGATTCTGGATATACTGTGAAGGTAAAGCCCAATTAATTTCTGATGGACTGGATGTGGAGTGTGCAAAAAAAGGAGAGGTCAAAGATGAGAAGCTAGAAGGATGGTGTCCTGAGATGGAAGATACCACAGGGAAGGAAGGGTGTGTGTGTATGTGTGAGTGTGTATATGTGTGTGTGTTTGGGTGTGTGTATTGTGTGTGTGTGTGCATATGTGTGTGCACATATGTGTGCATGTGTGTATGTGTGTGCGTGTGTGTTGGGAGCAGTGGTTCTGTCTTGGACTCCTTAAATTCAAGATGTCTCTCTGGCATCCAAGTAGAAATATTGAGTGGAATGTGAGTCTGTGGGTTAGGGGGGGGGGTCTGGACCTAACAGGCATTTGGAAGTTCTCAAGGGTATGATTGGCATTGAAAGACGTACACCTAGTTGAAGTCATGGAGTTAATTCATGTAAAGAAGGGAAAAGGACCACGGACAGAATCCTGGGACACTCCCATGTTAGGGAGTTGGCCTGATGTGGAATAACCAGCAAAGGAGACTCAGAAGGAATGACCTGGGAAGCAGGAGCAAAACCAGAATGTCTTCTTCCATGGGTAGAGTAACTGAGTGTGTCAACCAATGTTGGAAACTGAAAGAGGTGGAGACTGCAAATTGTTCATTGTGAGCAGCTGCATGGAAACCATCAGTAAACCTTCAGGAGTCGGGGAGGAAGGGCCCCGCTGAAGACAGTTCAAGAGCAAGTGGAAGGAGCATGGGAGACAACAGTACAGAACATACAGGAAGAAGAGAAGTGGGGAGGTAGCCAGAGCAGTAGCCAGAGGAAGTAACTGCATGTTTGCATGGTAGTGAGAATGGTCCAGGGGAGAAGGACAAATAATGATGTAGGAAAAAGGGTTTCTAATTAGTCAGAGGAAGACCCTAGGGAGCAGGCAGATTTTCTGCTCGTAATAGGTCACTTTCTACCTGTGACTAAGTACTTACGCATCTTAAAAAGTCCCAAAGTCCCTTCCCCATGGTACAAGCATCCTTCCAGCTCTGGTTTGACCTGCTGTGAAGTAACCTCTGAAGTGGGAGATCTGGTTCATTTCCTGGATTCTCAAATTGCATGTCTACTCGGCATCCACAACCAAAAGCATGAGGGAACCACCACTTCACTGGTTCAGTATTGTCTTAAAATTACCCATAGCATCCCTTTACCCAACACCCACTCTCACGGCTTCTACTCATATTATTTCTCTAGACCCTCACTCTCTCTGTGCCATTCCCACCATGGATGGTTTCAAGCTACCAATGTGACTTCCCTCAATAAAGGATTGAGACAAGATGTGCACAATTAGCTTTTGTGAGCTGGTAAAAGCCAGCTCCAGCCCACCCCTGGAGTAAAGCATACTTATTGTGAATGTCTTAGGTCTTATGTCTTAGGTCAGGTTCTTGCAGAATCGACCAGGAATTGGACGCATGTAATTTATTAAGGGTGTGCTCCCATGGGACACCGGGAAGGGAGCGAGTGCAAGACAGGGATGGGTAAGAAGGTGAGCAGGGAAGTGACTGCAGAAAGATGATGGCTTCAGCCTGGCCCCACGAGGGACTGTGGAGTCTGGAGTCTGATATGTCCCTCCAAGTTGTCCCGGTTTTCACCCCATAAAACCTGTGCTCCATGGATGTCACCTACTTCTGTTTGGTGGTGGCAGTCGGTGAACTATCCTCCAATTCAAGATACAGAGGAAAGAGTGACCCTCTTCACTAGCAGTTTGGGAGGTGGAAGGAGCAGGGATTTTACTGCAAAGTTTAACTCTGTGATGGGCTTTAAAGGGTCCATAGAGGCTCACCTAGAAGACAGAACTTTGACCGAGGGAATTTGAGAGAAAGCATAGCCAATAACTTGTCCAGAAGAGTGTAGCTCCAACCCTGGCTGCACGTCGGAATCACCCAAAGCCCTAAAATGCAGGTCCTGCTTGGACCCCGCCACCTAAACCTGGGATTTGATTATTTCAGACAACGGTAATCTTCAACAGGTAAATCAGTGGGGTCAAGGTTGGGAATTAGTACAATAAAACTCGGAAGCAACTCACAATTGTTTTTGAGTTCTCAAATAGTCCAGTGTTGCTGGAACATACAGTGCTCTGTGTGTGTGTGTGTGTGTGTGTGTGTAACAAAGTACCTTCAGTAACAGTGTTGCATGTGTTCCATTCTGTTGCATTTTGTGAACAAAGAATTTTTGGCAAAGCTGCACACACACACACACACACATATAGATTTTTGTCAAACAATTTTTGGCAATGCTGACATATAATAATAAACATTAAAAATGTACGTAGCTTTGCCAAAAATTATTTGCCAAATGAGAATACGTATATTAATGAAAATTATTTGCCCCAAATTAATATATATGGAATAAAACTATTTCAAATCCAACTCAGTTTTTGCCTTCTTTCAAAAAAGCCCCTCTTCTCTTATTTAGTGCTCATTAAACATCTCTTCTCATAAATCTGGTCATATTTACAGTCGGTTAAGTGCTTGACTATCTACTAAACTGTATTATTCTCTAATTACTTCTTGCCTATAAATCTTCTCATCCAGGTTTTAAGTTCTTCCAGAGAAGTACAATGCTGGCATACTTCCTTGTATCCTCCACAAGGAAGCCCCAACTGAGGCTCCACAACTGAGCCCCAACCGAGAGGTTCTTTCTTCCAGGGGTCAGTGAGGGGGCTGGCAGGTTGCAGATCTACCTAAGATCTACATAAGCTTCCATGGTCACCCACCATTCACATCTTAATCCAGCATATCATTGTCATATAACTCAACGTTATAGAAAAATAGGACAGCAATGTGATGGTTGGGACTCTCCATCTTAAAGTAATTCAGAAGTTGGGTGAAGTTAGAAGTCTTAGTTGCTTTTATATAACAGGTATAAAACCCTGCTTATAGATCCGGCCAATATTAGATTGGGCTATGGCTATGGTTTTGTCAATCTCACGCTCTGGTAACTTCACACTGACCTTGATTATGATCTGCTGGGGGACCCATATCCTAAGACTGCATTTACATCACACTCAATTAAGTGGAGTATGGGCAAATACTTGGATAAGATAAAATGATCAGCTATGAAAATAATAAAAACAGTCAATACAGTTACCTCTTGGTAATGTTTTCAGAAAGCTTCACTTGTTCTTAGCAGAAGAAAATGATCAGGGTTTTATCAACTATGCCACACACTGACATAATTTGGAAGAAAAATGTGTAGGTGCTGAGGCCACCTGCTGGAAGCAATCAATCAGACAAGTGAGGTGAGATGACGTTATCGTGAAGATGGGGATCATGACAGGGTGCCCCATGATTCCCACCACTTCCCAGCTCCAGAGCCCTGTGCTCTGAAGAGCTAACATATGCCTTGATGGTTTTGAGTTTGACTCAGTAGGAGATCTCCCTGAAGGAACAGGCAGACAGCACAGCTCCCCTTGATAAGGTAAATATTATGTTGAGAGAATTATTAACTTTGGAATGAGCCCCACTGTAGGGCATGTTTAACCACCAGCCCAAATTGCACACATCTCTCTAATTAAGCAAACCTCCCTTTCCCTGCAACACGGCCTGTGGAGAACAAAACAAGGAAAAAAGAGACCAGATTATATATTAGAGAAAAGCTCTGGACCATCTTCAGGATAGAGTGTGGGAAATTCTCCCACATTAGTATCACATGTATTCCTGGAATTTTACCAAATTTTTAATTAATAACTACAGCCATTACTTGACGACTTAGGATGTGCCAGGACAGTGCTTTACAAATGTCTTACATTTTACTTGCATCTCACAAGCATCGCAAATATGGAAACCCTGAGGGAGCAAGTGCACCCTCCTCCAGGAAGCCCCCTCTGACTGCAGAACTGGAGTAAGTCGCCCTTCGTGGCAGCTTCTGTGGCCCTTATCGCCTTCCCAGCACTCTGGAATGAATTTTCAAGTTCTCTTTATACTTCCTTTTTTTTTTTTTTTTTGGCTGCACCATTCAGCATGTGGGATCTTAGTTCCCCGATCAGGGATCGAACTAGGGCCGCCTTCAGTGGAAGCATGGAGTCCTAACCACTGGACCACCAGGGAAGTCCCAACTTTGATACAGCCTAAGACCTCATATTCTGCCCCAGCCCTTATCTTTACAGGCATTACTATGGGATTATAAGGTGGGAAGACCCTGATACTCAAAGGTAAACCAAGACTGATAATATTTATTTAGCAAATGACTTGAGTACACATTTTGAAACAAAGGAAAAAACTGTAAACAAAATAAATACATATTTGAAAAGTGATTCCCTTCTTCAAAGAAACCCAAACTGTTATGTAAAACTCAACTTTTCAGAGATGAAAATTCAAAACAATTTTTATTTTCCACTTTGGTTCAGGACAAAGGAATTGATTTCTTCTCCTTTCTCCAAACCCTTACCCCAATCTTTTTTTTTTTTCTTTTTTATCTTCAGTGAATCTGTATTTATTTCCACTTTGTAGAAATTAAGTTTGGATGAGCAAATCCTCAGACTGTGATAAAGCTGCCTCGCGAATTTCACAAGCATTAGTTTTGTTTCTGTAATGAATTACCCAATTGGAAGCTGAAAATTGGCCAGCTGTCTTCTACTTTGCCTGGGAGCCAGATAAAGAGTGTTTGGGTTTCCTCCTCTCCTTCGTGGGATTTGGGGGCTTGGGAGAGAGGAGTCCTGACATGGGGCCTGCCATCCCACAGGCAAATCCTCCATGCACAGCTGGGCCCCTTAATCCTCCACTGTAGAATTTTCTCCCAGTGTAGAAGCTTTGTCTTATGGGATTATCTCCGGAGAAAATGAAAATAGACATATAGCCCTGCAAATTAGCCTTGAATCAGGAGTGTATTAAGATAATTGTGCTTTAGCCAGGCTTCTCTGTCCTGCTCTCACTCTGCAGGGATCGTTATTTCCATTTGGACTACTGTTTGAAAGTGCCCATTACTGATACCTAAAGTGAATTAGACAGAATACCTCCAGAGAAGATGATAGGCCACTGATGGTCACTAACCACAACAGTCATATGGGTTATTATTTTGAGCACTGCTTGGGGTGAGGCTCAATCATTCCGGCCTTTGGAAAGAAGGTTAAATTCCCATGCCCAGGACTGTATTTTGCACTTTTCAGACCTCTTGCAGAAATCAGATTCTATAGTTTATGAAGGATTCTCCATTTATTTGTAAATTTATGGGGAAAAATCAACAGTCCTGGTGAAAGAAAAAAAAAACAGGAATGTGGATTGAATGTTAGCTATTTACGGGCACCTTCAAGTTCAGAAATAGAGTGTAGGTTTTATTTCAATGTCTGTATGTTTGAAAGGACCCAACTCTGCCTGCCTCTTAGAGAAGTTGGTCAGTTTGACACATTCCTCTTCCCATTGTCTATAATAAACCATTTTTAATATAAAAGTAACCGGATAAACCTTTCTTCTGCTCACTTAGTCACGTCCTCCCTCACCGTTATCTCTGAATTAAAAATTCTAGGGGCTTCCCTGGTGGTGCAGTGGTTGAGAGTCCGCCTGCCGATGCAGGGGACGCGGGTTTGTGCCCCGGTCCGGGAGGATCCCGCATGCCGCGGAGCGGCTGGGCCCGTGAGCCATGGCCGCTGAGCCTGCGCGTCCGGAGCCTGTGCTCCACAACGGGAGAGGCCACAGCAGTGAGAGGCCCGTGTACCGCAAAAAAAAAAAAAAAAAAAAAATTTCTGGTCACGGAGAGCAAAGGGCAATGCTAGTGGTTAAGGATGGCTAAGGACAGAAACGGTCCCAGTGGCCAGGTCTCTAGGTGGGGGGTCTCTGTCCCACATCTGCAAAGTATCAGGTCACCACTCAGGCCCTTAGAAAACGTAACTGATTGTGTTCAAATGGGCCTAGATGCCAAACTTACATCTGCTGTTGACCAGTTGTATAACCTTAGACGACATGTCTGTCTTTTCTGAGGCCCAGTTTCCTCATCTGTGAAATGAGGTCAATACTTATTCCTGTCTCCCAGTGTGTAGTGAAGGTCCAATGACTCACGTCCAGCTCTTAATTCTGTGCCTCGTACCTCAGAGACTCTCAGGAAATGATGACATCAGACATTTGGATGGACCCCATATAAAATATACAGGGTTTATCCTTGATGCATTGAAAGAAATACATTTAAATCTTCCTCCAAACTAGCTATTCTTCAGAGAACCAGCTGCGGTAAGTGAAGAAGCAGCCGTGGAGAAAGGCCCTGCAGTGGGGAGGCCACCTGGGGGGGATTGTCACCACCACAAGAAAGGATTTTTCCAGCACACACCAGAAAACAGGAAATGTACCAAGTCAGGGGCCCCAGAGGATTCAGAATCTGACTTCCACTGAAACTCTGATAGACCTTTGAAATCAAGGTCACCTATCTTCTGAAGGTCTCTGCTGTGTCCATTACCATGTGACACTTGAAGAAAAGTTAACCGGGAAAGCTAAGAGACCAGAACTTGAGCTGTCTGTTCTCTTGTCAACATTAAATAGTTTTAAAGCTAAGCAGCTCCAATTAGTATTCGGATTTTTAGAGTAGCAAGTATCCAAGTCCTAGACGTAAAGGCAGAAGTTCAGACCCACAGAAGAGATAAGAGCAGAAGCATCGACAGTGCACTGGGTATTCCTAGGACTGGAATAGCTCTTGTGGCGTGAATCCAGGCAAAGGCAGCCCGGCGTCAGAGAGTCTGTGTCAGGATAGGCTTGGTTCTGCTGCAGTAACGAACAGCCCGGGAGTCTCGAAAGCTTAACAGCCGTCAGTTTATTTCTCAATCTGCGTGCCCACACCCACCATCTAGGGGGTCTCCTCTTATAAAGCATACTCCGTATTCTGCAACTGAGGCCGAGACAGCAGTGACACTGCTTGTGAAGGCGGCAGAAAGAAAGGTGTGCTTTTCTGGGTGAGGGATGTTCAGCCTCACAAGGACACAGCTCATCACTCACTGGCCACCTCTGTCACACAGCCCTCGCTGCACAGTGAGAACCGGAAAGGATGATGCCTCCAAGTAGCCGGAAGTGGGAGGACTGGCACACAGCACAGATGAGGCTGCATATCTTGCTTTATGATGTGTACGCTATAGCCCCAAAGCCAGTGCCATAGGCAATGGGTGAGGCGGAAGCAAGGGCGGAGACCGTGGCAGGAGAACTGAAAGTCTTTGCCAGTTTGGGGTTAAGACTTGAGCAATTGTAATTCGGTGAGGGCTGAGCAGTGTTGCTTATGGACCGTCCGCCAGACACCTCCAGGGAGTACACCCTCAGGACACTTCACGACACCTTCCTACCCCCTGGGCTGTGTCACCAAGAACCAACTACAGAAAAGCGATCATTTGACTGGGGGAGGTTGGGTCATGGAAGTCAGCAGGTTGTGAAATTACAACATCAAACTATCACGTATATTATTAAATTGCAAAATTGTTGTGTTACACATCACAATGTGTATTTTTGTGTGTCAATGAACCCTAGTGCAGAGATTCTCAAAGCCTGGTCCCCAAAGAGCGGTATCAGGACTATTTAGGAACTTCCTAGAATTTGAGGTACCAGGACCCAAACACAGGTAACTGAGTCAGGAACTCAGAGGGGCTGCCTGAGCCACCTGCCGGGTACCAAGCCCTCCCAGGGACCCTGGTGTGATGTTCTCAAGTGTGGGAACCACCGCCTTAGGACACATTATTTTAGAATGAACAGAGATTTTAAGAGTTTAGCTAGTGGTACAGTAGCTCTGAATCCTGGATGCAGTTAGAAGTATCTGCAGAGCATGTAAGAAGTACATCTGCCTGGGTCTCACTCCCGGAGATTTTAATTCAGTGTGTCTGGGATGGGACTCCCGCATCACGTTTGTAAGAATACTTCCCAGGTGATTCCAACGCACAGTGTGGGTTGAAAATCACCTACACACAATATCCCTCATTTTCCTGACACGGAGGAGAAGGTCTGGGAGGCTAAGCAGCCCAAGCGCACAGCCCGTTAGGTCCTACACGAGCATTTAGCAAACATTGTGCACTGGATGATCATATGATACCAAATAATCAATGCGTAGTTTCAGGATTCATAATCTGGTTTTGACCCGGATGAGTCACAGCCATGCATCACTGTTATTGCTTCTACCCTTAATTAATGTTCGCTTTGCTTTCACAGTGATCCCGGATTTTTTTTAACATACAAATTTGTTCATCCAGCAAGATGACAAATGGTTGACGTAATAATGATGCAAGCAACGGACATGCAGATCATCATTTTCCCGTTACATTTAATCAGGGTTCCCTCCTGTGTGTCATGTGCAAGTCGATAATCACGGCATCAATATTATATTCCAAGTACAGAGATTCTGCGGTCTTTTAAAATCAAAGAATGGATCCGATTCTGGTCCAGATGGCTCAACCCTAAATGTCACGTTCTTAAGTTTTCTGAGACAATTGGGTTTTACAAGAAGGACTGGACAACGTTTTCTTTGCTCCCAATAATCGGCTGTGGCCAAGGGAGTGGGACTTGGAGGCCACTGCATCCCTGGGCACCTCTAAGTGTCCATACTTTTCCTGCCCCCTCCACCTCCCGCCTCCCTGGAATTACCAGCGTCTGCCGGCCACTCCAGCCACCTGTGCTCCTTCAGCTCCTCTGCATGGATGCTGAAGCCCGCTATGCACAAGGCACGTGGAAAGGGAAGGCAATGTGTCTCAGCCGCTCTGTCTGTTTTTCCACCTAAACACAGAAGAAAGCTTTCCCAGATTGTATTTCTTCTTTCCGACATTTACAGTTTAAGGATAATGGCTGTGCAGGGTAGGAAACTGACTCAGCACCTCCGGAAGACCAAAGCACTATTGGAGCGGGATCGTTGGAGGACGCTTGCGATCAATATTTGCAAACCTGTGCTGTAGCGGTATTGTGACGTGGTGCATCTCCTTTCCAAGCTGCAGAAACCCTCTGTGCTGGGAAACTGGGCTTTCCTCATTCCTCAGTCCATCACAGGGGACGCTGGCCCGGGAACCTGATCTTTTCTCCATTGTCACGCACTGGGTAACCGTCAGCTATCTGAAACTGGCTAGAGGTTACCATAGCAACGCCACCCAAACTGCCCTGAGGATGGAGGCTCTTGGACTGGGAAGTGTTGTCATTTCAACCCCTGACTTTCATGGTTTGGAACCTGACTCTAAACCCACGTATCAGAGTACAAGACATTTCAGAAAGGCCTGGAGCTCCCGGTGTTAAGTTTCCAGACAGGACTTAGAGGCCTCCTATAGAAATCAGCTCATTACAGAGGTCATAGAAACCACTTATTGCAGCAGTTATAATCTGCAAAACAGGGGTCTGACCTCCCCTTGAAAGCGCGGGCTCGAGGACTTTGGGAACAGAAAACAGAGGACGGGTCAGGTCTGATGGGGCCATGCTGCGGCCAGGGCCCCTGTGAGGACAGCTCGGTGGGTGACAGGACTGCCCGGGTGAAAACGAGGCTCGGGTCTCCTTCACCCCCGCCAGGCAGCTTCACTGTTCTAAGGGATGCTGGCACTCATCTTTGACTCTCCCGCGTCATTTACAAGCCGCTCCCCTTCCTTTATCTCTTGTTCCTGACTCTCTAATATTTTGTCTTCCTCCCTCGACTGTTAGCAGAATCTTCAGCTTCGAGCTTTCACTGCGGCCTCTTGCATCTTTATGAAATGTTAACTAAGCCCGCACGTCTTGGGGCATGGTGGAGAGAAGGGAGGCGTGGCGCCTCTCACGGTCACACTTGCTCTGGACTTACATCTGTGGGAGCTAATTCCTCCACGTGCCCTTCCCTTGCTTGGAACGACACCCACCCTGCAGGGCTTGCAAGGATGAAATGAGGTAATGAATTTGATGTGTGACCAGAGCGCAGACTCTGGCCAGAGCTCTTCCGAGAGTCGAGCTTACAAGATCCAACAGGCGAGGACAGGCCATGTGGCCGTCACTCTTCTGCCTGGGCAACAGAGCTCCCTCTCCTGACGCTTCACCTTTACAGTCCCCGCTCTGGTCCTCCTCTGGCGTTGTCCTTCCAAAGGGCAAGATGCCGAATGGGCCAAGGGCCCCTGCCCCAGGAGCCATGCTTTCTTTTCTAGTCCACATCCTGCCCACCCCAGAGCCAGAAATCCCAAGAAAACAGTCTTGAGGTCACATCCAAGGCCTGTAACACATTCTCATCCATCTTCCTGAAGGGACACGTGGCCCCAGGTAGCTATCACTGTTTGTGGGGAGTGGATGGAAGCTGGACTTGCGGGCTGGGCACCCACCTATACACCCAAGGCAGGCGAGGGGCCGGGTGATGGAGCCCTGTCCTGGTTCTAGCTCAGAGGTTGGAGGAGTCTGAGAATCCCCAATTCAAACCTGCCCTTTCTGGTCATTAGTTAGACATGTGTGTCAAGGTAGGCAGACAGAATATGCCTTATTTCACTGTCTGCCAGCTTGATTCGTAACTTTGTGATATTTACACAAACAGTGTGAAGGCTCCATTTGCACTGTTGACTTGGCCGCCCCAAGTGGCAGTGGAGGGCCGCGCACACACACACACACACACACACACACACAGCACGCGTGTCACAAGGGTGTGAAGCACCTACACGGACACCGAGAGACTATGCAGCCATCACTTTGATTTATTTTTGTCCTCTTTCAAAGGGATTTTTAAAAACTTGTGTAGTGATGGACCAGGTAGCATTGGAATGGACATGTGATACACAGAATAATAAGAAAATTGGAAAAGAGGTCAAAAGGGAGGGAAAAGGGCTAAAATTTATTTCTGGTAAAAAAACAAAAAACAAAAAACCCCTCCTTCTTCCCTTCCTTCTTCCTAACCAGTTCGCTAGAATTTCTAATCCCAAGGAAAATCCGACAGTAATGCAAAGAACTAAATATCTGGGATTTAACAAGGAGACCATAAAAGCAGCCTAGTGAATGTTCCATTTTATATTAGAATGCATTTGAATTGTTTTTCACCCTGACCTGAGATTGTCTGCCTGTGATCCGGATCCACCAGGCTGAGCTGAATTAAGTCGTGCCAGTGATGGATTTTACGGGAAGAGCAGGTGGTTGCCTAGGGCAGCAAAATGTTTTAGTGACTCTATTACGGGTGGGTCTGTAAGCTGTGAGGGGGTAGGTGGGCTTGTGGCTCTTTTCTCCCCATCTTGCCTACGGCAGCAAATTCCCCCCACCACCCTAGGGTGTAACAGGCAGAACATTTGAATATATTTACATCGCTAATTGAAACAGGGGGCGGGGAGGAGAGGAGAGCGTTTGTTTACTATTTCCTGTGCTTCTGATGAGAATTTAACTTTCTCTCTCCATCCCCATGCATCCCTCCTGTGGCATTTCCTGGCTGGGAGAGATGCTGACAGAGGCAGGCTTTAATGAAGGTCACATCACCAGCACGGGGGTGTGGGGATGCCAACCCAGGCAGACCAGAGCGACAGCTGGCACCCCTGCCCACTCCCCTTTTCTTCCCGCCCCTCACTGGAGACCGTCTACATTGTCCTAACAATACGATAGACCTCCTGAAGCCGGTCCAAATCTGCACCTGGTTCCCCCAGCTGCCAACACCATCTGTGCAGGTTGTCACCACAGCTCAGGTTGTCAGACCCCAAGGAAGCCTCGGTGGGACAGAGCCCATTCTCAGAGCAGACCTCACTCTTTTGTAGGGCTCCTTCACTTTGTGATGGAAATTATTCACGTGTCTGGTTGAACTGGAGCCCATGAAATGCAAGTCCACTCCACTGCAGCATAAGGGGCCATACAGGGAACAGGACGACCCAGGATGGACTCTGGTCAGAGGCTGGTTCTGAGTTACGTGCCCTGTCCTATGTAAAATTATCACTCGGTAGTTCAAGTGCATCACTGTCACCATGAGCCAGCATGAGGCAGGCAAACAAGCTGCCCAGAGGAAAATAAGGAGGCTTTTGACTATTTGCTGAAAACTGACACTTTTAGGAAATACCAAGGAAGGCTATCTTCAATTAGCCAAGATCCTTGGAACAGTCACTGGAGTCCATTAAAGGCCACAAGAGAAATCTTCTGAATGAGACTCCCCTGGGGACATTCACAGTGAGCCCATGCTGTGTACACAAAGGGGCCGGTACAGCCAGTGCAGGGGACCCCCTTTTATCATCACAGGCAGGGCACAGGCAGAGAGAACGGTTTTTACCCGAGGGGGGCTATGGTCAGTAGGAACTGGGAGAGAAACGAGGAGGCTGGGAGCAACGAAGGTACATTTCCTCCTGGATGCCTCTTATTGGGAAAAACATTCCATAATACTTTGGAAGTAAGTTTGGCATCCTTTCAAACCGATCCTTCCCAAGTCAGAGCAAGATTTTTCCTCTTTCTTCCCAAAGTAATATTAGTTTTTTTTCCTGATTTGTGATGTATTTGTTTGTTTTTTTAAGTACTTCCCAATTAACAAATGTTCTCTACACACAGAGCCCAAGGGATCTATTCTTATGTCAATATGTCCACATAATTCACCATTAATGGGAACTAAACATGCACATTGATGGAAGAAAGGAACCCTGCATAACCAAATGAATAAGCTTCATTAATGCAAAATTATGGCTGATTTTTTCTGAGAAAATGCATTTAAGCCTAAGGCTTCAGGATAAATCTGCCAGCAAACGATGGACACAAATTTAGCCCAAAGGCATTTGAAAGATAATCCAGGCAGGACTGCAGTGACTGCCTTGAAGCCCAACATCCAAGGCTTCCGGGGAGACTTTGGGACCTTGAGTCAATAGCAAATTGTTCTGCAGGCAGGTCTCCCTACAGAGAAGGGTGATGAGGACCTCGAAGACCACAGGTGGACACCTATCAAAATGCTTAATTTTGCTGCAATAAAAAAGTAATACCGTCCACAATATAAAGTAGCAATTTCCGTGCCATGACAAGATAAAGACGTTATCTTTATACCTCTGTAAAAGATGCCCTTTATGCATCCTGGTTTATGGTCATTATTAAAATCCTGGGGCGCTCCTGTGAAAAGGAGGAAAATCAAATTTGGACTTGATTTATTTGTGTGTGCATGAAAAGGTAAGGTCAGTACATGGCAAAGAGCAAAAATGGTACCTTTGGGGCAGTTTTGCCATCATTCGAGGTTGCTCATTACTACATACCTCTCGTGGCACTCTGAGTGGCATTTCCTAAGACAACGGTGAAAAGCTGTTACCAGGTGATGAGGAATATTGGGTATTTAGCTTTGACAGTAAAATGTCTATGGCTCTTTGGAGAGTGAAGGGCAATGTAATCAAATCCTCCCAGGAAAAAGCAAACCATGGTGCTTGGAGCTTTAACACACCTGTTGAATTTAGGGCCATGCAAAGTTGGCCTCGATGGCAAACCAACTCATGGGCCAAAAGCCCAGACAAAGATACTGATGTGAGCCACTTGCTTAATTGCACTCCTTCTCTTTCTGTCTCCCCTTTCTTTTTTCCAATTCCAGTTGCAGTGATTCTATTCTTGGAATTCAATTCATAAAAAGTCACACTCTTGTCCATGGAATTTTTATCCTCTATAGGCTTCCTTTGCCCCTAGGAAGAAGAAAAAGAAATAAGAAACAAACCAGACAGTTCATTCTCTCATGTATTTTAACTTGTATAAACCTCGGTAGTTCACAAGGAATAAAGAAAACACATGCAAAACCATTTCTCAAGATGTCGATAATTTTACTGCCAAAAGTCTTTCTTTTATGTGAGTTTTTACCCATGCTCAGTATCTCCGTAGGGATGTGCTGCCTTCTCCAAATAGTTTGATTTTGAAGATTGTCATACCAGTTGGCTGGCTGTGGGAGATCTTTGAGAAGATCTCATAATGAAATTCCTGAAAATGGCTTTGAGAGGAAGCTCACCAGGAGAGTAAGGGTCCTAGCTGCAGCCTTGCATTCTGACCCTAATATTTACTAGTGTTTGTGTTAACCTTTGCAGAATCACTTTTATCCACAGCTAAAATGAAGAGGGGAAGGATGGGCATCAGCAGGGTCACTGTGTTTTCCAAAGTGTGTTCATTGTTATACGCGCCCTGGAAGATCACTTATGAACAAAAGATTCTCGTTTCTTAAATTAGGAAATACTGTTTACTGTATTTTCTTAATGACTTTCAGTGATTCCTTTTCTGTTAAAAAATCTGAGATATCTCCAGTTAAACATTAGTTTAATATTACCTCATTTTTTTTCCATCTCTTAGTTGCTGAAAAGCCTTTAACAAAATTCAATACCTATTCATGATTATAAATACTCAAGAAAATAGAAAGATGTTTTCTTAATAAGGATATATATACCATTCACACACAAACAGATAGATAGATACATAGATAAATGGAGATATAGTCCAAAGTGCACCATGCTATTTAATGGGGGAAATTCTAGAGATTCTAGAAACATTTCCCCTAGATTAGGAACAAAGCAAGATGCCCCACTATGTCCACTACTTCTCAGCATTGTAGTAGCAGTATTAGCCAGTCATACAAGATACATCAATTAGAGACATGAGAATGGGTAAAAAAAGAGTAAAATTTTCTCTGTTTACAGGTGTTGTGTTATTATTCTTTTAAAACCCCAAAAAATCCATGCTAAAACTAACTCAAATAATAAAAGAATTCAGTGATATAGTAGGAGATAAATCAACACATCAAACATCAATAGCCTTCATATGTACAAATAATAAGCAGTTAGAGGAAGTTCCATTTACGATAGCAGTAAAAATTGTAATACTTAGAAATAAATGTAACAAGAAATGTGCAAAACTTACACCAGGAAAATTTGAAAGTGTTCATGAAAGTTGACTTGACCAACTGGAAGGTCAGTCCTATGTTTTGAATAGAAAGACTCAACATTATGTACATTCTCTCTAGGTTGATTTATAAGATCAATGCAGTATCAATAAAAATAACAACAAGTTATTTTATAGTATTAGACGACTTGATAAAATTCATACGGAATGACTGACATGCAAATACACCTATGAAAACACTGAGGAACAAAAAGGGTTGGTCTTGCCCTATCAGATATTAAAGCATACTATATGTCTCCTATAACTAAAACAATGTGGTACTGGCGTGGAATAGACAAATAGACCAGTGGAAGAAATATATAAAATATAGAATTAGATCCCAGTACATATGGGAATTTAGTATATTACAAACATGGCTTCTCAAATCACTGGAGAAAAGATGGACTTATTAATAAATAGACCTAGAACAAATGAGGGTAGCCATTTGGAAAAAGATAAAAATTAGATCTACATTTCACACTATACTTAAGAATATACTCCAAACTGATTAGGGAACTAAATGTAAAACAAAGACACGAGTACTAGAAGACGAATGGGTAAATTCTCTTTAAACTTGGTGTAGAGAAAAACTTTCTAACTATGGCTCAAAATTCAGATGAAAAGATTAATAAATTTGACTACACAAAATACACAAAAAGTTATATGTCAAAAACTCACCATAAGCAAAAGACAATTGAAAACTGGGAGAAAATATTCCAAACAAATAACTCAAAGAGATGATATCCCTAATAAACAAAAATCTATTAAATATTGAAAGACCAAAGGCAAAATATGAGAAATGTGAAAAAGGCATGAACAGACCTCTCTCTCTGACTCTTTCTCTCTCTCTCTTTTTTTCCTTCTCTTTTTTAATCTAGCTAGAGGTTTACCAATAATATTTGTCTTTTCAAATAGCCAGCTTTTGTTTCAATGATGATTTTCTTGATTGTATTATTGATTTCCGTTCCTTCTTTTAACTTACGTCTACTATTTTATTGACTTTCCCTTCTTTTTATTTTATTGATTTCCATTCTTTTTTTTCCCTTATTTCTATTTTGGCTTTGATTTGATCTTCTTTTGATCTTCTTGAGGTGGAAATTTAGGGCATTGATTTTGAACCTTTCTTCTCATGTAACCGTTTAAAGCCAAAGAATTCCTTCTAAGCATTACTTTAGCTGCATCTCACATATTTTGATATGTGTGATTTCCATTTTTTTCTCGTCCCCTTAATTTTAATGAATTTTGCATTTATATCAGCTTTAGAAATACAGTAGAATTATCTTAATTGTACTGGAGAGAGCTCCCATGTACCAGTACATCCAGCCTCTCTTGTTATTAACACCTACGATAATATGGTGCACTTGCTACAATTAATAAACCGATGGTGAGTCTCAATAATTAACTAAACCCATAGTTTATTCAGGTTTCCTCAGTTTTACCTAATGTCTTTTTCTGTTCTGGGATCCAGTGCAGGATCCCACATTGCGTTTAGCTGCCATGTCTCCCTCAGCGACTCTTGGCTGTGAAGGTTTCTCAAACTTCCCTTGGATTTGATGACTGTGATAGTCTTGAGAACTACTGGTCAGGGATTTTGTAGAATAACTCTGCAGAGAATGTGTCTGATGTTTTTCTCATGATTATACTGGGGTTATGGGTTTTTAGGAGAACTACTCCAGAGATGAAGTACATTTTCATCACAGTGTAAGATGGGTCCACACTATCAACAGGACTTACCACTGGTGATGTTGAACTTGACCACCTGGTTCAGGTAGCACTGGGTCTCTCCACTGCACAGTGGGAGTAATGCTCCCAGTCCTGAAGGTGAAGACTCTACGTAAAGTATTTGGGATTCTTCTGCATGGGAGAGTTGTCTGTTCTCCCCAGTTTATTTATTTAGACATTTATCATTTATTTATACCAGTATGGACTAACTGATATTTATTCTATATTTGGTTTATAATAATAATACTTTATATATTATATTTTTTCATATTATCTTGCCAACATGTAAGTATATTAGTAGAATAAATTTCCAGAAGTGGAACTGTTGAATCAAAGATTATGTACACTTCAAATTTTGATAAAGGATCAAACTGCCCTCCTGAAAGGTTATTCACATGTATGCTCTCCCCAGTAAAGTAGGAAAATGACTGTTTCATGGCAGCTTTGCTAACACTGTGTGCTACAATCTGTGCTGAACTTTACCAAAAAGTATCTCACCATGATTTTATCGTGTTTGCTATTTTTTAATGAGCTCCAACTTACCAGCATGCGTTTGTGTGCTGCCTCTCTCAGCCAAATTTCCTCAGAGCCAGATTCATTCTGGGGTCAAGACAAATGGGTAAATTCTCTTTAAATTGGTGTAGAAAATAACTTGCAGATCTTGTGGGCATGAGGTTGGATCTGGCCCCCGGGGCTGCCATTTACTGTGAACACGTGGACTATGTTGAACTTTTCTGGAATCTGAGACCACAGCTGTCACCTTCCATGACTTCCAAGTTGGACGTCCATTGCTTTTGACAGACTAATCTCCTATTTTCCCCCTCCCTCCCTCCTTCCCTCCCTTTCTTCCTTCCTTCTCTCTCCCTTTCTTTCTCTCCCTCCTTCCTTTCTTTCTTCCTTCCTCCCTCCTTCCCTCCCCCTCCCTCCCTTCCTTCCTTCCTTCCTTCTTTCTCCCTTTCTTTCTCTCTCTCCTTTCCATCTTTCTTCCTTTCTTCCTTCCTTCCTTCCTTCCTTCCTTCCTTCCTTCCTTCCTTCCTTTCTTTCTTTCTTTCTTTCTTTCTTTCCTTCTCTCTCCCCTCCCTCCTTTCCTTCCTTCCTTTTTTCCTTCCTTTTCATCAATGGTGAAATTTACTTATTTCTATTTTTGCCTCTTATTTTGAAGTTATTTCTTACAGGAGGAATGCCAGCTTCCTTTCACCATGGTAAAAGCAGAAATCCTTGCCAACCTTGAACTGATGGGCATATACCTTGTTTGGAAGGATTTCCATAGGAGAAGTTTCCCACATTTTCTTTTTAACTTCACCCTGGCACATCTGGGTTATTTGAATCTCAATGCAGTCATCTGCTGTAGTAGATTCTTCCCCTCGATCATTAGATCACTGTCTAATTTGAGGAGCATGTTTTCTATGCCTTCAAATAACTGAATGATAAAAGCGTTCGACTGTACTTAATCACATCAGAGCCTTTCGACTTGCTGCTAATAACTTCCTCTCAGGTGGCTATTAGTACATTAATCACCACCTTTTTTTTTTACGGTTATCCGCTACTTTACATTTCATCCAATTTTCCTATCAGTCAGATCATGGCATCCTGCTGTTCCATGAGCATTAAAAAGGCTCCATCACATGCTCTGATGAGACCCAGATACACCATGTCCATGTCATCCCACTAGCTGCCAGACTGGTAAGAGCATCAGAAAGAAAATGAGGTATGACTTGCCGGAAGCAAGCCCCTGCTGACTCCTTGAAATCGTTCCTTCTTTATCCAAAGGGCTAATAAATCTATCGTCTGATAATTCACTCTCCAATTTTACCAGGAATTGTCATCAAGTGTGTCTATTTGAAGCTTCCGGTACCCATGGCTTTGCCCTTTTACTTCATTGCAGTTCTTCAAAGGGAGCTGAAATTGGCTTTGTAATCACACATTTATGTTCTGCACACCTTGCGGTAAAAGTCCTCTGGACCTGGAGACTCCATCCCTGTCACAGGGCCAGCCCTCTCTTACCTTCCCCTCAGCTGTCGGGGACGCAGCTCCTGTTTCCTCCCAAAGCTTCACTGGAAAGATCCATCTTGCTAACAGAAAAGGTTGGAAAAACCAAGTAGGGTAGAAGGAGTTCTGTCTTCTATCATCTGTTAACACTGAACCCAAACCTAGGGCTCCTGCTGGCCTTGAGAGCACTTCCTGTGAGCTTTCTTACCAAGCTCCTCCGGCTATTAGTCCTTTGGCAAATCATTTCTCCTATGGCCGCTCCATCCCACCCTTTCTGAAATGAGGATAACCAGAGTACTACCTGATAGGGCTCCTCATGGAGGTTAGAAGAAAATCACCTGAAGCCAGCAAATATATGTTAGTATTTACAAACACACATGAAGCCCTGAAGGGGTAAATGCTGCATCCAGAAATGGGAACAGCTTTCTCATGGGCTATGACCTGAATTCTGTCCCAACCTGGCCACTGATACCTAGGCACAGAGAGAAGGGACTATTTTTATATTCTGTGTGGGTCACAGGGCTCTCTGCGGAAACAAATAACGACGATTGTAAGCTTGTTGAAATTGCTTAAATGTTAAGCACCTAATTACTGGTTTTCTGAAGACCTTCACGAGCAAGAGCACCCATCCAAATATTGGCAAACCTGGATAGCTGTGCCATTTCTAATGGTGAGGGATGTTCAACGTCATACTCAGAGGACGTTTATAAAGGCCCACAAAGGAGTAGCTATGACACATTTTAAAAATATACTACACATAGCTAAAAATCAATACAGGTTTGTTCATTCACAGTTACTGCTGGGCCATGGTCAGAGAATATGGCGGAGGAGAAGGTGATTTTGACCAACAGTTAGGAGACCTGGGGTCAAATCTCGCTGGTTGCCTTCCAGAGAATAACTGTAAAGTGACCGTTGCTGGTTCTCTAGGTCTTCACTTCAAGAGGGCCGCGTAGACGCTCTCCTTTACCAGGTATAACCGGGGACCCTGGATCATGTCCAATAGGGCTAAAAAATTCCAAGAGATCCCTGATTTTCCCTAGTACTGTCATAATAAAAGCATATGAGAGCTGGCATGAGAAAATATAATTTCTACAAAATGCTTGATTTGCAAAAACAGTAGGAAAACACATAATGGACTCAGTCCTAGAAGCTCCAGAGTGGGTAATACCCTTGGACTACAGGATCCTGGACATCTGTATCTAATTCAAGAATAACAAACAGAGGTCCAGTGATGGGACGTCTGTGTGGAGACGTGGGGAGTGGGCTGGGGGGAGATACATGAGCCAATCTGAAGCACGGCTTTTATGATCTGAGCTAACATTTTTTTCCAGCTTAGCGTAGACCAGCACAGTGAAGCTGCTAACTGTTTGGAATCTTTAGTCCAACAGACCCTGATCCGTGTGTCTGGAAGGGAACTCCGTCCCTTCCAGATCTCTCTCTTTTTTTTTTTTTTCTCGGTACGCGGGCCTCTCACTGTTGTGGCCTCTCTCGTTGTGGAGCACAGGCTCCGGATGCGCAGGCTCAGCGGCCATGGCTCACGGACCCAGACGCTCCGCGGTATGTGGGATCTTCCCAGACCGGGGCACGAACCCGTGTCCCCTGCATCGGCAGGCGGACTCTCAACAACTGAGCCACCAAGGAAGCCCCAGATCTCTTTTACTGTCAAGATTCTATTTTCCAATCTGAAGCTATGGTTGCCCAGAGGGGGCAAATCACACCTTCCATGTGATTGAAAGAACATAGAGATCCTTGACCCCAGATCCAGACCCCAGCCAGAAACCGACTTTGTGTGTAGAGGGCTTATATCATTTAGAAACTTCAGACCTTGGAGTCTGCCTTAAGTGTACTATTTCTCAAAGTTCTTGGCCCCAAACCCCAATCACGTAGGCTCCTGTGTGTGAAAAAGTGTTCTGTGTCTGTCTGGGTTCAGAGATTCTGCCCATCAGTTTCTAAAGATATATATATATATATATATAGTGTTAAATAATATGTATGCTATATCATATATATTACATATACATACATTACATCTTATATATCATATATTATATATATTACAAACATACCACTATACCTTAACTTGGAAAGAAAAAAATGTGCCTCAAACAACGATTTTAAAATATATTCCTATAATTAACAATAACACATAACATTTTGAGTTTTTAATCTATACCATGCGGTCTTCTAAGCTTATTGTGTATTTTTTTTCCATCATAAAAGCAACCCTATATGCATTTGTCAAAACCTATAGAATGTACAGCAACAAGAGTGAGCCCTAATGTAAACCACGGGCTTTGGGTGGTAATGACATGTCCATGTAGGAGGGGTGACAGGAACCCTCTGCCCTTCCTGGTCAACTTTGCTGTGAAACTGAAACTTCTCTTAAAAAAATGAAGTCTATTTTAAAAAGTCCCTAAGGTAGATACCATTATTATCCCCATTTTAATGGGAATAAGGACTAGAGAGATGAGAAAAACTAGTTACAGGAATGTCTGGCATCTCCCTCTGTGCTCACACACCAAGTAAGTGGCAGAGATAAGGTTCAAACTCACCCAGCCAGCTCCAGAGCCCACAGCGATCTGTATAAAGTAAAAATAGACACTGATTCCAATTTTTAAAAACCTACATCACTAAGCTCTTCCTTTCTGTGTTTGCTTTAAAAATAATCGAGATGTTGGAGATTGAAAAATGATACCTAGGGGTTATTGAATATTTGTCTTAAGATCTTTAAGTTCACCAGTGAATGCCAAGTAGAAGACTCTTGTCTTAAAGACATAGGATAAGAAAGATTTTTTTCAGCCTTTGCAACTTTTTTTTTCTCTGTTTCTTTGATGGCTCTTTCAATACCCACTCTTCCTGATGAGGGGCCACCCTGCTGTATCTTGGAACCAGTATTATTACTGTATTTCTGCTTAAATAACTATATAGAAATTTCCCATGAATCCATAGTTTAATAAGACTACCACTGTTTTACCTTATTTTTCTTTTTATTAAAATTAAGTGCCAACCACTGTTCATCTGCTTTTCCTCAAATATTCCCCCTGCCTGGAATGCTCTGTTCCTTTCCAGGTTGCCAAGTCCTGTTCATCATTCAATCACAGTTCCTCCAAAAAGCCTTTTTCAATAACACTCACAGAGGGAGACTGCTGCCCTCTCTGAAAGTCCCAGCACTGACCATGTGCTCTGTGTGGACATCGCTGGGGACCAGCCACTCTCCACGTTGTAGACAAAGGCAACTTTTCATATTCCTTTACATCCTCAGGGAGATCGTCATATCTCTTTACATACATTACGCTCTTGATTCCCACAGAGCTGCAATATGTAGCATATACAAGGTAGCCTAAATATTTATGCTGATTGAAAATGCTTCCTTGATCCAGCAATCCCACTCTCGGGCATATATCAGGAGAAAAACAGGGCTTGAATGGATACATATACCCCAATGCTCATTGCAGCACTATTTACAAGAGCCAAGACATGGACACAACCTAATTGTCCATCGACAGATGAATGGATAAAGAAGATGTGGTACATACATACAATGGAATATGTAACTCAGCCATTAAAAAGAATGAAATAATGCCATCTGCAGCAACTTGGACAGACCTGGAGATTATCATACTAAGTGAAGTAAGTCAGAGAAAGACAAATATATGATATCGCTTATATGTGAAATCTCAAAAAAAAATGATACAAATGAACTAATTTAAAAAGCAGAAACAGACTCACAGACTTAGAGAATGAACTTATGGTTACCTGGAGGAAGGGTGGTGGGGAGGGATAGATTGGGAGTCTGGGATTGACATGTACACACTGCTATATATAAAATAGATAACCAACAGGGACCTGCTGTACAGCACAGGGAACTCTGCTCACCACTCTGTAATGACCTATATGGAAAAGAATCTGAGAAAGAATACGGTAGACACATGTATACGTAAAACTGAATCACTTTGCTGCACACCTGAAACTAACACAACATGGTTAATCAACTCTACTCCAGTACAAAATAAAAATTAAAAAAAAAACCCAAACCGAAAAAAAAAAAACCCTTGTGAAATTGTCAGGAAAACCAGAGCAGGCAATGTTTCTGGGCAGTTTACTCAAATAATACTAAAATAATTAATTGGATTTAGATGGAAATTAAGATTAATAAAGTATTTTATACTTTTTTATGAACATATTTTCGGGTATATTTGACTGATTAAAAGTACTATAAAAAACTTTATTTTACTGTGTTAAATTGCTTAATTTCCGTATGCAATATAAATAGACAGAAATCATTTGTCTCTACGCATGGAAATTTTAAATTGTTTTACACCCACTGAGACCTTTGGCCAGATGTAGGTATTTCTAAAGAGCTGAAGCTATTTTGACTAGTGAAATTCATCCCTAACGCATTCAGTTGTCTTATCCTTTTAAAAAGAAGTTTGTATTTTAGCAATGATACACCATTCAAACTTTTGAAAAGTGAGGCTTAAAAGCTGTAAGATATTTAACCTGTTCTAAAGAAATACATTTGCAAACATTTATCTAAAGAAGTTTCATTGAAAACAATGTCATCTGTTTTCTTTTCAATCATCGCCTTCTAGTTTTTCAAATGAGAATCAGAGAAAGCATTTCCTCAGGACCAGGGTTATCCAAGATGGACGTCACTAGACACAGTCTGTCAAGTTCTTGAAATGAGGGTGGTGAAGTTCTGTAAGTGCAGAATATAAGAAGAGAAAGTAAAATAGGTATCTTACAACGTTTATGTCAATTATATGTTGACAAAACTCTTTTAGATCTATTGGCTTAAATAAAACATTATTAAAGCTAATTTCACATATTTCTTCTTATTTTTGAATGTGTGTCTACTGACGATTTAAAATGGCTTATATGGCTCACATTCCATTTTTATTGGTCATCACTTTTCAAGACAGTAACTTCTAGGAAGATCTTATTCATCCTCCAATAAAGAGTTGGAATTGTATTGTTCACAAAAAGACTTGATTTTTCTGAAATACACTAGCATAAGGCTTTCCTTCATCTGATAATAAGAGATGATGAGGGTAATGCGTGTTAGTCCAAACAGGAAAAAAAAAAGTAGAAAAAAGAAGAAAAAAGCCATTACAGTTTAATTTCTTTCAATTATTTTTAATATATGATTTTACAAACATGCCACACGAACACCCCAGCTTTTAGCTTTGGGTGGAAAAATTGATTTGAGGGAGGGATTGATCCCTTGTCTACCAACATGACGAGTCCAAAGATAAATAGATTAACCATATCAGCTAATAAGGATGCAATTCCATGGGCGCTCCGGAGCAGATGTTTTCTTCTGTGCCATGTTGATCGAAAAACTGACAAGGGACATTTAAAATACGTTGCTGGGAGACTCCATATTATAACGAATCTCATTAATAGTAATTAGGATTTGTTTCTTCCAAGCCACCAAGTCTGATATTCTCCCTTTTATCAGTCAGTAGAGCTTAAATGCCGTACAGCGCCCTAGCAACTGACAATATCATTTTGTTTCTAAGAATATGTCGTAAGCTGTAAGCCACTTGTAAGCAGGAAATGTTTATTTTCTTCTTGCCCAACGGTTCACATTGGCCTGACAACAGCCATATCACAGAGTTTTAAAAATCATGACTGGAAATAGGACATAACATACATGTCACGACATCACCGGTGACTTTTAATCACAATTATAGACAGACCGCAAATCAAAGCAAGCACTTTTCTTGCCTTGTCTGAAGAGTTCACTTGGAATTCATTATGGAAAATCATGACCCTTGTCCTGTGAACATCGTCTGGGAAGAGTGGGATGTTTATTTATGTAAATGGGCGAGACGGACGATTTTCTTGCATCAGTTCCTCCAGAAGCACGGTGATCTGGTTAGTCCTCGCTTTCATTTACGTGGGCAGACGTTTGCTCCAAAGATGGGCAAGACTGCTTCTTTTGACAGAGCCTGCCAAGTGGAGTCCTACTGTATTGGCAGACTGTGAATAGCACAGATATGCTGGCACAGTGACAGGGGCACGGGAGGCCATGCTCTTAGAGAAGGGTTTCTGCTACATCACCCAGACAGCCTGCCCTTCACAAGTGTCCCAGCCACCGTGCCCCTCCCAGACACACAGCCAGCGAATATGAATGCCAACCTAATTATATATTTTGGCTTCTGTTCTCAAAATAAGCTGTACTTAAGCAAAATTTAGTACCGTCTTATGTGTTCCTACAGCTGGTTAATTACAAGACATTTCAGTTTTCGGAGTAGGAAATTCACCATACGAAGATCGGCCACTATTTAAAGAGGGTTGTTCGCTGCACTTCCAGGGACCCACGACTGGAAAGCATGTTGAACACTCTGAAGATGGTCCTGAGCTGGGAGAGAGAGGAGCATGGTTTTGATTCAGAGCCCAAAGCATTTTTTATGCTTTAGGTCAGTGTACTGTGAAAGACACTTGCTACAAAAAACATGTCTTTCTGATAATACTTCCCCTAAATCCCTCCCAATAAGTGATTCCTAGATGGGGGTTGGCTGGGGAAGAGATGGGCAAAGCCAAAAGCTAGAAAAAGAGAATGCTTGTTCTTCAAAGTCCCTCGATGAGGGGAACAGAATTATAGAGCATTAAAGACCGGAAGAAACCTTAGAAATCATCCAGTTAAGGGGTATTGCAATACTTCTTTTTTATCGAAGTATAGTGGATTTACAATGTTGTGTTAATTTCTGCTGTACAGTAAAGTGACTCAGTTATACATATATATACACTCTTTTTCATAATCTTTCCCATTATAGTTTATCACAGGATATTGAGTTCCCTGTGCTATACAGTAGGAGCTTCTTCTTTATCCATCTTATATCTGATAGTTTGCATCTGTAATCCCAAACTCCCAATCCATCCCTCCTTCCTCCTCCCCCTCCCCCTTGGCATCCAAGAGTCTGTTCTCTATGTCTGTGAGTCTGTTTCTGTTTTGCAGATATGTTCTTCGTTTGTGTCATACTTTAGATTCCACATATAAGTGATATCATATGGTATTTGTCTTTCTCTTTCTGACTTACTTCACTTAGTATGACAATCTCTAGTTCCATCCATGTGGCTGCAAATGGCATTATTTCGTTCTTTTTTATGGCTGAGTAATATTCCATAGTATATATGTACCACATCTTCCTTATCCCCTCATTTGTTGATGGACATTTAGGTTGTTTCCATGTCTTGGCTATTGTGAATAGCGCTGCCCTGAGCATAGGGGTGCATGTGTCTTTTTCTAGTTTTGTCTGGATATATGCCCAGGGATGGGATTGCTGGATCTTATGGCAACTCTATTTTTAGCTTTTTGATGAAACTCCATACTGTCTTCCACAGTGGCTGCACCAACTTACAATCCCACCAACAGTGTGGAAGGGTTCCCTTTTTTCCACACCCTCTCCAGCATGAAATGCTGACTTCTGAAAGACAAATACATCTATCTAAGCAGAGGTCAACCTGTAAATCCGATGAAGTTGGGTCTGCCCTGGGTCCTGGAAGCTCCCACAGGCTTACGGTAGGAAAACCCCTGAGCAGTACACACAGCTCTTTTCACAAGGAGAGAAGTGGCTTTTCTGATATAACTATTATATTATCAGTATTATGTGACATCAAAGGCTAATGTATTAGCTGGAGACTGCTGGCTAATGCCCAGGACAGAAGAAAAAAGAACTTATGTGTGTCACAAACTGTGCTCCATCCTACAGTTCCCTCCCCAGATCAACAACTGAAATAGGCTGTTTGCCTTGGTGCTAAGTCTTTAGAAAATAAGCCCTGTTTGCCTTGCAGACATTTTACAGGTTAGAGTCAGAATCATTAAATGCTTCGTAGAGCAGCAAGTGAGAATATTTTGAAAGGACGCTTGTATTAGGTAAAATAAAGTTGCTATGTTAATAAAGATCCTTGAAGAAACAGGAAGGCAAACAAATTATTTTAAATGAATTCCTTAATTTTTCTTCCCGGATGAAGCAGCTTCTTGGCCTTTGTCAGTTAGCCTTTGGCCTTGACTTATATCAGAGTAGGAATAATGGTTATCACTGCAAACTCTTCTGAAGCAATAAAAGAGTGTCTGACCGTCCGGGGGATGGTGGATCCTACTGGAGGGTCACCTGGGCTTTCTGCTGAGCTGCGCTTCTCTGCTGTCGTGTTCCTCTTCTTGCTTTTTCTTTGTTTTGTAAAGAAGTGTATGTTCAATAAGTTTTCACGTGTGAGTGTGTGGTTATGTGGCTGTGTGTGAATGTGTGTGTGCTGATATGTCAGTGGGTGGTTGTGTGTGTGTGAATGTGTGTGGTTGTGTGTGTGTTTACATGTGTGTGATTGTGTGTGAATGTCTGTGTTAATGTGTGTCTGGCTGTGTGTGAGTGTGTGTGTGTGCGTAAGTGTGTGGTTGTGTGTGTGTACCCAGTTTGTCAGGTAGAGCACTGGCTTTAGAGGGAGAGATTTGATTCTGCTTCTCTCCTCCATCCCCCCGAGGATGTCTAACCCACCTGGCCTCACTCTGGATCCTGCGTCAGCAACCTCTGAAGTTGTGATGCTCAGGGCGCCGGGTCCACCCCGCTGACTTCCTGATTCACTAGGTCTGGGGCGGGTCTGAGAATTTAGACTTCTGGCCTTTTCCCAGGCGATACTCTTGCCGCTGCTCCAGAACATTCAAAACTTTCTGTTACGTGTACCTATAGATAATAGACCTACGTACAGCCAGAGCAGTTGTAAGGAATAAAGTATGCAAGTGGTCTAGCACCATGCGTAAAATAGTAAACAAGAAAAAACAAAATAGGTACTGCCTATTGGTGTTGGTTTCCTGCGGCTGCCGTAACGAAGTACCACGAACTGAGTAGCATAAACAGCCAATATTCATTTTCTCACAGCTCTGGAGGCCAGGAGCCCGAGATCAAGGTGTCTGCAGGGCCGTGCCCCTCTTCCTAACTTCTGCTTGTGCCAGAAATCGTTGGTGCTGCCTGGCTTGCAGCTGCCTCACGCCACGTGACCTTTCTCCTTCTGTCAGGACACCAGTCATTGGATTAAGGCCCACCTGGATGACCTCATCTTGACTCGACTGCATCTGCAAGGACCTATTTCCAAATAAAGCCGCATTCCCAGGTACCAGAGGTTAGGATTTAGACATTCATTCTGGGGGGACACAGTTGAACCCACAGCACTATTACTGTTCGTGAATCAAGGAACATAAAACATGAGGGTTTCATATCTTCTCTCACACTTCTTCAGTTCTTTAGAGTGTCATGGAGGTAGGTGCTCCATTAGCCTAACTGAAGGAACAGGTCTAACCTGCTTTCTCCCTGTGTTCACTGGGGTCTTGACAAGTAATAAGAAAAGAGAACCCCACCATTGGGCATGACTGTGTCCTGTGGTTAAATGCCATTGCTTTTTCATCTGCAGTCATAACACAACAGAGAAAATGACCAGTTTTGAAGAGCTCCAGATCATGCACCATGGGAATTGGATATAGAAATTCTGGATTTTTATTACAAACCAAAGAGATTGTTTTAAAAGCCGTTTGAGGGCTTCCATATAACATATGGTAAAGAGGTTGCCTCAGTACGTATAAACTAAATAGTTCTACTTCAGATGATAACAGATATCATTTTCTTGAAAAGTGTAGATATGCTGTTTCCTTTCACAATGCAGTTCAATAATCTATGTAATCTAAGACATGTATAGAGATGCCTTTGGCTTTTTGTATGATGGTTGTCTAACTGCAATGATTCCATTTCTTTTTAATTGAAGCATAGTTGATTTACAGTGTTGTGTTAGTTTTAGGTGTACAGCAGTGATTCAGTCATACATATATATATATATTTTCAGATTCTTTTCCCTTATAGGTTCCTACAA
The DNA here is from genome assembly GCF_059928025.1 of Delphinapterus leucas. NCBI lineage: Eukaryota > Metazoa > Chordata > Mammalia > Artiodactyla > Monodontidae > Delphinapterus > Delphinapterus leucas. The sequence goes on along the minus strand of NC_143146.1, from coordinate 3,731,640 downwards.
AATATTAAGTACAGTCCCTTGTGCTCTACAGTAGGTCCTTGTTGTTTGTCTATTTTACTTATAGTAGTGTGTATCTGTTAATCCCAAACTCCTAACTTATCCCTCCCTGCCCTTTCCCCTTTGGTAACAATAAGTTTGTTTTCTATATCTGTGACCCTATTTCTGTTTTGTATATAATTTCATTTGTATCATTCTTTTAGATTCCATTCTTAAGATTATATATAATCTTATATTATATAAGATATAATATGGTGTTTGTCTTTCTCTGTCTGGCTTACTTCACTCAGTATGATAATCTCTAGGTGCATCCATGTTGCTGCAAAAGGCATTATTTCATTCTTTTTTATGGCTGAGTAATATTCCTTTATATATATGTACCACATTTTCTTTACCCATTCATCTGTCGATGGACATTTAGGTTGCTTCCATATCTTGGCTATTGTCAAGAGAGCTGCTATGAACACTGGGGTGCATGTATCTTTTTGAATTATGGTTTTCTCTTTACTATGGGAATTATCAGTCTCTAACTTGCAAGTATATCTAGTGACTTTCTGAAAGGCCTTTATAAATCCTCCCTCATATAGATGAGGGCTGCAAGCCCTACACTGGAAAGCTCTGCTGCTGGATGAGCATGACATGGGGTGTTGGCAATTGTAGCCTCCTTCAGTATCTTACACTCAGCCTAGTATCGTTCCATGGTATTTTGGCTTTAAAAACAATTCAGAAAAAATTACACTAAGGCAATAATTACAATTGAAATCTCTCTCTCTTTTCTGACTTAGCACAATACCTTGGCCACCGGCTAGTCATCTTCTATTTGAGGAAGTAGAAAAACTAAACAATTGACAACTTTACTCTTCATCTCCTACTTGGAAAATGTTTTCAGATCTCAGATTAAGATTTCCAATCATCTGAGCTCGATGGTACAAGCTTCATCTAAGTTCTTTTATATATTTCAATAGTATTGATTTAAAATCCAATGTAAGTACTGGTCTTTTCTTGTGCTTAAGAAAAAAAAACACAACAATGTTTCAAAGTAATGGCCTCAGAAGCATGAAATATTGTAGCCCTTGATTAAATTTTGTAGCCTCCGATTACATTAGAGCTATGAAATATGGCCCACTCGCTAGCTGGCAATGGATAGGTTGTTAATATATCTGTATTGCTTCCATATTCAGGTAGAACCAGAGCCCCCTGTCTACTCAGAGGTAGATAAATGAGGAACGGTGCCATGACCATATAACACCAAGGTGTCAAGAAAACTAAAAACAGAAATTCAATTACCTTCCTAGTCCTTCTTATATTTCTCCTTTACATAGCGCTTCATCATTAGAAGAGGCCACTGGTTCTTTAATTCACTTTTCTTTATAGACTGTCTTGTCATAGACTCCAACTCAAACTACTTACCTGGCCACAAGGTTCCAATGTACCTTCAGTAGAAGCTGTAGATCTTGCTTTCTACGGAATTAACATGACCCAGACCCATCAGAATTTCCCCCTTTATTTGTAGATCTAACCTGAACTACTCAAAGAAATAACTATAACCAGGCCCATAGGCAAAATATTACTTCAGGTACAGACTCCACGGTATGTATTTATATCTTCATATCCCAGGCCCCTGGTACTTACCCAGTTGAAATGATCTAGTTAGTTGTACTTATGAAAAGTAAATGAGAGTTGACATTCAGTTCTTCCAGTTATTCAGGACATACAGACACATTCACATAAGAAAAAACAATTTTGATGTCCTATAATGACAGATGGCCTTGAAGATCCTCATTGATGCTAAGATCTCCCTTATTCTGTCAAATACTTGTTAAGTCTAATTCTCCTTTGGCCTTGCCCCTGGTCCCGGTTCAATTTTTAGCTCACCTGGTCCCCACCTGCTATTTCTGCCTGGACCTATTAAATCAATATTTCACATAAAGTGGTAAGGGTAGGGTTGAAGCTACATGGCCAGGCTAGCATCCACGTTTACTGCACACACACTGAATACCAGGTCTGAGATGGCAGGATTAATCAATCCCATTCATAACCTAAAATGTCTAACACTTTCATCAGGAGACTAAAGAAAGAAATATTTGAAACTATCCATTAAGATTAACACTGGGGGCTTCCCTGGTGGCGCAGTGGTTGAGAGTCCGCCTGCCGATGCAGGGGACACGGGTTCGTGCCCCGGTCCGGGAAGATCCCACATGCCGCGGAGCGGCTGGGCCCGTGAGCCATGGCCGCTGAGCCTGCATGTCCGGAGCCTGTGCTCCGCAACGGGAGAGGCCACAACAGTGAGAGGCCCGCGTACCGCAAAAAAAGATTAACACTGGGAGGTAAACGGGTTCAAAATAAAAAGCAGAAAATCAAAGATGATTCAATCTGAAGACAGGAAACAGCTCCCTGATCATTTTAAATTTGTGCATTCCTTTTGGTAGAGTCAGTTGATAACAAACAGGTTGTAAAATCTATTGATTTTGGAGAAAACGGAGGGAAGAATCAAATTACGAGTTTTGCCACTTTCATCCAAGGAAAGGATATCCACCACCCCCTACCCCACCTTGGTCCACCTGTCCTCAGGGGAAGGTTATGGCCACCCCCTTTGACACCTACGTCCCTCACTCAACATTTTCTCTCCAAAACAGACAAAACACTGCTTCCCCTCGTTCCTTCTGTGCTCTCCCCTTCATCTGAAAGCATCTGACATGTTTCTAAAAATCTGATTGATGAAAAGATAGTTCATTGAGGTGAACTTTCCACTTACTGAACATGCAGCAGAGTCGTCTCCAGCAGAAAATGAGCAAAGAGATCTCTGCTTTGCATCTTGGCCCCCAAACCATTCCCAACAGTGATGGGTGGGGCAGACAAGCGTCCACTGTGCTGCAGGCTAAGATAGGTCCTAAGAAAAATTCAAAGGTATCTGCCGGCAGGTGTGGGTGTCACAGGAAGAGCAGACAAAGCAAAGTGTGGGCCCTCAAGGTAGAGCTTTTCTGGTTCCTGAAAGAGCCACCTGGGAAAAGGCAGGTGGTCTGTCTGTTGTTGAAATGATCAACCACACACAGAAAAAGAAAAAGATGATTATTTTCAAGTGAAAGTAATCTCTAAACTATAAGGTATGATACCAATATATCACTTGGTTAATTAGTCAAACAGTGAAGCAAAAGGTATGTGAAATGATAAGTGACCATTGATTTGAACTTGGCTTTGAGGGAATTAGCAGGAAAAGAGGGAACCAAGCGGGGATGCCCTTACCTGTTCAGGCCAGAACCTTCAATTCTCAGCTTCCCCTGTCTTGCTCAACAGATCAGCACTGGACAGCAGACCCGTAGACCCAGAACTGTGCAGGCTGCCCGTGTCACCAAAGAGAAATCGACATGTGATCTGCAGCCCATCAGTCAACCAGAATTCCGCCTGGCGTCAGAGAAAACTGAGTCAACACGCACCCCATCCTCCATTCAGTCCCCTCTAAGTCACATCCAGGGGGCGACAGGGTGTATTATACCATGATCAGTTTGTCATTCCTAGAAATCGCTGGGAAAACAAAAGGACAAAACTGATGAAATAAATAAATGAAAGAACCCGAGTCACACAGTATTAGAAAGATACATCTTCATACACGAGTCACAGAAATGGATCACCCTTTCAGCGTGTGATAGCCGCATAAGCATATATTATCACGTCTTTTACTGTCTTGCCTTTGCAGTGTTAAGGTGCTTGGAATGCTTGAGTCCGTGTTTTGATGGCAAACAGCCTCACATCCACGTTGGGAGTAGATGGGATAGCAATCAGAAATAAATGAAATCTGGAAGAGCTGCTGGGTTTTCTGTGGGTGAGTGAAGATGGGCAGCCAGTGTCCCAGCGCTGGTTTTAAAGATGAGAAAACTGGGTGTAAGTTAGCGGCAAAATTGTTGCAAGAATCAATCTATTCCTGTTTTATGAGGTAGATTGTCTGAACTTTAAAGATGGAGCATAATGCAGTGGATACATTAATTTGAAGAAGGTCTTCTTTTTATTTTTATTTTATTTTTAAAATAAATTTATTTATTTATTTGTGGCTGCGTTGGGTCTTCGTTGCTGTGGGCTTTCTCTAGTTGCGGTGAGTAGGGACTACTCTTTGCTGTGGTGCGCGGGCTTCTCATTGCGGTGGCTTCTCTTGTTGCGGAGCACGGGCTCTAGGCTTGCGGGCCTCAGTAGTTGTGGCTCACAGGCTCTAGAGCGCAGGCTCCACAGCTGTGGTGCACGGGCTTTGTTGCTCCGCGGCATGTGGGGTCTTCCCGGACCAGGGCTTGAACCTGTATCCCCTGCATTGGCAGATGGATTCTTAACCACTGCGCCACCAGCAAAGTCCCTGAAGAAGGTCTTTTTTTAAATTTTCCTTAACCATTTTAAGTAACTTTGTTATTATTCTCATTTTTGAGATGAGGGATTCAGGGCTGTCATAGACTTTCTGTATGTGTGTCCTGGGGCTGCCTTAAAAAAGTCCCACACACCAGGGGGCTGAAAACAACAGAGATCTATTCTTTCATCTGTCTGGAGGCCAGAAGTCCAAAACCAAGGCGTCAGGAGGGCTGTGCTCCCACTGAAACCAGGCAGAGGATCCTCTGCTTCTTTTGGCTTCTAGAAGCCCCGGACATTCCTTGCTTTGCAGCTTCCTCCCTCCAATCTCTGCCTTCGTCATCAGAGGGCTTCCCTCTGGGTCTGTCTTCACAGGCTGTCTCCTTATAGGGATACCAGCCTCATACTGGATCAGGGTCCCCCTTATTCCAGCATGATCTCATCTTAACTCATTCTACCAACAATGACCTCACGGCAATGAAGGTCATACTCTGAGGTGCTGGGGGTTAGGATTTCAACCTATCTTTGATTTTGTGGGGGAAGAACATTTATTTTAACCCAGAATATTTATCTAAAATAATCAAGTCGGTTAACTGGCTTTGATCTCTTGCCATATTATCCCTGCACCCCTTCCCTGGGCAGAGCAGAAAAGATATTTGGGAACAGGAGGGAGGGAGCAGGCTGGTGGGCACAGACACATATTTTACAATATGGAGCTACCACAGGCCAAACAGGTCAGGCCGGATTCTGGGAGCAGGAAAGACAGCAGTGAATGCCAGGGACAATGGACCCAACAGCAGGCAGATGACAATTTCTTGGGGAAGGAGACCAACAAAACAAACAGCCCGTCCATCAGACGACACATAGAAATGCGAATTAACAGAGAAGGGTTGGTTCACTATAATCACTATGTAGAGAGACAACAGCCGTATGTGGTGGGGCAGGACTGGACTCTCCTTTAGCCCGGGCAGCCTGGGCGTAGCTAACTGGGGTCATTGCAGGTCCCTCCATCAGAAGACACACACGTGCTCTCTTTAGCCTTCAGGGCACTTTGCTAGTTGACATTGTCACAACTACAAGTAGCGCATCTCACATCCCTTTGTCCTGACAGTGGCAATTCCCACACTACTACTTGTGCATCACGTGGAGGTGGGCTCCATTCCATGGCCCCTCTGCACAGCCAGCGATGCCCGCCCCGCTCATGCTGCATTTAGGCTGTGGTCCAGTCCTACCGTGCACATTCTATGGCAGATTAGGAAATGAACAACTGAACTCTCAGGCAGGATCTTACAAAAATCAAAATCTCAAATTCTGAGCTCTGTCTTTTCTAATCCAATCCTTTCTTTGGTACAAGAGTTCCACTGCCCCACAATCACGGGCTGGGTGGGGCTGGAGGACCTTGCTGGGAAGAACTTTGGCTCTGAGATACCTTCTCTGTCTGTAGATAGGCTGTAATCAGATCTCTTGTTGCCCCGTGATGACCTTAGCACTCTCCCACCATGTGCTGTGTGACAGTCAACATCTGACAGCGTGCTTAGCAGTGATGCTCTGGATCAATGAAAAAGGAAGGAAATGTTCAAAGAGAGCAGCGTGCATATGTCTTGACATTCAAAACCCAACTGAATTAAGAAATTTCTAGCATCCGATGGGGAATCAAGTAAGGAAGTGTCTGCACACCAGAATTTACCAGGAGATGCTCTAGCCCTTGCCCTATTTCCCCTTCACTTTACAATCAAGCTCTTCACCTCTCACTCACTGAACAGGAATCTTGTTTCTGTTCTTAAACCGTTGAAACTTGTCACTAAGGATTTTCCAAAAGCCCAAAACTTACCTGATGTCTCTACTGCCTTTGGCATCGAACACTATTCCAACCTAGAGAAACTCTTTCCTTCGATTCTGGGAGAATAGTAAATTTCCTCTTATCACTCCTACTGCCCTGACTTCTCTCCAAGGTTCTTTTCTCTGTCTGACTTCTTAGAAGCCTGGTATCCTCCAAGGATCTCTTCTCTTCTCACCTTGCAGACCTGAGTGTGAATCTTGGCAACTCGATGATGAGCTATGTGACCTTAGGCAACTTAACCTCTTCCAGCTTCCATGTACCAATTACAACATGGAAAGAATCACAGAGCAACTTCAGTGGAACCAACAGGATCAGAGAAAGCAGAGCCTGTGTCCGTAGTTACAGAGCACAGAGCAGGCAGAGAGGATGGTTTATCTTGGGTCCATGCGTTCACCACGCAGCTTCTATTTGGTAAGCTGTTCTCTCCACCCTGGTCTTTTGCTTTATCTTACTTGTTTGTCTCCCTGTGTAGACTGAGATTCTTATGGTCCAGAGCTTTTATCTTGTTCTACCCAGTTCCCAGCCCAAAGGGGATGTGAAGGCAAAGTTTGCTGACTGTTGTATTAGTTACCTATTGCTGAGTAACAAATCACCCCAAAGCTCAGCAGCTTTTATCAGTCTGTTGGGGTCGCCATAACACAGCACCACAGGCTGGGTGGCTTAAACAACAAAAGTTTGTTCTCTCAAAGTTCTGGTGTCCAGAAGTCTGAGATCAGGGTGTCAGCAGGGTTGCTTCCTCCTGAGGTCTCTCTCCTCGGCTTGCCAACAGCCACCTTCTCACTGGGTCCTCACATGGCATTTCTCTGGGTGTTGCTCGCCTGGTATCTCCCTCTTCGGATAAGGGCGCCAGTCCTATCAGATCAGGGCCCCACCCTTAGAACCTCCTTTTTAACCTTAACTACCTCCTTAAGGGCCCTCTCTCCAAATATAGGCACACTGGGGGTTAAGGCTTCAACATATAGGTTTTGCAGGGACAGAATTCAGTCCCTAACAGAACGTAAACAGCCTTTATCACTCACAGTTCCCATGCACCAGGAGCCTGGGCACTGCTTAGTGGGTCCTCTGGCTCAGGCTGTCTCTCAGGCTGCAGCCCAGATGTCATCCAGGTCTGCAGTCATTGCAAACTCTACCGAGAGGAGAGAAGTCTCTTCCAAGCACACTCAGGTGGTAAGCTCCCTCCTGAGGGTCCCTCTCTGGCTGTTGGCCTGAGGCTGCTCTCGGTCCCTTGACCTGTGGGCCTTTCTAGCTTCATCAGAGTCAACACTTAAGAAGAGACAGAGGAAGAGAGAGGAGAGAAAAAGGCAGATAAGCTGACTTCATGCAGCCCTTCTGCTGGACACACCCGTCATTAAGAGATGGAACCAAGTCCAGCCATACTCAGGGGAGGGGACCACAGAGGGCATCAATCTGGGGGGCAGGGGGCATTGGGACTTGTGTCACGATGCTGCGTGCCCAGCCAGTCCAGGCCTGGGAGCACGGCTACACAGGAACAAGAGTGTCGAAAGAAGTAATGGAAATATGGATGACAACAGTAATAGCGTCATGGTCCCATTTGTGTCACAGTTTAAGTGCACCCAGTACTTTGGTAAAGATTATTTCCAAGAAATTGAACTTTGGGAAGAACACAGTGCCTTCACCTCGAGAGCCCCGAGTGAAACTGAAAGTCATGATAAGGTTTGTCCACACAGAACTCACACCTGCCATCTGGTGGAAACGGTACTGGTTTCATTCTTCATTCTGTCTTTCTTGTGGACTGGCTGTCAGTACCATGGCTGTAAGGGGAGCTGCTTGGAAAGATGGGGCTCCCTGCAGGCTGAGCGGCCCAGGGCCAGAGGCCGGCCTGTCCCAGGTGAGATTTAAAGCGACAGACACGTTTGCTTTATAAACCCTTTTAACCATCACCACACTCCGGAGCCAGGACTGTACATTCTATGGTCAAGCGCGACACACAGCTATTGTGAGTTCTTAAATATTTAATGTTTGCCAGGGTTGTTTGTCCACGCAAACTAATTAGGTACCAAGCCTTTTATTGCCAAGAACTATATGCTGGTAAAACTAATTAGCATCACAATAATCGCGCCTTGTGTAAGTAGGGTTCTAAAAGATCAAGATAAATATTTAATCTTAATGCTGTTTTGAAGCTCTCCTCGATTAGACAATCAGCTCTCTCCGGGGACCTCAGAAGCACCTTCACGGTAAATAAGGGACACAGCACATGTCACCGGGGCAAGTCGTGAGCTGGCCAAGCAAAATTTTCATGGGTGGCTGTTATGGGTTGAGCAGTGTCCGTCCCTCCCCCACCCCAAAAAAGGCATGTTGAAATCTTAACCCTTAAAACCTCAGAAAGTGATCATCTTTGGAGGTCGTCTTTACACAAATAATCAAGTTAAGATGAGGTCATAGGGTGGGCCCTAATCCGATATGACTGGTGACCTTATAAAAAGGGGAAATCTGGGCACAGAGAAGTCCACGTGAAGATGGAGGCGGAAATGGGAGGGATGTGTATCCAAGCCCAGGGACACCCAGGATGACCAGCAAACCATCGCAAGCTGGGAGAAAAGCTCCCTCGCAGCCTCAGAAGGGACCAACCCTGCCTTGATCTCAATATCCTGGCCTCCAGCACTCTGGGAGAGTAACTGTCTATTGTTTTAAACTGCCCAGTTTGCGGTGCTTGGTCACAGCAGCCCCAGAAAACTAATACAGTCCCCCTACTACTAGCCAATGACCAAGGCTCTGGAATTGAGGGCCAGACTTACTTCAGAACAATCTCATCAAGCCTGTGACTCCCTGTTCCCTGTTGAAAATGGCACAGACCCTGCTGCAGGGCCCCGTGGAACCTGCCACCTCATTGTACCCTTTCATTCCCAGAATTAAGGAGAATAAATCTCCCAGGATCTGGTCCCCAGTGGGCCCTTTCCATGACCTCCTCACTCGGGTAATTTCATCCTCAGCTTCTTACTAGCCTCTGAACATATTCAATAACAAGCATGTTTAGTGTCAGGAGAGGCCCAGAGGAGGAGATTTATAACCACAGCCTGTCTTTCTGGCCAGGCCCTAAGTGACAAGATAATCCAGTAAGAAGAGAAAACTGTGGACAGGTTTGCCTCTGTGTCATAAAGGACAAACAGGATGGAGAAAGAAGAAAAAGACAAGAAAATACAAAGAAAGGTATTCATTTCCGTGTCCATTCGCTGGAGAAGCATAGTTTCAGCGCGTATTTCAGGCCGGATATCATGCGAGGTATTGAGGGCAGGGAAAAAAAGGCAAAGTCTGCATTGAACGCTTCTGATCTGTTTTGTCTCCCTCATCATTTAATTTCTAGATGGCTTCTGACAACCAGCAGCTCCCCTGGGATGTCGAAGGATGTAGCTTTCCCTCTGACCCCGGATGCTCTGACCTGGGCTTCGACCTGCTGAAGCAAGGGGAACCCAGATGTCATGTTTTGGGTAAATCCCAGCTAACCCGCCTGTCCTACTGAAAGATTATCTCACCTCGCTCTCCACTTCGGTTAAATCCAGCAGATAATGTCTCAGTCTCCCTTCCCCTCAGTCTACTTAAGCTTTGCTGAAAAGTGTTAATATTCCTCCTTAAATCAACTTTAGTGCATATTCAAAGTTCCTGTCGTGGAAGAAACGTTTCCGTGCGTGTGCGTGTGCGTGTGCGTCTCCTTGTGCGTTTGTCCTGTTTACAAAACCTCTGCAGCTGATGTTCCAGGCCAAGAGGCAGGTTAAGTTTTCAAAGATCACTGAAATAAGAATAAAAGTCCCCGGGATGCTACTTTATGTCACACCAGGCCCTGCATCCCCACCCCAGGGACATAAATTATTGCAGGCTGGCAGAGAAAAGATAACACACCCAAGAAATATGTTGTTCCTTTCCCATTTTGATTTCTCTGGTGCCCTGATTTGGAACCTGGCCCTGGTGCATTATGTTTGCATCTCCATCTAGGCAGCAAGGGATGTCAAAAGAGTCAAAAATGCTAGAATCTGTTGGCAGCAGCAGCGGCAGCGGCAGAAATAGAAAAATCCATTCAAAGCCTGTGGGTCAATGGGCTCAGACTTTCCAAATTGAAGCCGGCTCAAGGGAGGGGCTCAGGCAGCCCGGGGCTTCTCCCCGCCTGTGTTCCACACAAGAGGCGGGGCACCTCTGCTGGGGTCCTCGCGGGGTCCTGGGTGTGCCCCCTTCCCAGGCCGTTTCTTCCAGGCCAGGAGCCCCTGACCCCCCGCCAGCCTGGAGAAGCGCTTCTGGGGGCCTCATCTTCCTCCCCATACCCGAGGGAAGCTCTCACTGTGCCGGGATCTCCCTGCTGGACTCCCGCTGCTTCCAGTTGGTATCCGGGACACAAACAGCACTGGGTCTTGCTCTCTCGATTCTTTGCTGAAATGACACCTCAGCTTGCAAGTCAGAGGCTGGCTCAGCACCGCAGGTCACCTCCGTAGGGAGACACCAGCTGACAGTGATGGAGAAGCAGCTAGAAGGCACAGACGCAAACCAACGGCGTCCCCAGTGGGGCTACCCGTGTGCCCCTCAAAACTGGAGGGAAACCCAGAGGCCGGAGAGGGAAGGGATGCGTCTCCCACTGCGCTCAGAGCTCAGCTCACTGCCATCCCAGCTGTCACCCTTCCCTTGTCCCTGGTCAGCGGCTTTTCCCAGCTCCTGGGGATGCAGTCGCAAGCTTCACCCTCTCCTCGGCGTCATTACCCCCCAGCATAATGGGAGGTAACAGCTTCAATCCACACCCACGTTCAGTCCCTCAGCTCATGACGCCCACTCGTGTTTCCCTGTTTTCTCTCCATCTCCTAGGAAAGGGTCTGGAGGAAAAAACTCACCTGTGAACAGCACCTGTCAGGGGCCACAGGCGTTACTTCTCCGTCCTCACCGTGTCCTCTGTGTCCTGTTACTGTGTCATCAAGCTGTGTCTCCAAAGGCAGCCGGAGAGTAGCCAGGGTTCGCTGAGTGTAACTATGTTCCTTAGTTACTGTTCCTTCTCTCTCCAAGGCAGCGGATGGATACACAGTCTCAACACCACTGCATCCTATGCTTTCCCACTGCGTCTCCCCGCCCCCGCTCTCACGGGTCGTGGCACCTGGGAAGATCCGTGCCACCTGCTTCCCGGCACCTGCCTTCAGCGTTTGTACCCCGGGGCTCGTTCATGGAAGCGTGAGAACTGGGCCAGGAGAGCAGGGCCTTTGCTGGAAAGCCAGGCTAGGAGAAGAGATGGAGCCTTCACCATTTGCTGATTCACTTGCGCGTCCCCATTTCACAGAAGAGAAGTAAGTTACTCAAGCCCCGTATCCAGGGGGAGGCTGATCTGTCATATTCCAAAGTCCTTTATGGGTAGGGGTCTAATCACTTCGTCTGTGGAATTTATCTGCAAAGCAAATAAATGCAGAGCTGTCCTCTTGGTGAGGACATCCTGAAACTTCCTGTGGGTTCCTTCCCAGCATAGCTGTGCCTATCTGCCGTGGAGAAAACTCCCCCCAGGGAGGAAGAAAGAATCGGGGGCCATCACTGGGCTGGAGGTCAGCCCCCAAAGCCGGGAGCCTTTGTACGGGGCATATGGCTGTGTAAATTATACATATATGTGGCAACAGGGTGCTGCGCTTATCAATCTACACTCGTTAAGAACAATATTTCAGAAAGAGTGTTTTATTGGGTCAGTTTCATATCATCCTGCACACAAAACTGTTTCAACGTTCTAACGTAACAGAAAAACAATATTTTGATACGTTTCCTGTTTTTAAGCAAACATCTTATACACTTTTATTCATTTTTCTCTACATTGTATTACTTTTTACATTTGATATTGCATTTAAACCATTTACCGTATGATTTCAATATTATTCTACCTATGTTTCCATATTATCGTAACATTTCCACAATCATTAAAAGGACAGCACAGAATGGATAAATGAATATGATTTTAATAGTTGCTCCACTGTTTTCCCTTTTCATCTTGTAAACAGCTCCATTAACTCTCTTTCTTCACCAAGAAATGTATTTCAGGGCCTCGCTGTAGACCCCTACTCATAACGGGTAGGCTTGGTCAGCTCAGGCTGCTATAACAAAATACCATAGACTGGACGGCTTAAACACAGACACTTATTTCTCATAGTTCTGGAGGCTGGAAGTCCAAGATCCAGCTGCTGGCAGAGTCAGTTCCTGGGAGGGCCCTCTTCTTGGCTTGCACATGGCCGTCTTCTGTCCATGTCCCCACATGGCAGAAAGAGAGCCCTGGTGCCTCTTCCTCTTCTTATGAGGGCACTAATCCCATCGTGGGGGCCCCACCTTCACGGCCTCAGCTAAACCTAATCACCTCTCAAAGGCCTGACCTCCTAATACCACCATATCGGGGCTTAGGGCGTCAACATAGGAATTTGGGGGACACAAACAATAAGTAACATAGGCCCCTGACTTTCACACTTGTCTTAATTTAATCATTCTTAGCCTTTCACTATCTTTCTTTAATGCAGGGTTTCTTATTTTGGGCCCTGTTGACATTTGAGGCCTGATGGTTCTTTGTTTTGGGGGGCTGCCTTTGACCACAAGTTCCCCTGAAAGCAGACTCGGAGACACATATTTGCATGAAGAAACAACACTGGGGAGAATAGTTGGGAACAGCAATCACTGGGGAACCAGAAAGCAGGATTGTGTGCAGGAGAGGTTGAAATGTGTTGCAGCTGCACTGATCTTACAGGGAGTCTAGGAGCCGGGACAGTGCTTGGTGATTGTCAGGAGTTAAGGCAAGAGGTGCTGAGTGTTGTAGGCCTGCCTTGACCAGTCACTTGACAGACGTGCAGTGGAATGAACCTTGTTTCCTCTCAAGATTCATACGTTGAAATCCTAACCTCCAAGGTGATGGAATTAGAAAGTAGGTCATTGCGGAGATGACTAGGTCATGAGGGTGGAGTCCCCATGAATTGAATTAGTGCCCTTGTAAAAGGGGTCCCAGAGAGTCCCCCATACTCTTTCTGCCTTGTGCAGACATAATGGGAATTTGGCATTGTGCCACCCAGAAGAGGGCTCTCAGCAGAAACCCACAATGCAGTTACCCTGACCTCCAACCTCAGGACCCTACCACGCAGTCACCATGATCTCTGACCTCAGGACTCCACCGTGATGTCACACTGACCTCAGACTTCCAACCTCCAGAAGTGTGAGATTTAAACTTTTATTGTGTACGCTCCCAGTCTGGGGCATTTTTGTTAGAGCTGCCCAAATGGACAGGGAAGGGCTGAAACTGGCCAAGGCAGCTCCCTCCAGCTGAAGCCATTCCAAGAGGATTCCCAGCAAAAGGGGATGGACACCCCATCCTGTAGAGCCCCTTGGGCCTCTCTCCAAGGCATCCATCACCTGAACCTCTAATGGCATTAGTTCCAACCAAATAAAGCCACATGTATTCCAACGACCCTTGGCCTTCATTCTCACTGCCTCTGACTGCAGCTGGCAGGGCCACGTTCTCCTCACCATGGGCTCTCAGCCACCAGCGTGATCATCCCCAGGCCTCCTCCAACCCAAATGATGTTTGTTTCACAAATAAGTGTATGGACCCGTGAACAGCAGGGTTTTTTTCAAGCAAAACAGAACAACTCCTTCCCTGTTTACAGAGGCTAATTATGAAAGATGGAAAACATGTTTTCTCCTTCTGTAAAGTCTCTCTTGAGCTTAGAAGCCACATTTGGCTTTTTTCCTTTCTAGACGGGGCTCCCTCTGTGCTCTTCTGCGAAGTCTCTGCGGGGACTGGGGCCACGCGGCGACGGCTCCTCTCTCTGCTCTGTGCATTTCAGGAGTGTCTTGGGACACATTCCTTTGGCGCCATATGCCACATGCAATTGTGAATTGAACTTAGAAGTACAGCATGAACACATTGTCTAATTAATTAACATTTAAAGGCTCTTTGAAGAAAAGCTCACTGGGCAGACAACGTGACACGAGAATGTGTGAATGATGAGCCACCAGATGTGGGGAATTTAAAATATTATAATGGGCACCCCGTTTACGTCCTGGGCGTATCCATTCAACGTGGCCTCGGGCTCTGGGACGTTACGAGCAGGTGCTAGATGTCAGCCCATTTTCCAGTCCAGGCTGGAAGCCTTGAACTACCCAAAGCCAGTCCTGAAGAATGTATTTTTATTCCTTGTTAAATAAACCATTGGTCTATTTTCTCTTACTAAAAACCTTCTTATAAGAAACATGATAATGAGCATGTGTGCCAGGTGATGATACCGGGAGGAAGGAGCTGAGAACCACGGTCACAGCACGTGGGGACTCACGATCAGGATGCTTCCCGCACGGTGTTGTCCTTCTGAGTTTGTTCTCACTAAAACAAGTCCCCAGTGTAGCTAGGTGATGAAAAGATACATATTTAGGAACATGATGTGAGAGACTGAAAAGTTCCCAATTGCCTGAGAAAGGCACATCTCTCTCTGATTCTGGGGGGCCCACCTATCGGGGAGCCAGCCACCCTCTATTTGAATCTAGTTGAGTTAAAACCACGGTTTTGGGAGTTCACCATGTGGGCAATTGACTGAGCAGTGCCTGGGGACTTAGCAAGCATCCTTCACTGTTTCTGCCCTGGGATGACCTCGGTGATGTCATTTAATCTCCAGCTCTTAAAATGTACAGTAGACAAAATTTTGCCACTTTCTCACTTTGCAGCCATGTGGCACTAAGACCTCATCCTACCACCTGTGGAGATACCTGTAGAAAATGACATTGGAGGGACCTTGGAAGACTCTTGTAATGTCCCGTTCCTATTGCATGTACTCACGAAACACTAATATGGTCTGATGGTGGATGCACCCGGGCAAAAATAAGAATGGAAGCTTGGAAGGCTTCCCTTTGGCGGTGCCCATCACCCTGTGCCCCCACGGGTGAGAAGTGGAAAATTCAGCTGATTATCCTGTGAATGCAAAAAGAAAAGTAAACCAATTTCCCCTTTTTCTTTCAGAGCATATCACCTCACTTCTCTACCTGACTTTGCCTGGGTAACTTCCGAAAGCCAGAGTCCCATTCATCACACATCAAGAGTACTCATATTTAATTGACCATCTTAAGAAAACAGCTCATGAACGTTTTGAAATGATACACAAATGCCACAGGTGGGATGGTGACAAGCTTACTCAGCAGCACATAAGACAGATCAACCGCTTCACGCTTCTTTCAAGTCAGGAAAGGCCAGAAGGGTTACTGCGGCTCTTCGCTCATTCTCTATACCGACTCCAGCAAACAAAATAATTAGATCAAAATGATCGTACTATCTTTTAGCTGAAGGGGGTTTCCAAATAGAAGAACCCCAATCACCTGTTAAGCCTTGATTCACGCCTTTGATTTGGAAAAGGGAAGAGACCCCGGAGGCTCCTGCCAGGTCTGATGGAATAAAAGTTTTGCTGTTCTGCTTGGTTAAAAATGCTCAGTGAGATCACAATACCTCCTTAAAAGTGGACAGTGATATCGATCTGGGTGCACCTGTCTCTCTCAGCAGCTGAAAATGACACCACATGTGATTTCCTGTCACCAAAACCCGGCAGACATCGCGGGTCCAGGCTCGGTGGCCCGCGCGGCTCCCATCAGTACCTAGGGCCAGGCATCTTCTTGCCTTTCACCGGATATGCCAGGGCCTCTGCTGCACAGCTCTCTAAACAACTTGCTACCTCCTTCCAAAGGTTTCATTGGCTGCTGTAGCATAAACAGAACTTTTTTTTTTTTTTTGCGGTACGCGGGCCTCTCACTGCTGTGGCCTCTCCCGTTGCGGAGCACAGGCTCCGGACGCGCAGGCTCAGCGGCCATGGCTCACGGGCCCAGCCGCTCCGCGGCTTGTGGGATCTTCCCGGACCGGAGCATGAACCCGTGTCCCCTGCATCGGCAGGCGGACTCTCAACCACTGCGCCACCAGGGAAGCCCTGGAACATTTTTAAAAAGTGAAAATCTTGCAAAATAAGCAATCTGGAAAAAAACCAAAACCTTCCAGGAGAGCAGATTTGCTCAAGCTTTGCTCCCCAGGGCAAATGATATGATTTATACCTGTTGTTTCCATTTCCAGTCCACGGTCGCGTCAAAAACATTATAGCTTAGAGAAAAATAAAATACCATCAGCCCTATTCATCCCTATGCCCCGGCAGGGGAAATTAAACTGTGTGGAAGGCACCCTGAACTTTGCAAACCCACGTTGCGTCCTGGGCAGATAAAACTGTGATGTTAATTTTTTATCTCATTGTACCTGAGCAATGGATCTGAAGAAACATAACGGTCTTGGAGGAAATCCGTGTCATGACTAATTGTTACTTTCACCCAGTGCTTTCAAAATATTTTATAAAAGTTCAGTGAGAATCTTAGGTTGAATTAGAAAGTTAAATGCTTAGAGATGAGAATGTAATTATTTTAAGAGACATCAATTTGATGTATGCTTTATTTTTTCTATATTTTAATGTGAGATGATATGTGTATTTCTTTTTAGAGGAACTGTAATATGATTTCTACTCTGGTGATAATGGCAAAGCAAGAGAATAAAGAGAAAAAGAACAATAGCAATGAAAGTAACACTCATCTTTGAAGTTTAAATTGTGGAACTACAGAGCTAAAAGTTGGAGATCATCTTCCCCATCAAATACCTGCATTTTATAGACGAGGGAGTCAGGTGCTGTTCTGAGTTGAATTGTGTCCCCAAAACGGCGTGTTCACGTCCCAACCCCCTGTGCATGTGACCTTATTTGGAAATAGAGTCTTGGCTGATGGAATACAGACAAGATTAGGTCATAGGGCGGGCCCTAATCCAATGATTGGTGTTCTTATAAGAAGAGGGAGGGCTTCCCTGATGGTGCAGTGGTTAAGAATCCACCTGCCAATGCAGGGGACACAGGTTTGAGCCCTGGTCTGGGAAGATCCCACATGCCGCGGAGCAACTAAGCCCGTGTGCCACAACTACTGAGCCTGTGCTCTAGAGCCCACGAGCCACAACTACTGAAGCCCGCACACGTACAGCCCATGCTCCACAACAAGAGAAGACACTGCAATGAGAAGCCCACGCACCACAAAGAAGAGTAGCCCTGGCTTGCCCCAACTAGAGAAAGCCCGCATGCAGCAACAAAGACCCAATGCAGCCCAAAATAAAAATAAATAAAAAGAAGAGGAAAAACGACACAGACACTGACATGTAGTGACACAGACAGAGATTGGATATCCCCCTACAGGCCAGGGGATACCCAAGACTGCCAGCCACACAGGAGCCCAAGGGACAGGCCGGGAACAGACTCTCCCCTGAGGCCTTCAGAACCTTCAGAACCTTCATGGCTCTGCCAACACCTAGATTTCAGACTGCTGGTCTCCACATGGTGAAAGAATACATTTCTGCTGCCTTAAGTGAACCAGTGTGCAGTGATCTCTTACAACAGCCCTAGGAAACTTACAAGGGCACCAAGGAATTAGGCAGTGGTGGAACCGAGGCCAGAGTCCCATGAGCATCCTTTCCACTGGGCCCTAGGGCCTCTCTCAGCTCAAGCAATTCTACAGAAAAGCAAATTCCATCAGGATTCCCAGGGAAAATATTTCTACCTTAGTGTGAGTTACCCTAAAGGCAGAACCCACACTGAGGATTTGAATAAAAGTAATTAATGTGAGAGGCAATCCACAACATGCGGGGTTGAGACAGGGACGGTGCAGGTGAGTGCTGTGGCCGATAGGGCAATGTTCTGCTGGGATAATGCCCCAGAATCATCCCACTGAGGGGTGGGGAGCTGGGATAACTTATCACTCTGCAGGTGTTATCTGCCTCACTTCTGGTCTGTCCTCTGTGGGTCTAGCATATTCCTCTGGACAGAGAATGCCCTTGGGCATGTCTGCAAGCTGTATTTGGGATGGGCTGGGGGATGTGTGTGGGACACACCAACAGCACCCTCTGACCTTCCTTTCCCATCACTGAGTTTACATGTTAACCACAAACAACCAAAATGCAATCCTTCTGAATTAGAGGGTTGGTGTGGAGAATAAGAACCAGAGGAATTTTTTTTTAATTCCAAAAGATTGTTTTAAGAAGATAAAGTTGGGCTTCCCTGGTGGCACAGTGGTTGAGAGTCCGCCTGCCGATGCAGGGGATGAGGGTTCGTGCCCCGGTCCGGGAACATCCCACATGCCGTGGTAGTGGCTGGGCCCATGAGCCATGGCCGCTGAGCCTGTGTGTCCAGAGCCTGTGCTCTGCAACTGGAAAGACCACAGCAGTGAGAGGCCCGGGTACCACAAAAAAAAAAACAAAAAAAAAACAGAAGATAAAGTTAAGTAAGGAAGGCTGGAATATTCAGAAGTGACAGAATCAGTATCGGCAAAAAATATATTTGCCGATATATTTAGTACAAAATATATAATAGTACAGAATAGAGATGCCTTAAGTGGTTCTTTCAGAAGTACGGCTGATCCTCATTAGTCACAGATCCTGTATTTGCAAATATGTCAACTCATTACATTTCTTGGTAACCCCCAAATCAATACTGTGGTACTTACTCATTCACAGACATAGACTTAGTGGCAAAAACTCTGAGTTGCCTGTTGTGCATGCTCCCAGCTAAGAGCTAACAAGGGATGCCCTGCCTTCTTGTCCCAGCTCTCAGACTGTAAACGGGGATTTTTTTTGTGCCTTTTTTGGTGATTTTGCTGTTTAAAATGGCTCCCATTGGTGCTGTAGTGCTGTCCAGTGTATCTAGGGGCGAGAAGGCTGTGATGAGCCTTGTGTAGAAAACCTGTGTTAGATCAGCTTTGTTCAGGCCTGAGTTACAGGGCTATTGACCACGACTTCAATGTTATTATTATTAAATCAACAGTATCTATTAAATAAGGTGTCTTTAAACAGAAACATACATAAAACAAAGGTATGAATTGATTGGTTGGCGAGAATGTCATAAGCAGAAGCCTGCAGGAACGTAACCCTATATTTCCTATAGGAGCAATGGCTCAGTATTCGCTAATTTTGTGTTCACAGTGACTACAGAGCTTAACCACCATGAATAACAAGAATCAACTGTATTATGAAAAGTTTTCAGCAAAAGATACTAAGTTAACTCTCTGTCCAAAATACAACTATTAAGTAGCCTTTCAGTAAAGATATTATCTGACATATCATTACTCCATTTTATTCTTGTTGTGCCATTGATTTTAGATACAGCAAAGGGTGAGAATAATTTTTCCCATTTTGCTTAATCTCCAGTTCACACTGGTGAGGTCCTTGGGATTGATAATAAATGAATGCATATATGCAGACACACATAAATAATGCTATACTCTTTTATTATAAGCACAAGGAAAAGTAGGTTAAAAGTCAAGTCATATGTTCATTTATTCCAATTAAGGGGGCTGGAAAAACAACACATGAATGAAAAACAGTTCATCATTTGGTAGCTTATGGAGGTTATTCCCTAAGAAAGTAAACTGGTAAACAGAGACAGAGAAATTCAGAAAGAAGTTATTGCAGAAAGTCAAGGGCAGGGAAAGGATTATGAACATTTAAGACCAAGGCTGTGTTTAACGACAGATTTCAAATCTCTTAGATACTTTACCTTGAAGTCCAAATTTCCCTCAAGGCAAAGTACTGGTGCTTACGGTTCCTAATTGCTGGTTTTAGCAGTTCTTCAGGGGATGAAGGGAAACCTGTAAGCGTCCAGCCAGGCGGAGGTTCACGTCTGTCCCGTAATCCTGGGTGTTCACCCAACATCGACCCCCAGCTGCATGCTTTTTAAACTTCATATGGTTGGAGACATTCAGAGCAGGGACTTTCTCCATTATGTCAGCACCCCAGCTTGAGAAAGACAGAGCATTATTGTGTCAGTGAGTTTTCTTATTGACTTACCAAGTAGAATGTTCGTATTGTTTCAGAAGGTCTCAAAATGAAGAAGAATCTTGAGATCTTTGAGATTCAGACTGTGCCAGCCGGTTGTGTTTTTGTTCTTGTTGTTGTTATTGTTTCCAAAATATTCACCAAAACTTCCTCTCCAGAAGCCACTGCACATTTGTGTGGGACCCCAGATTGCTTGGGTGGATGTGATAGGAAATACATGTGGGTTTTGAAGAATGCGGTCTTGATTAAATGTTTCCCTCTGTAAACTGAAACCTATCCCTTGCCCCGTGGAAGGGAGCCGGGACCAGCTACAGGATATCCCCTCTTCTTCCCCAAATGCTTATGATACCCGACTCTTCTCCTCTCTCTGGCAGCCTTCCCCCCCAACCCCCATCTGAGTCAAAGTAACCCCAACCCACATTTCTACTTTTCAGGGACAAGACCATGCAGAGGCAAAGGGCCTGCGTGTGTGTTGAATGAGGTTGGAACGCTGCTAAATGTTCTAGGTCATCGCCATGGACTGCAGGGTAGAGGTGTGAAGAGTGGAAATCTTTTAGTGTTTCTGTGAGAAAAGGAAAAAAAAAAGAACAGTTAAGTGGAAGCTACCGAGAGTGGAGAGCTGGTTAAGGGGCCCATTAGAAAGGAGAAGATATAGGAAAAGGATAACAAGTCAGAGAAGAGCTGGAAGAGATTTAAAGTATGTGTTTGACAGTCTGGAAAGCCAGACCCACACTCTCTGTGCCTCAGAGTGACCACTGGTAAATAAGAGAAAAACAGGCCCTGCCTCACAGGGCAGTGTGAGGACTTAATGAGATTGTGCTCTAAAGTGTTCAACATGGTGCCCCTTCCCCCTCCCTCCCTCCCTCCTTTCTTTCCTCCCTCCCTTCCTCTTTCCCTCCCTCCTTCCTTTTTTCCTTTCTTTCTTTCTGGCTCCCTCATTTTTTTTTTTTTTTATCCTGAAGATAATCTTGGAAACAATGATGTGCTGATATAAACGGGAGGTCAGCAGCTCAGGGCAGCATCAGAAGACTGGAAACCCGATGTGGGTAAAGCAGGTAGACAGCCTGTGAGGTCCCTAAATGAAACTCAGGGACCAGAGAACTTTTGTAAATGCGATCGCTGAGACATCTGAGGGATCTTTAAAAAACAGAGAGCAGAAGGAAAGACTGCCAAAAACAAAAGTGAATAAATGGCATTTCAAAACCCCAATGGAAAAGAAAATTCACTTAAGGCAAACTACAGGTTAGTGAATTTAAAGTACATCCCTAGAAAGAATCTAGAAGCTTATTATAATAATGGTCTGAGAACAGCTAAGGAGAAAACAATGGTAACTAAGATCCAGTAAGAGTCAAGAAGAATAAGTCATGAGTCCTTTCTTGAGAGGATTACTAAACTCAGATTTCAAGAAATGTTTTAAGAAGCAATTAAGTGGATTTCAATCAACTATAACATGGTATTTTGTAATATCCTTACAGATTAGATGAAATTTAAAAATAAAACGTTTTGGCCAGCATCTTATCCAATCCACATCTATTTGTAAAATGCCTGTTGGTTCTCGGCCCTCTGCTTAGTACTAAGGGTACAAAAATGGGAAATGCAGCTCCCACCCCATGGTGCTGGAGCTTTGGCTAAGAGAGGAGAACCAGTATCAAGTTCCATAACCATTAGTGTTGATCTTGTGCAGGGTCTTGTGCAGGCTTCAGCTTGTGCTCTCTTTGGTGCTTTTATCAGTGACTTGATACAAAGATGGAAGACATGTCATCAAATCTGCAAGTCCCAACAGCGTGAGGGTTGGCAAATACAATGAATTTCAGGGTCTGAATCCAAAAACGTCCCAAGTGCACTGCAGCAGGGGGTCCTATGCCACAAGCTAGACAAGCCACAGTTTGACATGAATGAGTGTGAAGTCCAAGTCCAGAATAGGAAGGCCTGGGAGCCGGGTTGGGCACCTATCAGATAGGGGGTGAGGCTTGGCAATAAGGGGCCGTCTAGGCTAACAGCACCACGCTGCAGGCTCTGAGCCGCTCACACCTCCAACTGAACAATGACTAAGAGTGAGGGCGACCACCTGAGCTGCTCAGACCGTGCTGGGGGCGGGGGCGGGAGGGGAGTGTGTGTAGGGGAACATCACAATCTGAAGGGTGCCTTGGAAACTGGAGGAGATAGAGGGGAAATGATGTGTACAGGAAAGGGAAACCAATCCGTGTCAAGTGAGAAGTGAGACAGAATGGTTAGCCTAACCATCAGATAGGAAGCTAGTAGAAAACAGAAGATGGACAGAAACTCCAGGCAGAGAGATGCCAGCTGGAGAGAAAACGAAAACAAACAAGCACGGTTACAACCAGAACCTCAGGGCATGCCCACGCGTCTCTACACATGAAAATGTCTGTTCTCAGAATTGGTGAATTAATGATACAGGAGTTAAGATAAACAGCTTGAATCCTTAGCAGGAAAAGGTAGAGGGAATCTAAGCACTGGGTGTGGCTTAGAATACTGCTTCTTTGGAGCAGATACTGGCCTAGAGGAGACCTGAGAGGTTCTGTTTGGCTTCTTAGCAAGATCGATGCCTGACCTGGGGCTTGTGGACACGTGCTTACTGTTCCATTTTCCCCATCCACCTTCTTCAGTGAGGCCCTGGGGTTATATATCTGTGACACCTCTGAGGACCAGACCATGCACATTCTCCAAGGAAGAATGAAAGCGAACTCTTGTCCCTCTCCTCACAAAATAAAACTTTTCAAACAACTCTCTTGTGGGCTTATAGGAAGTCTTAAACCTCCCACTTGTAGCAGATCATTCAAATTCAAAGTGTTTCAGCTCCTGGAGATAGCTGATGATGTAATATAGGAGGATTGGATTATCTTACTGATGCAGGCTACCAACCACAGACCCCAAATCTAGCCTAGCCTACTCAGAACCCTGGATGTACTCTTCACAACCCTTTTTCGGGGTGAGTGGTTTACAGCTCCGTGCAGCACCAAGCTGATGGAGTTCCCATGGTTCCAGGGAACCACACAGGCTAATAAGGTGGCCCACCGTTCCTGTCCTCTCTCTGGACCCAACAAATGTGTTAAATATGCAGTTTAGCACACAGCCCACTGGTCCAGGCCCAGAGCGGTCTGCCCCTGCACTCCTGCGTATATTCTGATTTCTTTCTCCTGCCTCGTAACAGATTCCTTCTTGCCCTTCATCCGAGCTAACGCCTGCATTCTGACCGTACTTATGTGGCCCGTTCTGTTCTCCTCAAATCATATTCTCTGGGACAAATTCCCCCCCAGATTGCTTCTTTGTCTTTACCTTAACTGAAGCCACAGGTATGTTACAGGGGATTTTATACAAATGAAAATTTTATCAATTTTTTTTCCTAGCTGTAAGTATTGTCTTTATGATATGATATGATATAAAGAAGTTATGACATAGTTTCTTAGATGCTTTTTGAGTTAGTGAATAACACTGAAAAGGCATACAGAATAATATTAAAGGAAAGAACCATGATGTGAAAATGAAAATTGTATATAGAATTTGGGGGGAAATCAAGTGAAAAAAATAAGCTATTGCACATCAAATATATAGCATAGTAGCAGATACATAGTATTTCATAAATGCCAAGTCTTAGTCTAGCTGTAAACATTGTTGCATTTATTAAGCTGCTGTTGCAGCTGACATCATTTACTTTGACCAGTGGAATTTGTACCTGCATTGCCTACTGGTGTGGTCATGGGTGAACATCTCATTTGCACTGTCACACACATTTCTCTCGGGTCCAGCAAGATAGACTGTAGGAAAGGGTAGGAGATGGAAAATGTGTAATTCACGTAACTATGAGCTTTTCCCCCTTACAGCCAAGATTTTCTGTGACATCACTGTTCCTTATTGTTTAAAGACATTGTTACGGCATTGTTTACGCTTAAGGTAGAGGATGAGTGGGTACATTTGGTCCTTTCTATGACATTCCAGCAATCTAATCAACACTGACAGAAAGTTGAACAGCAGTTGCCTGGGGAGGAGGCGGGCGGGGGCGGGGCGCGGTAGGAGGGAGAGAATGACAAACGATCATGAGGAAGCTTTGGGGATGATGGATGCATGCATCACCTTAACTGTGGTGGCAGTTATGGATGTGCACACAGACGAAATCTCAGCAAGTTGTGCGCTTTCAATATGTGCATTTCGTGATTGTTAATCATACTTCAATAAAGCTGTTAAAATTACATCTGTATTTTTCTTCTCACAGTATGAGTTGGGTTTTGATATGTAACAACTGTTTGGATATATCACCAAATATGCAAAGTAGTTTACCAAATCCAACATCTTGCCAACATGTCTCCTATCACTTAATTATCAGATCAGAGTAAAATTTCCAGTGCTTATCCTGACACCCCGTCATGCTTTATAAATCACATAACCATTTTCTTCTTCATTGTCATTACAGATGCTTGATTCATGTTTCAGTGATGTATTCTCAGTTTTACTCTACTATCTTATGAGCTTTTCATACGTGTGAAGTGGGCTAAAATGAGCAAACTGGTTCTTCCTCACTAAGATCTCTCTCATTTCCTGTGTTTTGGTTTCCCAAATGGAGCCTTATTCGGTTATACTGCATCTATACTAAGTTTACTCAGTTCTGTTTTAAGCACCACCGTCCTTACTTTCAAGAAAGAGCAGCAGAGAAGGAAGATGACGTCAGCAATTTAGTAAAACAGAGGCTTTCCACGTGGACCCCAAATCTGCTCTCTCTACGTGGAAGGCACTAATGAGATTTCAAAGGCACGGATGACTCAGAGATGCTCTCTGGGTCCTGACCAAAGCTGCTGGCTTAGTTTGCTCTGAGGGGAAATGGAGCTGGAAATGTCCTCTTGAATAGGGGGTGAAGGAGGGGCCTCACTGGGCACCAGGCACCCCAGCCTTGGCTCCCAGATGTCCTGTCCAGGCTCACACGAGGGATATCCTTGTGACAAACTTGCCGCCCTTGGCAGCATTCAGATGCTTACAAAGGAAGGCTGGTTCCTCATCAACAATAATCAAAACAGTGAGCGCTGTGTGTGATCTTTCCCACTTCCATAGGGAATTTGAATAAAACTAGAATAGGATTAGAAAAAAATATCCAATTGACTAGGGGCTCAGTTCCCCTGTTTGGGGAGAAATCTGAATATTTAACTCATTTTTGGTCCTTGCATTTTAACAAGCAAATCTGATCAAACTAAAATTCTTTTTACTATAAAAATTCCCCTTTAAAAATACTGTGTATAGAAAATATTCCAAGTCTTTGAGTCAGCATTTTGTTTCTGGGAATCTGTCTTAATTTTGCAATCAGAAACACACTTGAGGATTTATGAAAAGTAACTGCTATAATATTTCATCAGAATAATATTTGTAATACAATTATAGTAGGTGACAGTATTTACATTAATGAAAAATTGGAAACATTAATTGTTTGAATGACATAAATCTGCCCTGGTATATATCTATCCCATAAAAGGCACAGGCATTAAAGATCATGTTTACTAAGAATTTTTAATGATAGAGAAAAGCATATACAGAAGAATGTTAAAAAGTCATAAGAAAAAATGCAAAGTCATGCAGAAATGGATGAATGAATTAGTTGATGCTGGTAGAGTATATACAACTATGCCTGACACGTGTGCAATCAAAGTTCACTGTTATCTCAACCAATCTATTGAATACATTTGCACATTTAAGAAAATCCAGAATATGGAACAAAGTCTTCAAAATAGGATTTCAAGTAATTTTATTCTTATGTGTTGTCTAAATTTTCTGCAGTGAGTTTATAAGGCATTCGTCATTAAAATAAAATCTGTGGCAAAGAGGAAGGAAATTACATCTGCACAGTCACACATTGTTTGTAAATGACAAAGAGTTAATTCTGACATTCACAAGATGAGATGGACAACGAAAGCAATCATGCAGTGAAAAAACCCATAATATAGCCTCCAAATTGACAAATTTTCTTTCGGAAGTAGTTATGAGTTTTATTGGATGACTTAGTTATTCTTAGTTATTTAAACTGGCTGATTAATAACTGGGAGCATAATGGTTAAGAGAGTTGTGATTTTCCAAAATTTATGGATTGGGAATAAGTGTGTGTGTGTGTGTGTGTGTGTGTGAGAGAGAGAGAGAGAGAGAGAGAGAGAGGGAGAGAGAAAGAAAGAGGGAGAGAGAGATGGGGAACATACCTACATTCATGCATTTTCTTTTCAACTCATGTATTTTACCTTGTTCCGGGAAGTATTTAAGTCAGATCGATTCGTGATGAGCTGTCAACAATTATATGTAAGTAGTAAACAAAGTGATCTGCTGGGAAAGAGCGCCTTCCCTCCACACCTCTCAGGAGGCCGTCTGATGTATCTTTACACTTGGCCTGGTCTTTAACTCTTGAAGTTCTGCAACGTCTGCCTCTTTCGGGGTCACTGTGAACCTTTAGTGGCTTCACTGACTCTTCTCTTTCACGAATGTGGTGATGGTAACACCACCATTCAAAATGCTGAATGCGCCTCTAAAAGTAGGAACAAATTATGAATTCTTGTAAAGACTGTTGTTTGCAGCATCCCTGCGCAGTGGTCTGCCGGCACCCTTGTCTCCCTGTGTCGAGTGCGTCTCGCTGACATCGGTGATGTGTGCCCTTCTGAAAGTGGCATTGTCTTCTCCTGAGCGTCTGTCCATGAACTGTTTCACCCTAAATGAGAGCACTGCTTAGGAATGACATTGCTAAACGGGGAACATTTGATTCTTCCAGTCGATAGCAATTCTTGGAATATGGGAGGGAGTTCTCTGTTCCTATTTTCATTTCCTGATACTTGTAAAAAGCTTTCAATCAATGGATAAACCACCCGTGATAATTAACCAGACAGAGTGAAATCATTTGTTACTCAACCTACATTATTACCAAGGGGAAAAGCCACTGGCCTCCTACAGATATTGCTACATGATTGCAAAAGAGCAAGTGGGTTAAAGTTGTATATTTTTCCTTCAGAAACTCTATTTGCCAAAGCCCACAGATTGCATTGCACCATTCCCGCTGCTCGTGCTGATAATCCTGCAATACGGGCTGTTTTCATAGGCAAATGAACTTGCAAAATCAGACCTACTCTTCCAGATTATTCTGCCATAGCTACAAACAAAAACAAAGAGTCAGCAAAGAAACGAGTCTCAGAGGAGCTTTCCAGCACGTTCTGCGAGCATCCTTGGGTTCCTTTGGTAAAAATTATACAACCGTTGTTTCTTCACCCATCCCTTAATAAATCAATAAATTTGTATTGAGAACCTACTGTGAGCAAGGCGCTCTGCTGGGTGAGAGAGAAAATGCAAAGACGAGTAAAATATAGCCTGTGATGTAGAAGAGGACGTATATATGGAGATGTCTAAGGAACAGAAAAGATAATTCCCATCTAAGGGAAATCCCAGTGAAGCCAGACCTCCACCCTCTCCCTGACCCTCTGACACTACATCCTGGCACCTCTTCCCCCTCCTCTGTGAACCAAATAGCACCGTAACAACCTCCCAGGTGGTCTTGCTGTATCCACCCTTGTTCAGTTCCAGTAAGCTCTCCCTACAGAGGTAAGTGTCGTATTATAAAAGCCCAAATCTGATCATTGAAATATCTGCATAAAACTCTTAAATAGCTTCCCATTTCATTTTAGAGTAAAGGACAACATTTCCACCATGACCTCCAAGGTCATGGGGAGTCTGGCCCTGCCTGCTTCTGCTGGCTCCCCCTGACCACCGGTTTCCTCTGCTCGAGCCACAGTCTGTGGCTCTTTGAATGTGTGCCTCCTCTCCTGTCTAGTGTCTTCATAGTACTGTCCCCCCCACCCTACCTCATCAGGAATTCTCTCCTTCCACGGCTGTAGTAAGCTCCAAACCCTCCTTCTGAGCTCAGCTACAAGTCTACAGCCCCGGAAAAGCTCCTCTGAGTTGCTAGACCGCAGGACATGAAACGTTCTGACAGCATCCTGCATTTTGGGTTATTAGCCCTTATTTTATTAAGATACAACTGTGTATGACAGAAAACTTGAAATACCAGTGGCTTAATAGATCAATTTCTTATTTAAAGCATGCAGAGCTGAAAAGAGAGCTCTGTAAGAACCAGGGACCCAGGGTCCTTCTAGGATCTTCCTCAGATCAGATTCAGCATTTGGCCCCACCACGTTGTCCATGATGGCTGATCGAAATCTGGAAGTCAGAACTACATTCCAAGCAGCAGAATAAAGAAACAGAAAAGAAAAAAAAAGAAGGATGCCTCTCACTTGAAGACTACATTCCATAAACTATACACAATGCTTCAATGTACAAACCATTGGCTAGAACGTATTCACATGCCACAGCTAGCTGCAGGGAAGTCTGAGAAATGTAGTGGATTATGAGTGATCCCTGCCCAGCTAAAGATAAAGGGATGAAGGGTATAAAGTTACTGATGGCATCTGCTCTGTCATAGTCTCTTCTAGATTGTAAGCATGAAGACAAGGCCCCCCCTCCATATTCTTGGGGCCTGCCTGGCATGCTTCCAGCACATTGCTGAAGATCCTGAAATATTATCGAATGAGTGAATGGATGGATGAATGAATGGGTGGATATGAATGAATGAGTGAAAGTTCTGTGGGGTCCAGAACTCGTTCATTTCAGATTGGAGGGGGAGACGGCGGTCATGAGGAAGAGCAGAAGGTGTGATTTTTGAGATCACACCTTCATTTTGAACGTGTGATCTCAACTGGGATGAAAAGAATTAACCCACTTCCCTTGGAGGAGTAGGCTCTGAATAATCCAGCCAGGAAAATGATGGGAACAAGTGCCCAGAAAGGGTAAGGCTCAAGAGAGGAACAGAAGACAGAAAGACATGGTGACATGGAGAAATGTGAGAAAACACTGGAAATGTAGACTGGGCCGAGACTGCATGCGAACATCTGGGCAAATCACCTCTCAGCTCAGTAACCATTGAGGGCTTTGATGGTGTAGCCACAGCGCACAGGGCATCTTGTCCAGACCGTCCAGGACCACAGGCATGACGTCACCTTGGGATGTATGACTCACGGTCAGATCAAAGTGGTCCCCATTGAACCTCTGCAATACAGCATCATCCTAAAGCTTGTATCTGTTGATCTCGCTTGATCCTTCATTAAGAAAGTAGAAGGAAATGGAGAGGAATCCCTCATCTTCCTGCCACCAACCCCACCAGCCTAGCAAGCCCAGCGTCCTCCCATCTCTGCGCTCGGGTTTCAAAGGATGAAGGGTTTTCTTTTTGTTTTTTTTTTCCTTTCAAAGGTCAACCATTCATTTCTACCCTACACCATCACCTCTCCTTCTCCATCATTGCTTTCTCTCTACTGGACCATTTCTATCTGCAAACAAATGGGTTCTGGCTTCTTTTAAAAAAGAAACAAAACACCCTTTTTGATTTCCTACTTCCATCTAGTAAAAGCTCCTGTAGACATCAGTTTCCTGAAAGAATCTGGAGCCACTTCCTTGCCTCTCACTCTGCCCCAAACTCTCCCATCAGGGCTTCTGGCCTCTTCCCAGGAGCTATCCTGGTGATGGAGATGCAGAGGTCTCTCCCGTCTCCCAGCCTGTCGGCAGCATTCAGCTCCTATGAAC
The DNA here is from genome assembly GCF_059928025.1 of Delphinapterus leucas. Lineage (NCBI taxonomy): Eukaryota > Metazoa > Chordata > Mammalia > Artiodactyla > Monodontidae > Delphinapterus > Delphinapterus leucas. Next base: position 3,702,055 of record NC_143146.1, on the reverse strand, counting down.
ACATTTTACCTCTTGAAACACCTCTTCTCTCAGTTTCCATGACTCCCACTCTCTTGCTTTTCCTACATCACATTCTCCTTTGCTGAGCCTGGATGGGTTTTTTTTTTGCTATGCTTTCCTTCTAGATTATCCAGTTCTGCCCAATAACTTCAAATACAGACTATATACCAATATCTCTGGCTTTGACCTCTGCCCTGAATTCCAGGCTTGTGGATCCAACAGCCAGCTTTCCACTTGACATCTCCACGTGGAAATCTAATGGGATTCATGATTAGTTAACATGACAACACAAAACTCTCAGTTTTCCACCTGCCCCCAGCCCACCATCTGTCCTGCTAGATGCCTCCTGTCAGTCCATTTCCTCCGGCCAGTTCTTAGGATGCATACTTGATCCATCGTTTTCCTCTCCTCCTTCATCCAGCTCTTCAGCAGGTCATGGTGAGATCTCTAACTGGCCTCTCTGCTTCTCCCATTGCCTTTGTCACCCTGTTCTGCACGAAACAGCTAGAATATTAGTTCATGCACATTGTGACATGTCAATATCGCAAGAAACGTACTCGCCTGGAGGCTGGTCTGAGCTCTTTGCCACGCCCCCTCCCTACTGCTTCCTCAGCCCCAACCTGACCTGTCTCTCTCTGGACTCACCCCCTGCATGCTTCCACTTTCCCATGAAGTCCAATCTCACTGGCCTTTTTTCTGTTTCTCAAATGTGTCAAGCTCCTTCCCCCTGAGGACTTCTGCTTTCATGGTTTCCTCGCCCTGGAATGAGTTTGCCATTCAACCTCCTGTGACCGGCACTGACTTACCATTTGGTTCTCTTCCTAAACGACTCCTCCTTTGAGGATGCCTCCTTGGTCTCTCATCCTGAGCTATGCTCCGTGACAACTTTCCGTTTCTATCATATCACTTTTTTTTTTTCCAAAAAATAAGACAATATTATCTGATTTTTTGATTTAATTATTTAACTTGTTATTTTGTGACTCTACCTCCATTCCCTGGAAGAAACATCGTGACAGTAGAGGGTTTATCTGATGCACTCTGATACAGCTTTATGCTCAGAGCAGTGTTTGGTACACAGTCTGTGCAAACATAATAAACGTGTTGGGGAAAGGACGAAAATAAAGACTACGGTAGTCATGCTGACAAGTCCAGAATTATCCACAGCTTCTGAGTAAATAACAACGGCCAGAAAAGTTTAGAAGACTTTAAAGTGTTTTTCTCACCCTGGCCCGTCATTTAGAATCATCTACTAGGACCTACTTATTACTTAGTGTTTGGTTCAGGGTTTGGTCCCATTTTATGATTTCATACATGACCGGGGAGGGTGGCTGTAAATTAAGTACTTACCCAATCAGTCTTTCCCTGGAATAAAGAGTCTCAGAAGTTGGTTATAAAATCTGAGAGAAGTCATGATTTTGGGTAAGGAGACCACTATAATTTTCATTTCAATGCCTTCCCTTTTCAATGGGAAAGTGGGGGGAGGGGGAACCACTGGGAATGACAGTAGGGCAACAGGTAGAAAACCAGGACTGTCCTGGGCACCATGGAAGGTTCTGGTAGGGAAATTAGAAACAATATGAGCAGAGAAGAGAAAGACAAGGGTATGGTGAAACATCTTGAAATAATGTTACCATGAAACAGCCAGTGAACAAACATACTCGTATGGAGCAAACAGGCTAAAACACATTGTAAAAAGATGGAGTAAAAACATAAAGGAAACCTAGGAACAGGCCAGCACTGGGAGCAGTAAACATCTCTGGAAATGGGCCACCGCTGTAACCACAGGGCAGAAAAACAAACAAACAATTGCACGCGTCCTCATTGTAGAAAGGATAACAGGTTCAGAGTAATTTATTCCCACCACCCGGAGCATCATCTCAGCGTGAAGGACTCATACGTTTACACAAACAACAGGGCAGATGACAACCCAGACACACCACACACAGAACATTCTTTCCAGACATTAATCCTCAGTTCATCTTGAGCCAATATTAGGCAACAATTTGTTTTCTGATTATTCACTTAAGTCAACTCAGGTAGAAAGCCACAGACAGCTTCCAAAGATATGGATCATAGTCCGATGAGAAGTGAAGTCACATAAACAAGGAATCGATGATTAACGGTAGGAAATTGCAAAACAAATAGGTCAGATGACACCTTGCATACAGCAAAGGAGGGTGGGTGAGTTATCATTCCATCCTGCTGCCCTTGGCTCTATTGATTTTTCCACTCCTTACACACAAAAACTGGAGGAAGGCAAAGGGACGGACTCTAACAGATTTTTCTAAAAGAAGAAAACAATGTTTGATTTGAGCTAAATCCGTCAGGGCCATTCCACCTGATGTACAGACGAGCATGTGGCTCTTTCATTCAGTCACAAAGTTATACCTGCATTGCTTCCTTTATGCCTCCGGAAATAGCAGTCATTAGAATTCCTCAAAAATGTGTTTCTGGGTGAAAGAAAGGGGCTTGTGCAACAGTGGATCTGGTGATGGGTGCCCTGAGCTTCAGGGGAAGTCCAGCAAAACTCCTGCAGCTTTGCCGCCATCAGAAGGGTCCAGTAAGCACGTGGTAGAGCCCTTCCCAAGTTTGCTTTAAGAAAATGACAATTTTCTCCCACGAATCATGTGATATTCATTTTTACCCAATACCCACACATGGCCTTTGAAGGTCAAAGAATTGGCTGGGTTTCTTTGTTTGTTTGTTTGTTTCTGTTTTGGCCTTTGAAGGTCAAAGAATTGGCTGGGTTTTTTTGTTTTTATTTTTGTTTTAAAGTAATGGTCACAAAGAAAGACAGGGAATGTGGGAGAGTATTATGCCTGTTTTATGATGTGCACTGTGATTTAGAGACACTTAAGGAAAAATATCAAATGTAAAGTATTTAATGCAAAGCTAAGCAGACATAGCTTTTCCTTTGAAGAATCATCTCAACAATCGTATTCTATCCCCTGGTCTACCAAAAATGTTTAAGGTATAATTATTAATCCCCAAATTTAATTCTGGACTGAATTTCTTGGAAAAGTTCCTCTGAAATGACGAAACCCTGATAGTACTGGGTCACTTTATGTTTCTAAATATATTCTTATTATTTCCATCCTTATTATATTATTTCCAAAAGGCTTTTACATGAATATACATAATTTTGAGAAAATAAACATAAGTCCTCAAGACAGGCCAGTCAGAGCTAAAGCTAAGGCTTTAAGGATAGCATACATGTTCCATGATGTTTCCTCTATTGTTTCCTAAATGTCTGCACAGAACTGTGCTCTGGGAAGGCCGCCCTGCTTGCCCTGCCGGGTCTTCTTGCGTTAGTCAGCACAGAGACAGAAAACAGTAGGGCCTGACTCCAAATAGCCCTGCGAGGTTATTTGCCAAGTGCAAGGGCAGCCATAGGGCACAGGCAAGCAGAAAAGGACATGCAGGGGAAATAGTTCTGCCATCAAGTACCAAGCAAGTCTCCTAGACTCTCTGTACCTCAGTTTCCCCATTCATAGGGGTTGTACTAGATCTCCAACATACTTTGCAAAACTAAAATCCATTATTGCTTAGTGCCTCCGGAAGTTGCCTAGAAAGTCCTTTTTCTTAGAAAAGATTCACCAATGAACAATGCATGAGCCTGGAATCTTCATATACTGAGACGAGACCAAACCCAAGACATGACACAGAGAGACAAATGCATAGTCATATGCCTAAAGCCTGTAGAAAACGGAAATCTAGACCTGCTCCCCTGCCCACGAGGCTGGCCCTTCTCTGAATCGATTTCTAATTCTTGACATTGCCAGAGAACCTGGAATTAGCTATAACAAGCTAGGAAAAATCTCATCAGTATTAAGGACATAAGATAAACCTTGAGAGGGTCAGCAAATAAAATTAGAAGAGACCTGTGATTAACTCTCTTAAATACTACTTTGCTGGCTCTCACCTCCTTCTTCTCCAATACCTGTACAATTTCTCTTTCACAGTAATAGCAGATAATGACCTAGTATCTTGAACTCGTGCTCTTTACTTTTCTTCTCTAAATGATTTACCCTTAGAAACATTATTAAGTATCTTTGAAAGAATAATTTCTGTAGCAACAAAAGAATCCATTATAATTTTAAAATTTGAGTATTGGTTATATTTTTACTAAAATAACTAACACTGTGACAAACACCCTTCTAATAACTCTTTGCTTTAAGATGATTTATGATAAATTACTGTTAATTTTTAAAAATTCATGCATTCAGACTCTATTCAGATTGCCAGTTCTCCAGGCTGCAAACCATGTCATATATCATATCATGTAATATTTATATTACAAAATCATTGATAAGCTGTGGTCTATAATGGGTACCGCTCAGGAATTTGCATCTCAATCACTTGGACTTTAAAAAATTAAGATTTATTTTAGAGAGTCCAGCCATGAAATAAGCACATATCCAAGCAGAGATAGAAAATCAACTTAAAGAAACAGCACAGTTCTCATGCCTACAAAACTTAACTTCACAGTGGTGGAAGACATTCCGTGGAAGGATGGATGAAGGGGAGGGATGGAGCTATAAACACAGACAAAATCATAGCAACTGACACAAAAGTAGACTTTGCTTATCCATTGTTTAGGGAGTCAGAGCTTTATTCAAATACTTCAAAGCATTCTTTCTCCGTGAGCAAAACCATCTAGTTTAAAGAATTAACACTAATCCTTCTCAAACTCTTATAAAAAATTGAAGAGATAGGAACACTTGCAAACTTATTTTACGAGGCCAGCTTTACCCCAGTACCAAAGACAGATAAAAACACTACAAGAAAACTATAGGCCAATATCTCAAATGAACATAGATGCAAAAATTCTCAGCAAAATGTTAGCAAACCAAATCCAACAACACATTAAAAGGAAAATACTCTGATCAAATGGGATTTACCCCTGGCATGCAAGGATGGTTCAACATATGCAAATCAATAAGTGTGATAGATCCCATTAGCAGAATAAAAGATAAAAATTATATTATCATTTCAATAGATACAGAAAAAGCATTTGACAAAATACAACACATTCTTTATAAAAACCCTCATGAAATTGGATATAGAAGAAGCATACCTCCCTTTATAAAGGCCATATATGACAAATCCACAGCAAATATCATACTCAACTGTGAAAAGATATGAAAGATTGAAAACTTTCCTTCAAAGATCAGTGATAAGACTTTGCCCTCTCTCACCATTCTTATTCAACATAGTACTGGAGAACCTAGTCAGAGAAATTAGGCAGATGAAGAAATAAAAGGCATCCAAAAGGGAAAGGAAGAAACAAAATTGTTATCTGCATATGATATGACCTTATATATAGAAAATCTAAAGACTCAAACTCAACCAAAACACTGTTGAAACGAATCAATGAATTCAGTGAAGTTGCAGGATATAAAAGCGACATGCAGAAATCAGTTGCATTTCTATACCCTAACAATGAAATACTAGGAAAAGAAATAAAACTACTTTATCTCTGTAGTTGGCTGGGTGCCTGAGGACCCTCAGTTTGAGGAACTAAATACTAGATTCTTCTCACTTTTCTAGGTCTTGCAGCCTCCTTCTGATGTGATTTGGTTTCCCTTGTTGGTCCTCAGGGGAGAGAAACCTGATAGTTCTGACCGGACCCTGGACCTTGTGAAGTTATTGCTCATAGAAATTAAGTTGCAACATAGAGTAATTCAGTGAGCAATGATTTTGTGTGCAGTAGCCTTTGCCAGGCTCTGGGTCAAGCCTTGAGGGTGTCAGGATGAGCAAAATAGACCTTACCCTTGGGAAGCTGACTGTCTGAAGGAGACACAGTGGGGTGAACAGGCCACTTGACTACAATGTGCTGATCCCCTTGACGTGTTTGTCAGTCCAGGGGCCGTGGGAACCATGGGAGGGGCCTCTAGAGAGCTGAGTGGGAGCGTCAAAGGACATTTCTATGATAAGAGAGCAAATCTGGATGAAAACACACAGTGAGTGTAAATTAGAAAGTAAATGGGTGATGTTTTTGTGGCAGGGGGGTGGGGAATGAGGCAAAACTGGCTTCCAGATAAGAAAAAATGAGCGAGTCATTTTGTGTTCAGGAAGCTGCAAATCACCCTGTGTGGTTGGCACACAGACCATGAGATTATAGGCCATGGAAAGAAGAGGCTGAGCCCAGGGCATGAAGCTCTCACTGCCAGGCTAAGGAGCTGACTCTGAGGTTTGTAAGCAAGGAAGTGGCTTGGTCGTCACTTCCTTCAATGTCCCTATAATTCATTATGTGCCTCCACTACTCAGTGAATACAACGTTGTGCTACAAGATGGGAGTTAGGAAATGGAGCCCCTGGCTGCCGGGTCTCTCTTGGCCAGAGTTGCACTGATGGTAGCTGCAGAGCTGGTGTCTGGCCCTTGTCTCCCTGACCCTGGGGTCTTCCTGTGGCAGAGTCTTGCCCAGCAAGGGACTGGACCTGGGAGTGGGGTGGACTCTGCATGCAGTCAGTCCTGCTTCTAGCTGAGGATGACCTCACCAGGTCAACAGTGACAATCAAGGCTCCCCACTGCCAAAGACTGTGGGTAAGATCCTGCTGGGTCTAAATTGTTCTGCTTTTATTGACTCAGTTTTAGCTCCAGGCTCTAGCAGATGTGTAGTTTAAACAAGGCTGAGATGGAAGTACGTATGGCCAAGGCCATGGGCTAAATGCGGCAGTGGGTCACGTCTGGAGGAGGGAGGCTTTGCGAGTGTCCTAAAGAGTATTTAATGGCAGGAGAGAGTGCTCTGGGCACACTGTTAAGTGAAAAAAGGAGGCTGAAAAATGGATGTGCTGTATATTGCATATTAGGTTTTACACACACATACACAACAATGTATAAATGGAAAAACACTGGGAGTGTGTCAAAATATAAACAGTGTATAAGAGTAGCAGATTTATAGATCATTTAAAATCTCTCCTCTATATTTTCCAAATTCTTCATAATGAACATGCATTACATTTACGTTAAGAAATTTTTTCTTCAAAAAGTTGTCACCAGATACTTACAAAAAAACACCTTTTAACTGCAGTATGCACTAATAAAAGTGCACAAGTCATACCTGTACTGCTGGACAAGTTCCCCGAGGAGATGCCTCTATGGAACCAGCACCTGGACCAAAAAAGATCTCATTACAGCATTTCCAGAAGGCTCTCTTGTGCCCACTCCAATCATTACCTCCCTTCAAAGATAAATTCTAACACTGTAGAATAGTTGGCTTGTTTTTTGAATTTTACTAAGTGGAGTGCAGTGCAGTATGTACTCTTGCCCCTAGCTTATTTAGACAAACACTATGCTTAAGAGAATCCATTCCTGGTTTTGCAGGTAGCAATGACTTTTCATTCTCTTTGTTATATCACGTCCCTTGTGTAAACTTGCTGCACTGAGACTGTTCCCACTAAGGAGCAGCTAGGGAAAGTGTTGCCATGATCATTCTTGTATACACACGTTTTGGTAAACTTACAAGTGCATAGCTTTGGGTCCATCTCTATGAACGGAATTGCTGGGCCATAGTCGATGCATGTACTCTACCTTGGTAGGAGTTCCAGAGTCTCCCTAAGTGATTAAGCCTTTTACACTCACTAACCGTGGATGCGTGGTCTGCTCGCTCTGCATGCTCACCAACACTTGGTGGTCCCAGTTGGTGTGTGATGCTATTGCACTGAAGCAGTTTGCACTGAAGCAGTTTGCATTTCCCTTGTGAATTATGAAGTTGGGCACATTTTCCTACATTTAACTGCCATTTGGATTTCTTCTTTTGAGATGTGACTATTAGAGCTTTTCTAAAAACATAATTTATTTTATTTTATTTGTTAATTCCAAAGTCCTAATTTACCTCCCCCCCCCCCCACCCTGTTATCTACTTTGGTAACCATAAGTTTGTCTTCTATGCCTGTGAGTCTATTTCTGCTTTGTAAGTAAGTTTATTTGTATCATCTTTTTTAGATTCCACATATATGTGGTATCATATGGTATTTGTCTTTCTCTGTCTGACTTACTTCTCTTAGTATGGTCTTCTCTAGGCCCATCCATGTTGTCTTGGAGCTTTTTTAACCCATCTCTCTCTTGGACTGTTTGTCTTCCTGATCTGCGGGACTTGTTAACATTTTCCAGATACAAGTCTTTTTGTAATATAGGGAATTGCAAGCATCTTTCTCTACTCTGCAGCTTCCATTTTTACTCTCTTAATGGTCTCTTTTGTGATATGAATTTATTAATTTTAATGTGGTACCATTTATCATTCTTCAATGATGAGTGGTTTGGGGGTCCTATTTAAGAAGTCTTTTCCTAGTCAAGGTCATGAAGAGCTTCTCTTATATTTTATTCTCAAAAAGTGTATTATCTTACCATTCACATTTTGATATGTAATCCATCAGGAATTGATTTTTATATGTAATGGGAGGTAGCGGTCAAGATCTGTTTGGCCACTTTTTAACATCCCCAAATTAATTACCTAAACATAAATTTTAAAATCTGTATAGCACCCCATCCCTCCCCCTTCCCAAAAGACAACCGTTCTTTCTGACAAAACACTGGTAAACAAAGAAGAGCTCCCAGTTAAGGACGAGGGAGGTAGAAGCCATCAGATGAAAACAACCATCTACACTTTGCACATGTGTTCCTCAGAGCAACGCTGTGAGCTGAGTTCTTATTTCCACTTGATAGATGACAATAATAAGAGGAATAAGCCAACTTGCCCATAGTCATATATTTAGTAAGTGGAAGAGGCAAGATTCGAATTCACATCCTATCTGACTCCAAAACCCTTGCCTTTACCCTATTCCCAATGCACTAAGTCAGGGAGACAGGCAGTGATTATTCACTAGGAGTTGGTTTAAAACCTCCTTCCACCAGTAAAGCCTCCTTCCACCAAGACAATGATATACAGACTCACTTTTGTGTTTCCAACCCTCCAGATCAATAGGCTGGCCACTGATTGGATTGATTATATTCAGTTTGATTTATTTCCTAAAATGGCTACAGTAACTGGATTGATTCTGCCCTGGTCTGGTTATTTCGGGTATAAAGACAGTCCCTAGGCCTGAATGATCTAGCCCGAATTGTCTCTCTGGTAAACACATCAACACTGCATTTGTCACTTGCACCATCTGCATTTGAATGAACTTTTCAGACCATTCTCAGGAAGCAAAGAAGATCCCGCACATAAACATAACTCGGCCACTTTCACACTCACATTGAAGACCCATTTCTCTGAAAGCGACCCTGATGAGAGAGCATCACTGGCCTCATTGCTGTAAATATCGGAGCTTAATCTTGTGTTTCCCTAAGCCCTCTCCCCGCAAACACATTAAGAGACAATTGCTACTTTATGGTCCCAGTCATTTAAAAGGGAGGATGCTAAGGCTGGAGAGCATCTGTGTGATGCGCTCTTGTGACAGAAGCAGGCAGCAGTGGATAAGATGAGTGGTTCTTTGAACCACGCCGTAAATCAGGCTGATGCCTGGCTTAGAACTCAAACGTTTCCCCTCCCCACACACCCTCCTCCTTCTTCTCCTCCAGCACAGCACGTGGCATCTATCTGCTGGAATGGTTTTCTCTTCTCATGACGTTAATATTCTAAACAAACAAATGTATTACATCCATCCAATCAATATGCTCTGAGTCTCATGACCATCAAAGTTATGGAGATGTATTTCGTACCTCTTCCGTGTTCAGCTAAAAAATCAATAAAATTACATTATCTAATATTTCAACTGCTACACACCAGAGAAACAGTTAGAAATAAATCTCTCCAAAGAAAAATTAAGCTGTCTTACACGATTACTAATTATTGACATTTACTTCTTATAATATCATACCTGGTGGGCAATTATTGGTAATTAAGTGCATAGCAGATCAGCCTCAAAGGAAAAGAAATGTTAAATAGTTAGACAGACATTTCGTATGTGTTGCTGACTGTTTCAGTGAATCTTTAAGAAACACATACAGGTTCAAGATTATTGGTTACTGTTTCTAAACATTGATTTAGTTTCAAAATGTGTAACTAGGCATCACAGATAACTAATGTTAAGTTAAGGAAAATAAAATACTATAACAAACTAAAACTATGCCAGGTTGAGACAAAAAGTAAGAGTGACACAAAGATGTGTAGCTATTTGAAGAATAACAGCTAACAAACATACTCAATGAAACTGGGAAACTGAAGAAAAAAGTTGAGATCAGATGAGCTATTTGTTGGGAATAAGAAATTCTTAAGCTGAGGGTGGCAACAGCAAAAGGATGTTGGTTTCTTTAAGGCACTCCCCACCCCACCCAAAGAGATGGCCATACAGAGTAGGTATTTTATATATAAACTTTACAGATGTGCTTTTTAGATGGAGGAATGAATGCTCAAAGACTTTGAATGACCTGACTGGAGTCGCTTAGTCAGCCAGGTTTGCCACATGAACCCCGGATGACATTACCCTCAAGACCTATGCTTTTCAACTCCATTGGGACACCTTCCTATCCAACAATTCTGTCTAAAATTCATTTGCATTTCCATGTCATTTATTATTACCTTAGGCCTGAGATGCTTTAAATCTGGGACAACTGCTTGGAAAACAAGACGTTAGGAAAGATATGGCGTATCCCGAAATTCACAATGAGCAATCCTATCTGGCCCCTTAATGGTTCCCAAACCTATTTACAAGCAGTCTCAAACACTTATTGAGAGCTCCCTATCCATTCATTCACCCAATAAATGTTTATTGAGCATCTACCATGGGCCAGGCACTGTGCAGAAGACTAGGAACAGTACAATGAATATAAAACACGCCTGCCTTTAAGGAGCTCAAGATGGAGGGCAGAAAACAATGGCTAGAGGGAATCACATAGGGCGTGATAAACTCTGGATGGGTTCCCAGCGCAGTTTGCAGGGCTCAAATGACTCTTTTTGGAGGATGTGGCAATAGATCTGAGTTTTGAAATAAGAAGTGGGAGTTTTGTTAAGTGGATAATGGAAGCAGGGCTTTCTGGGGAACAGGGGACGCTTGAGAACATGGGGCTCCTTATAGAAAAAGCAAGTATTTTCGTAACCTTACATTTCAGGAAGTCCGGTGTTAGGAGATGAGATTGCAGATAATGGACTTTGCTGGCTGGACCACAAAGTCTGAAATCATCTCAGGACCATCTGGGCCCATTGAAAGATCTGACACGGAGGAATGACCTGATCAGATTTGGTTTTTTGAAGAAGTCAGTCTGGCAGCCTTGAGAGAAGGTAAGTTGGTAGGAAACGAAGATGAGGATGAAGTTTAGGAAAACCAATCCAGAGGCTTCTGGCGATGCTGAGGGGTGAGAGTCCTACAGTAGGCGGGGCCGGCAGGAAGTGACGGCGTTGCTGAGGGCAGATGCAGAGCGGACAGTCAGGTTTCATGTCGAAGTTGCCCCCATGGGAGGGCAACTGCAGCGAGTGGACAGGAGCATATACACGATAGAAAGAAGTCAGGTGAAGCGGGTGAACTCGGCTTCGAAAGTTGAGGTTCAGAGGTTTTTGCGACCTACCTTAGGGATTCCACAGAGGGGAAGGGCCAGTATACGAGGCTGGCTGACCATTCAGCCGTCGAGGTAATACGAGTATAAATAGTCAAGCAAATGTGACAGCCATGAGCTAGGATTGGGGGCATAAAATGAAGAGCCCCAAAGATGGACCCAGTGAACAGTAGACACTGGCCTGCCCAGAAGGTGGAGTCTGAGAAGGAGTTTGCAAAGTAGCATCCAGGGAATATGGTGCAACTCAGGCCCCAGAAACCAAGGGGATGGGGGCGGGGAGAAGGATGTATTCTCTCCAGCCCAGCAATATGTAGTCTCTTGTTTCAAATAAGTATTCTTGGGCTTCCCTGGTGGTGCAGCGGTTGAGAGTCCACCTGCCGATGCAGGGGACACGGGTTCGTGCCCCACGTGCCGCGGAGCGGCTGGGCCCGTGAGCCATGGCCGCTGAGCCTGCGCGTCCGGAGCCTGTGCTCCGCAACGGGAGAGGCCACAACGGTGACAGGCCTGCGTACCGCAAAAAAAAAAAAAAAAAGAAAAGAAATTTGTAAACCAAGATTCAAAGAAACTAATTTTTCACCTTTTCTAAGTCAGGTATAACCTTTCTATGTTTCTCAAACCCATATTTGGAGGACCAATTTCAGTACCATAGCTTTTTCTTGCGATTTGTGTAATGTAGCTATTATTGTGTGTATCGCTTTGTTTGTTTTTATATCTTTCCCCATTCTAGTAACCTATCTCTAGGCATTTTTTCAAGAACAATTTTAGATTATATATCAGGCATAAAATTAAGTACCAGTCCACATGCCCAGAGCATACAGAATAGACTAAAATAGACTCTCAGCTTCTGGTAGCCATCTGTAGCTTGGGGAGTCGTTGTGTGTTTGGCTCTGCAAATCCTCAGCTTCTCCTTAGCTGGACACTGTAAGGAGAGGTGACAAAGGACACACACAGACCCAGCAGGCAGGCCACCAGCCCTAATGTCAGGAAACCAGACTGCCATGTGGGGCAGGAGTGGAGGAGAGTCATCTTCCTCAAGACCAAAGGTGCTGCTGAGGCATTTCCTGGACACATGGAGTGGAATCTCTGCTTACCTTTTCCCAGATCACCTCCTGCAAGATCTGGAGAGGCTGTCTTACTGGTGGGCCCAAGTCTGAACTTCCACTTGATCTCACAGTCAGTGCCCAGGTCCTCCATGTTCTGTACCAGCGAATCTGTGCTTGCCTGGAGATCAACTCCTCCACTGAGTCCACGACTGCCGGGGGTAGGAGGCCAGCTCCCAGCAAAAGCCACCCCTGGTCTCTCTCCTGCCCCTGGGCACAGAGGAGCCAGATGGCGCGATGCCTGCCCCATTCCTGGTCACACCCTCTTTGGCCAAGAGAATAACTCTTTTAAACAAGGATACATTCTGAAAGATTTCCTGTGAGGTACTTTTAAGCAGATTCACCTACCCACTGAGATTCAAAATTTCACCTGGAAATCACAGTGGCAGAAATATCTACATTCTTATATTTTGAAATTCTCCAATATTTCAAGTGAAGCAGTGAAAATCTTCGGGACTCTGGCTGAGTTCCACAGCCATATTTCATGCAGTGTTTCTCAAATCTGTGTCAGCTCTAGACAAAGGCAATGAATTGCACTAGTCTATAAGCAGAGGAAGCAATTTTCATCATTTAATAGGGGCCGATCAGAATAAACTCTGAGATAAACTGTGACTGTTTTCTCCACATCCAAAGCGGCGCATTTAAGTTGTTTAAAGCCAAGTACATTTTACCGTTCTCCGTAGAGCAGAAAGGGACTAAGTTACTACTCTCTGTGGTCTTCAGTAGGGGTGTGTCTAAGACAAAGTAAGACCTTAAGAATTAAGTGCATCCCAAATTCACACAGGCTTTGCCTTGGGTCTCCTAACATCCGAGAGCTGCTTGGAATGATAAAGGGGGTACCCATGTCACAGGAGACCCAGGGCACTGCCACAGGGAAGCCAAGGAATCATTGTCTTTTGTGGCTGTGAACCAGGTGGGAAAATGAGGAGAATTTTTTTTTTTTGAAGTGTGAAATTTACCAAGTCAAGATTTAAAAATATACCCTGTCCCAATAACATGGGTTCTGAACCATTTTTCTTCTGAATCAAAATCCAAGTAAAACTTAGATGTTGCTGACATCATGGTTGGAATTCTGAGTTTGAAAACTGATTTTCAAATAAAATAATGAAACCAAATTGTGTTTTCCATTAGAAGCAATCCGGAGCTCAAAATAATTTTCTCTGTGCACTTATAGCATTTAAACGTCCACGTGGATTGCTGTTGCACTGGGCTTGTGTCTGAATTTGTGTCCCAAAACACGAGCCCTGTGCAGAGAACTACGCACACACACACACACACACACACACACACACACACACACAGCCCAGGCTGTCTGCTGGGCCAGCCCTGTTAATCACCCCGAGGACACAGCCGTTGTTTTCCGTGTCGTGTTTTACACCAGGGCATCGTGGCACTCTCAGCTCTGCGGTGCTGCACTGACTGTCTGGCCTGTGGAGACCTTTCTGTCTGGGACAGTACCATTCTGTCTAGACAGGGAGAGACCACTTACTTTGGTTGTTTTTCCCAACACAAGAAGCAGGCTCCTGCAGCCCTTCGCTGAGGCTTCCTTTCAAAACCGTTTAAATTCCCAAAGTGCTTGTCACTGCAATGCTGCAAAGGTCGCACTGCGACTCCTGACACTGTGTCTGTCCCTGGATTCCGTAGAGCACTCGGCCCCTCCCGCCCCGAGCGGCTGGCTGCAGGCAAAGCCTCCCGCAGCCCTTATCTGTGAAAGCGTTTGCTTGCAGGTGATGAACACAATTTTCCTTGCTGGGAAGGAGAGTGAGCCTGATTGTCCAAAAAAGACAGAGGTGGGGGTAAAACGTTGTTGCTTTAGAACAGTTCTGGGGTTCCCAGTTCCCAGTGAGGCCGGGCTGTAAATGCACCAGCTTTAACCTTAAGACTCAAAACCTTAGATGTGCATGCACTGTGATTGCAAAAAACATGAAGCATCGAATAGAAATATTATAATCCACACAAAGCTTATGGCTCTGCAGGTGTTAACCCAGCCGTTCAAAGTGCCATCTCCTATTTAATGAAGGGAATTAGCTCCATAAAAGTTTATACGCTGCGTGTTCCCCATACTGTGTGTGCATTCTTTCTGTCATGCGTTATTCTACTTGCTATAATGAAATCTTCAAAGAACTAAAATGCCCCGTGGCTAACAGATTTTCCAGATCAGACACCGTGGGACAAATAACTTGCCCTTTTTTTTGATTGTACAGAGTGAAAGGGTTTTTATTTTAGTTTTCATTGTGCTTAGACAAAAATCTAGAACTCAGACTTTTTAAAGGATCTCTCAGGAAAAAGAAGCCATGGCCTGTTCACTTTGAACTAATCATAAATTCCTATTTCAAAGAACTAATATTCCCCAAAAGGTATATTTTGAAGAGATATTTGGCATAAGAAGTCTTACTATAGCTCATCGAGAGCTAAAAATAAAGCCCCATTCCATAGAACTCATTTATTTTTCTCAGAAGATATGTTTTAAAGAGAGAGATTTTTTTTTTTTTTTTTTGCGGTACGTGGGCCTCTCACTGTCGTGGCCTCTCCCGTTGCGGAGCACAGGCTCCGGACGCGCAGGCTCAGCGACCATGGCTCACGGGCCCAGCCGCTCCGCGGCATGTGGGATCCTCCCGGACCGGGACGCGAACCCTCGTCCCCTGCATCGGCAGGCGGACTCTCAACCACTGCGCCACCAGGGAAGCCCCAATCCTTTCTTTTTTATTTAGAAAAAAGAGCCAACTATATCCCTCTACGTCAGGAATGTATAAGAAAGAGTAGCCCAATTTGATCTAGGGTATCTAATTCCTTATCTACATTTGCAAAATTAATTTTAAAGATTCACACTGGTTTTGCTAGGGGTCCACGTGGATGCATGTTAAGGCCCTGACCTGCTGCCCAGTGGCAGGGAGGACACCTGCCGCTCATCCCTCCGATGGCCCCATCTTCTCAGCTAGTCCTTTGCACATGTATATTTGTGTCACCACAGCTTTGATCAATTTATTAACAATTTGATCCTTGAAGACGCTAAAGTGAAGTCATTTGCTTTTTTGGCTCCCATCTGACTGATGATGATAATAATAATAATAATTTATAATAATGCAGAGAGATGTATGGTTAAGACTCAGGATTATGCAACAAGTTTGAGAATAGGAAAAATTGTAACATTTTTATGAAGATCCTAAACTTATACATCCTTGTTTCTGTCAAATCTAATAATAAGCATATTAAAAAGTATCATTCTTGTCCTGAATAGTGCTTTGCACTTTGCTGGCATTAAATTGTGTGTGTGTGTGTGAGTGAGAGACAGAGACAGAGACAGAGAGAGAGGAAGGAAAGAAGGAAGGAAGGAGGAGAGTAAAGGATGGAGAATATTTAACCACAATTGCTGGTCAGTTGTTCCAAGTAGTAAATTCTTGGGTAGTTGCAGTCATTCCCAACTAACAAAATGAAAGCTTACGGATACAAAACAGTTTCTTGCAGAAACTGTCCTTTAATTTGGCACCTGTTATGCTGTCTTGAAGAAAATATCAACTTAACTGACAGTTTGGGGAAGAAAATGGATATCGTCATATTTGAAAATTTCCAAATATTCTCTCATGCTCGGCTGTCTTAGAACATGTATTCAAATTAGTCACATCCTGAGAAACTGAGGCAAAAAGTGAACTCAGATTATTTGCATAAAATCAAGGAAACATTAGGAAAAAAAGTGCCTTTCCAGAATTCTTGCATTAGGGCATCTTATCTTTTAATCATGCCATATACAACATAATTTCCACAGTTTATCCTGAGATTTCTTTTCCTTCTTCTGTTTTAATAATAAATTTCCCAGGAAATTGCCCTATAACTGCCACATAAGGGAGACAGATGTTCCAAAGAAAAGAGCAATTTTATTTTATAAGATATCTTTTAACATATGCACGTGAAGTCTCGTAAATTGTCAAAAGAGTAGCAACATTGAATAAAAGGTAAGGCTATAACAGAATTCAGAAAATGTGACTCTGCAAAAAGCTAATATAATATAATTACGTAAGGATCAAAATTTATCAAAGAAAAGAATTTTGAGTACCTAGAGAAATTATGGGCAATGTACCTCTTATGTAGACTTGTCTCATTTCCCCGAAATATAACCTCTCAAACTTGATGTTCTATCACCAGGTATGACTCTGGTCCCTTTGCGGAAAAAAAGGTATTTTTCCTTGATTATAAAAGTAAAAATATTTTGGAAAAAAATAATAGCATAAAAGGAGAAAGTAAGAATTTCTCACCATACCATCACTTGAATAGAACCAATATTAATGTCGTGTTTATTTCCAGTTCTATTTGTTCCTAGAGAAATAGGAGGAATAGTTTGACAAACATAAATATGAATGTGTTGAGTTTCTCTCATTTTCATTTGTGAGACAGTCACTGTAGTCTCCCCAGTACACAGCTGCCTTGAGGAAATGAAGATTTTATGTCGGAGATGCCCAGAGAAAGATGCAGCTTCTGACACTCAAAACGGGCCTCTTTCCCTCACATAAGACACTGCTGAGAAAGACAAGGATTTTGTTTGTTTTCATCTCAGGCTCAGAGAGGTCAGTGATTCGCACTTCACAGTTCTCGGGGCATTTTCATCATCATTCTGCCCTGAGAAAAGATTTTCTCAATTCCTCCATCTCCACCTTTGACGTGTCAAGCAAGTGTCAGGCTTGGTGGATTGGGGTTCAGGTTGACACTGGAGTCTTTGAGCTCCAGATAAACAGGAAGGACAAGGTGGGGGTCAAACTTTTCTGGTGGGGTCCATGTGGGGGGAATGAGTAGAAAATCAAAAGGTTTAAGACTTGGTTGCCAAGGGAGAGGAGGGATGGGGGAGGGATGGATCGAGAGTTTGGGATTAGCAGATGCAAACTATTATATATAGGATGGATAAACAACAAGGTCCTACCGTACAGCACAGGGAACTCTGTTCAATACCCTGTGATAAACCACAATGGAAAAGAATACGAAAAAGAATATGTATACGTATAACTGAGTCACTTTGCTGTACAGCAGAAATTAGCACAACATTGAAAATCAACTATACTTCAATAAAATTAGGAAAGAAAATCAAAGGGTTGAGAAGTAGGTGCAGGCTTGAGAGGGACACCTCCTCTCCACCTTTCCTCATCCCACTCTGTGTCTGGATGTTGCCCAAGGTTGACCTGGATGGACCACATTGGAGAGCTTCCTCTCCCACCGAGTCAGCCACAGGAAAGCAAGAAATGAGAAAGTTGGGGAGAGTGAGGCGGGTCTTTGCTCCCAGGGGCCCTACCTGCCCACCTCTGAGAGTTGAGGCATCCTTCCACCACAGACCATGGCTCCTATCTGCTTCATGAGCTACCCTGTACCCCAGTGCTGAACACCACTCCCTCCTCGGAGCCCCTCTATCCCGGGGACCATAAGGGCTTTGTGCAGACACTAGTCCCAGAATGACTTCCTTTTTTTCCGTAGTTTCTCTAAACCAATATGTTTCAAACCCCGTGTTTGAAAATAAGGTTTGTTCTATTAAACTCACTCAAATTTTGCATTTGCTTCCTGGGGAGGATCCTGATCTGCACAGAGCGGACACGTGGGTTCCAATTGTCCCTACGAAATGCAAACCCTTTGGAGGAGCAGTGTAATAGAAAAATGGGGGACATCACAGGTAGACAGACCCTCTCTACCTCCCTGAATGAGACTCTTGGCAGAAACCTGTGGGGCCCACGGTTAACATGACCCAGATAAGAAGTCAAAGAATTGGGCTCAGACCACCATCGGAATTAGTTTTCACTCCCAAGCGTTCCTGGATCCACAATCCCCACTGCAGTGTGGTGTGGCTGCCTCTACCATCTATCTATCTATATCTATCTATCTCTACCATCTATCTATCTATATCTATCTATCTCTACCATCTATCTATCTATCTATCACCTATCTATCTATCTATCTATCTATATCATCTACCTACCTACCTACCTATCTATCCATTTATCTATCTATCTATCTATCTATTTATCTATCTTTATCATCTATCATTTATCCATTTATCTATCTATCTATCTATTTATCTATCTTTATCATCTATCATTTATCTATTTATCTATCTCTATCATCTATCTATCTATCTATATCTTCTATATATCTCTATCATCTATCATTTATCTATTTATCTATCTCTGTATCTGTCTCTATCATCTACCTACCTACCTATCTATTTATCTACCCCTATCATCTATCTATCATCTATTTATCTATCTCTATCATCTATCTATCTACCTCTATCTATCTATCTTCTATCTATCATCTCTCTGTCTATATCATCTATCATTTATCTATCTATCATCTATCCATCTATGTCTATCATCTATCTATGTATCTATGTATCTATCTATCATCTATTTATCTCTGTCATTTATCTATCATCTATTTATCTATCTCTATCATCTATCTATCATCTATCTTTCTATCTATCTATCTTTCTTTCTTCCTATTTATCTATCTTTCTATCTATATTTCTATCCATCTCTCCTTCAATGTATCTATTCTTCTCTCTGTACATCCACAAGAAATATTTAAGTATAGTGTATATTGTAACCTGCATGGGTATCATGAAACTTTTCCATGTCTAATGGATAAGTGGTTTAATTTCTTGGAAAATATGATCATCTGTAGCTTTACTTTGATCAGAGGCTGTTTGTACAGAGGTTTTGTGTGTGTGTGTGTGTGTGTGTTTATGTCAATCTTTAGAACGTCCAGAGGAGTCCCAGAAGCTCTGAAAGCCCCAGATAGCCACCGTGAGGTCTGAGTAGCTGCCTTTTCTCTCTTCCAGGTGTGTGATATTTTTTAAAGTCACAGGATTCATCTGAACACGGCAAGTGAACAGCAGACCTATTTAATAATGGAAGAGATCTGAACACTTCCCACTTATTTCTGTCTTTGGATGTGTGTTCTTTTGAGGCTCTTGGTCTGGTTTCGGATTTTGCTGCATATAAAACCCCCACCAAGCTCCCAAATATCATGTCATCAAACAATATTTAGACCCAATTTTGGTTGCTTCTATGGCAGTCTTTATATAAATTTACTGCATTTATATAGAAATAAAAACACTGTTATGAAAATGTTTATGATTTATTTTTTGCCTACAACTCTGATTCTTTCTTTAGGAAAATTATCCAGTAGAGTGAAGTGGAGAAATGCTGAAACACTGTTAAGTGTCTTGAAGTAGGTAGATTAATAAACTATTTTCAGAAAGTCCTATGCATTCATTTCCTTTTTAATTTTTTTGTGTGTTGAATTTTAAAATTTGAAAAAATATGATAAAGAATTCCTGTATATCCTTCACTCCAACTCCCCTTATGATAATAGCTTAGGTAGCCACACTGCAGATACAAAAATTAGAAAAAGATAACATTGGTACACTACTCTTATCTAACTTACACATTTCATTCAAATTTTACCGTTGCATTAATGTCCATTTTCTGGTCCAGGATAGAATTCAAGGCCGAAAGTTGGTTGCATTTAGTTGCTATGTTTTGTTAATTTCCTTTACTCTGGATATTTTCGGGGTCTGTCCTTCGAGACCTTGACACTCTGGAGGACTAGTGGTCAGCTGTTTCATCTAGGTTCCTCCGTTCCGGTTTGCTGGGCCTTTCCTCAAGACTACATGTCAGGGTTGCATTCTCTACAGAAGAGATGTTAGGTCCTTGTTGTATCACACCTAGAAACACGCCAGTTTGCCCCATTGCAGATGACGTTAACTTTGATCATTTGGTTAACGTGTCTTCTGCCTAGCTTCTCCACTGATGGAAAAATCTGTCTTCACAGTAGAATCCCAATTAATGTGCATAGAAAGAAAGACAGAAATAGAAAATCACCATTTGGTAGACACCACAGTAAACATTGTTTCAAGCAAAAATCACCACTGGATGCTAAAAGTAGTTCCCCAAATAGGATGAGAATCAAGGTATTTCCATAATCTCAAGTTATATCTCTATGTGACACATTAATTACAAAGGGGGAAACTAGTAACTTTACAGTGGAAAACATACCAAACCACAACATATTTTTATAACCATCCTCAGGGGAAAAATATTCATTAACATGATAGAAAAAGTTGTTCACTGAAAGCAAAGGTAAGATGATTTCATATATGCTGGTTATAAGCTTTTCCTTTAATACACTGCCTGTTCACATTCCGTGCAGACTCCTCTCCTAGGTGCATTATTATCTCATCTATTGATTTATACCCTGTTTTTCTGCATAAAGGACATTAATCTATTGTTTGCCATGTTTGCTGCAGTTCTTCCCTGGGTTGTTGTTGCCTTTTATATTATTTATGCTGATTTGTGAAATAGAGAAGCTTTTTATGTAGTTGGCTGTATTGATTAACCATCACACTCTCTTCCGTTGCTTTGACTGTAAAATTCTTGACCGTCTTGAGAACAGAGAAATATTCCCCCTGCATTTTCCTCCATATGTAACGATAGACTTGATCTGGTTTTGTTTTTGTTTTCTCAGCAGATAATACATTGTTTCGGAAAAATGTAACATGTAATCCTTCTGTTTTTCATAACTTCATGGTGCTGTTAATATTATTTACTGTTTCTGCAAGATGTCACTGTGTTTTTAATTCATCTATTTCATCCATTGATCCGTTCACCAGGACCAAAGTGAGCTGTCTGTCAAAGCTTAATGTCTGGAGAAAAATGCTTCTGGTTTCTTCTTTTTCAAAACTTTATTCTTCAATTTCATATGGCTGGTTTTCCTGATCATCTTCAGAATCACTTTGCCTATGACCCCCCCAAACTTTCCATGGGGATTTTGTTTGGTATTGCACTAAACTTACAATAAATTACGCTAAACTCATTTTGAGAAGAGAAAAAAAGTACTCAGTTTTCTGAATTCTCAGTTCTTATTTATTTGTTTTATGTGCACTTGGGAAACATGATACTTTTTATGATATTACAGATGTTAACAACTGTTATGATCATATAAATTGTATATATATATATGAATCGATATATGAACCAAAAAGTAAAAATATGTCTTCCTTTATCCATTAACTACTTGAATTAAATGACACATATTTTTTAAAGCCTTTACCACGTGATATTTTAGCATAACTTTCTCCAGAATCATCATACTCATTTCCAAATTATTGGTTGATAGTTGAGGGATAGTTTCTGTAATCTTTTGACATTACTCTCATCAGGTCAGTGGAGACCCAGTCTGTCATGATGTGACAGAGGTGTGACTGCATCGAGTCTTCCGAAGACAGCTCCATTCACTGGACAGTCAGTAGATTACTTGTAGCCTCAGGAAGTGAAGGATTTATATCACTGTCCACGTTAATCGTCCTGCTGTCCAATCCTTACGTTCTCAGATTTTTTTCACAAACAGCG
Organism: Delphinapterus leucas; assembly: GCF_059928025.1. Lineage (NCBI taxonomy): Eukaryota > Metazoa > Chordata > Mammalia > Artiodactyla > Monodontidae > Delphinapterus > Delphinapterus leucas. The sequence goes on along the minus strand of NC_143146.1, from coordinate 3,680,079 downwards.
ATGTTAAGCAAAGCATTTTCTAGCCTCAGTTATAGTCTGAGGTTTACACATATTAACTACCTCAGTTATCAAAGTCACAAACATCATTGATTGGCATGTCCCATCCATTTGTTGACTTAATTTTATTAATAGATCACTCTCAATCCATAGAGATTTGCAGGAATAGATCAGCCTTGATGACTGAAAACACGTCTTTATTGTTAAGCCAAAGAGAATAACTTTAATGCTTTTGGATGGCTATTAAGGGAAATAAATGGTTTTATTGCTTTAAAAAAAAAAGAGAGTAACATCTTATTCAGAAAGAGTTTTATTAAAGTTAAATGTCAAAAAGAATTATTTTCTAACATTTGTTTCCACATTCAATTACTAATAAAGTGAATGTAAAAATTGTGATGTAATTTTCAAATTATTTTGGCAACTTTAGCACTAATATACTATTGACATTTAATTGTCTTCCAGTTTTCCTTATTTGAATCCCACTCTTTTCAGGTATATTATTTAATTTTCTCCAGGGTTTATTTGGTACATCAATATGAGAGTTATCTGGAGTAGTGGTAAAGAGACTGATAATTTATATCTTTTATAGCACAATCAGAGTAGTGATCTTATCGTGGCTTTAATGTAGCCAAATTTAAAAGCATATGTTTCTAAATTTTGGCTGAAACTTCAGATTTTCTCCATAGCTTTACCTGGATAACATCTGTACAAAATCCAATAAGATTTTATTGTAAACTTTTCTCTTTAAAATATATTTCCTGTGTACTAAGAACAAGGTTTAATTTTTTACAACTAACATTTCTTGCATCTCCCAAGATCCCTAGAAAACGTTACTAAGCTCAAAAATGTTGAATTGGGCTTCCCTGGTGGCGCGGTGGTTGAGAGTCTGCCTGCTGATTCAGGGGACACGGGTTCGTGCCCCGGTCTGGGAAGATCCCACATGTCGCTGGGCCCGTGAGCCATGGCCGCTGAGCTTGCGCGTCCGGAGCCTGTGCTCCGCAACGGGAGAGGCCACAGCAGTGAGAGGCCCGTGTACCACACACACACACACACAATATATATATATATTATATATATATATATATTATATATATATATATATATAGAATTGCACATGAAATTATTTAAACACCTTTAAGTGAAAACTTGTCATCAATAATGTCTGAAATTTTACTCCCTCGATTTTTATATTTTTCCAAAAATTCACTATCTTATTTAGAAAGATCAAAGTTTTGTGACAGCAGGGACTATCACCCTGGTTTTCAATGAAACACTCTTATTTATAGGAATATTTTTAAAGTCCATTTAATATTTAGTGTCTACAACACACGATCATTTCTAACTATTAAATAGTGCTAAAAATTCTGGTGGTTCACTCTATTTTCATTCGCTTTATTAACATTCTTTTGATAAAAATTTTCAGTTTTGATTTTTCAAATACTTTATAGTATCAGAATGAGTCATGATGTTATCTTAATTAATCCTTATTTAGATGTGTTGCTTTACTGGGAGCTTTTTGCCAGCAAATAAGAGTGAAGGAAAATATTGCCACCAGTGTGTGTGTGTGTGTGTGTGTGTGTGTGTGTGTGTGTGCGCGCGCGCGTGTGTGTGTGCGTGTGTGTGTGTGCGTGTGTGTGTGCGCGCACATGCGGCGGATACTATTTGGATTTATTTCTGTTGAGTAAATTCCAGAAAAAAAATTATATAATTCATTAGTTATCAAACCATGAAAAGATTGTTACCTAGAACCTCAGAATTCTGACCATGGCCCTGCTCTGTCTGATATTCATTTTCTGAAACAGGTTTATTGAGATATATTGGGTTGCCCAAAAAATTCATTCAGGTTTTTCCAGATGTTGCGGAAAAACCTGAATGAATTTTTTGGCCACCCCAATAATTCATGTACCATAAAATTGAAGCTTTCTAAGTATACCGTTTGTGGTTCCTAGTACAGTCACAGAGCTGTGTCAACATCACAGCTCTCTAATGTTCATCCCTACCCAAAGAAACCCCCTACCCACGAGCTCTCGCTCCTCAGAGCCCCACTCCACCCCTTCAGCTTCTGGCAACCACCAATCTACCTTCCGTCTATGGATTTGCCAACTCTGGGCACTCCACGTACATGGGATCATAAAATATGTGGTCTTTAGCGGCTGGCTTCTTCACTGAGTGTAGTGTTTTCAAGGTTCGTAGATGTACTGGTGCCTTCTGCCTTTTGTGACCCAATCTCCTCCTGCCTTTCCATAAATGCTTCTGTGGGGAGGTGGCTGTGTAGGTAAAGGTGGGTCACTTATTGCCGACCCCTCCCCACCCCTCCCCAACTTGGTCTCCCATTTGTCTCTGATGAACGTCTCGATAAGGATTCAGACAACAGGAACCCTTAACACAGAGTTTACCTTGCTCACCAGAGAATACAATTTCAATTCAATGCTCTCATTTGTTTCGTTAAAATGGATATAAGTTGGACGATCATCCTGATGAAGTCAGAAAGAGAAAGACAAATTCCATAGGATATCACTTACACGTGGAATCTAAACTAGGACACGAATGAACTTATCTATGAAACAGGAACAGACTCACATGCATAGGGAACAGACTTGTGGTTGCCAAGGGGGAGGGGAGTTGGGGGGAGAGATGGAGTGGAAATTCAGGATTAGCAGATGCAAGCTATTTTATATAGGATGGATAAACAGCAGGGTCCTATTATATAGCACAGGAACTGTATTCAGTGTCCTGTGATCAACCATAATGGAAAAGAATATAAAAAAGAATGTATATATATATATAAATATATGTATGTGTACAACTGAATCACTTTGCTGTACAGCAGAAATCAGCACAACACTATAAATCAACTCTATTTCAATAAAATAAATTCTTTAAAAATGGGTATAAGTTGAAAAGAAAAGCTAAAATTTATTGAGCGGTTATTATGTCCCAAGCACTGTGATTTCCATGCACGTGTCACGTGAATGAAATTTCAACCACATACACGTGGAGGAGGAGCTGTTGTTACCTTTATTCCTCAGCTGCAGAAAATGAAGCTTAGTGGGCATCAGATACCCAACCCACAGTCAGCTAGGAAATGATGGAGCTGGCCTCCAAACATACAAATCAGCGTCTCTGCCTAAGACAGAAGAGGAAGAAGAGGCAGGGAAGGAAGAAAAGGGAAGAAGAAGGAATGGAAGGAAGAGCCCAGGTTCTGTGCCAGGTACCTGTATTCGTCCTCAGTTAATTGTTTGGCCTGTTAAGGGTTCTTGGGCTCTGCTCACAGGTAGATCCTCTTCCTCTTTAAACACACAAATAACACCTCTTCCAGAACAAAGGTTAATTTTTGTATTTCTTTTCAATCTCTCCACAGGCCCTAACATGACATTCTTCTCCATGCAGATAAATAAATGACGCTGACAAACACCCCAGGTAAACAGGAGACATGTGTCCTCTCCAGGGCGTTATATGAGAAATGAGAGCCATGCCAGGATGAAGTGCTCAAGCATTTAAAACCATATTCTGAAATTTATGAGTTGGTGCTTAAAAATAACAGCCCCCAAATGCCTCAAAATGTGTGTGCACCAAACAGAATCCCCCCCTCTGTATTTATTGCAGGGCAATAAAAATGCGTAGAGAAAGGGTTTGATGGCAAACAGTCTTATTAAACCCAGGAGCCATGCAAACAGCCAGGACATAGCATTGGGCCACATAACGCACACCCAGCTATAATTCTGTCAAGGAGGGCACATAAACAGCCCTGATGGAATTAGAGGCTTATACGGAATGGTAAATGGACCTTATTGTTTATAAATATAATGCCAGATTTGAATGTGTGGATGGCCGTCGTGTCTGACTTATCAGAAGCAAAACGATATATGCAATTCTTTACTTTTTCTTAGGAAATGTGAAAGTGAGACACTAAATGTGGCTAAGCTTATGGGTATACATGCAGCTGAGTGGAATGAACGTGACAGGGAAATTCTCTTTGAGGGAAACATACAAGCAATACAAAATTACCAGCATTAAAAAAGATTAGCTCTGACATGGGGTAGGGAGATTTTTTTTTTCTTTGTCATTGTTCAAAGCTGAATAGCAATAAGATTGTAAACTACGGCGCTTCATAATAGAATGAGGCCCCCTTGTATAATGAGGTTCATTATAAGTGACATGCATAATTCCAGCCCTGTTCTGTGTTGATTCCTTCTTTTGTTGTTGAGACAGACGGCTTTAATGGGCCCAAGGAACCACGGCACACTTTAAACACACTTAAAACTATTTTGCAAGAGTGTTTTGTTTTCTTTCCTTTTTCAATGGGTCAAAATTTAGACAAAAATATCCATCTGAAGAGAGTGTCTTTGTGTACAAAAATGCATATCATTCCGAATATTATTTTAAAATTCTCCAGTGATGAAAGTGTGTGTGCGAAGATTGCCTGGTGAGTTAATTTCATCTGTTAGTAACCAAAATATGCAAACGACGTAGGGAAATTGTTTGATTATGTGGATTTTCAAAGCTGAATATTTATGTCGGCCAGTCCACCGCCACTGCCAGTGCTTAAATCTTCTGAGAAAATCAAACACTGTGAAACATGGTGTGGCCTCTGCAGAGAGATGAAAGGAAACAGCACAACTACGGAAGGATAAATAAAAACAAAGATGATGCAAGTGAAATATACATGTGAGGACCTTAGCAAAGGATTTCAAAACTCCTCTGAGTTAAAAATGGGACAAAGACAAAATAAACCCACTGTAGAAATGCCCACCGCCTAATTCTGCCTGTGTCCTCACACACGGCTCTCCCACAAGCCCTGTGGGACACCAGAAAGCACACCCCAGTGATCCAGTGTCTGGAATAAAATGTCTGGAAGGTCCGTGACCTGCTCTGCGTTCTTTTAAAAATTATTTTATTTTAATTAATTTATTTTTCATTGAAGTATAGTTGATTTACAATGTTGTGTTAGTTTCAGGTGTACAGCAAAGTGATGCATATATATATATGTATGTGTATATATATATATATGTATCTTCTTTTTCAGATTATTTTCCCTTATAGGTTATTACAAGATTTTTTTTTTTTTTTTTTTTTTTGCGATACGCGGCCTCTCACTGTTGTGGCCTCTCCCGTTGCGGAGCACAGGCTCCGGACGCGCAGGCTCAGTGGCCATGGCTCACGGGCCCAGCTGCTCCACAGCATGTGGGATTTTCCCGGACCGGGGCACAAACCCCTGTCCCCTGCATCGGCAGGCGGACTCTCAACCACTGCACCACCAGGGAAGCCCTTACAAGATATTGAGCAGAGTTCCCTGTGCTATACAGTAGGTCCTTGTTTGTTATCTATTTTATACATAGATGTGTGTATATGTCAATCCCAAAGTCCTAATTTATCCCTGTCCCCCCCACAGGTTTCCCATTTGGTAACCATAAGTTTGTTTTCTATGTCTGTGGGTCTATTTCTGTTTTGTAAATAAGTTCATTTGTATTTTTTTTTAAGATTCCATATATAGGCAATATCATATAATATTTGTCTTTCTCTGTCTGGCTTACTTAACTTAGTAAGATAATCTCTAGGTCCATCCATGTTGCTGCGAAAGGCATTATTTCATTCTTTTTGATGGTTGAGTAATATTCCATTGTATACATGTACCACATCTTCTTTATCCAATCACATGTCGATGGGCATTTAGGTTGCTCCCATGCCCTGGCTATTGTAAATAGTGCCGCAATGAACGTTGGGGCGCATGTGTCTTTTCGGATTACCACATGATCCTGTAATCCCGCTCCTGGGCATATATCCAGATAGTGCTCTGGGCTCTTTTATCTGTTCTCCAGGTTGTCTCCTCTGCTGTTTGATTAGACAGAAGCAAAGAGCAAACTATCCAGGCTTCAGAAGTCCTGAAGAGTATGCTCTCTGGGCTGAGTATATCTGTTTTAAGAACTTCCAAAACTGGCACAAACACAAGCCAGACAGCGAAAGCTCTTTCTGGACCATTTCGAAATCTTCTGAATTTCAGTGGAGACAAAAAGCTACCAACGGTCTGGGACCCAGAACATACTCCCTCCTTTCTGCAATAATGCGAGGTGTTTGCCTAAATACTGAACGTGAATGTGGTACATCAGATCCAGTCAGGACCAAGGAACAGAATCACAGATTCCATGGTGACATCAGTACATTCCTTTGGCTTGATGCTCTGTATCATTTCCCTCTATTTACCCATAACAAGCTTTTTTTTATGCTGGTCACAGAAAAAGTGTTCTCTCTTGGGTTTCGTCCTTCTCTATTAAATGTACAGTGTTGCTTGGGAGAAGTTTGCAATTTACAAAATGTTTCCTGAAAGGACTGATATCAAAGTTTGGAAAAAGACCCGAGAGAATTGCAGAGCGGAGGGAACAATGGCTGGGTCACAAGTATAGCACATTTATGTTGGCAGATGAGAATAACCACAGGAATGAAAATGACTCTATAATTAGAATCATATAAATTAGACATGAAAGAGACCTATTAGTTCATCTCAATCATCCCCAAAGGGACCAGCATCAGACTGTTCCCTACAGAGCGTTTCCTATACTACGTCTATATCATTTTTAACAGGCTTATAGGATGATGCGCTTTCGTTAACTGCATGGACAGGCGCTTTACTGTGATTAGATAACAAGGAATCTTTGATCTTAGCAGTATGAGCACTGAAATTTTAATACGGAGTTAATGCTTGCAAGGCGTATGTGAAAAACAGGGTGAGGTGAATGCTTTATGGCTTCAAGTACACTTGAAACATCCATACACATGGCCATTTCCCAAGCCCTGCTCCCCTCTGCCCCCCACACACATGGGGACACTCACTCTTTTCTCAAGAACCCTGAAATCAGTAGTCCCAGGAAATCATCTCTTGTCTATGAAAAGGTGAAAACTGGCGATGGATCGGAGATGACTTCCTTGAATTATTGATCCCGGCATTCCTGGGAGAGAACAAAAGAGGGAGCCTGGGGAAGGGGCGGGTCTAGTTTCTCCTCCTGAAGACGGTGGCAGGTGACTCACCAGGTTTAAAAGGACCCTTTGGTTCTAGCTCAGGTGCTCTAATAATCTACAGAGAGAATAGGGATCTTCTATAGTAAACGGAGTTGGAAAGTGGGGACGTGACTACGGTTGAAATCCAACACACATTTTGAAAGGGGTGGGAGGTGAGTCTTTACACAGGAACGATGGTCCCTGGAAGCTGAGAATTCTCAGGTCAGACCACAAGCAGCCAGCAGGGGATCAGGAAATCAGAGCCATTGTCCCAGTGGGGCTTTGGAGACAGGGTGGAGGTGCCCGCCCTTTTACTTACTAGCTGTGAGATTTCTGGCAAATTGCTTAAGCTCTCTCAAGCCAGTTCCTTCATTTGTAAAAGTGATTTATTTTTCCTTTCAGCAAACGCTTATTAAGTATGTACCAGGTGTCCGGTCCTCTGCGGGGTGTCCAGAACACAACAGCACACAAATCCAACAGCATCTCCTTCCATAAATACACCAAGATGTGTCAGGGGATGTGCCGGGATTAAACTAAGTCGTGTTACAGAGCGGATTGCCTGACACATACAAAGTGCCCAGCAGATATCCACCTAATTGCTGATCTTACAATATTATCTGGGTTGGGTAAGGCATTTTAATGAGACTTCTCGATCCTTATCTCTGAGGACAGGATGAAGGAATATGGAGTGTATGACGACATATTTGGGAGAGTTAGTATCTTCACACTTTTATTTCCTTAAATAATCACACTGCATAAAGAATAGGTTACTTTTGCTTTCGCTAATCCCTTCCCCTCTCTTCACTTCCTTAATCCCTCGTGATCTGTGTCTATGCATCACTAAATTTTTAGTTTAACAAGTATTTATTGTGTACCTACTGCATACAAGGCACTGTGGGGATACGAGACGCCGCAGTAGGCGATCAGGACCCTCTGAAAGGGGGTCACTGGGAGATGAGTAGGAATCCACCAGGCGAGGGCGAAAGCAACCCCCGTTATGAATCACTGCAATGGTCTCCCCCAAATCCAACATGTTCTATTCATTCGCCTCCCCCATGTATCTGCTCAAGGTCACCGTGTTGTCGAGGTCACACCTGGCCATCTCATGGAAACGCCACACATCCTGCACCCATACTGGACTTTCACCGGCAACTCCAGCTCATTTACCTCCTTTATTTTTCTCCCTAACACGTATCATCTCCCGATATGTTTACCTCTCTTATTTGTGCAGAATCTCTCTCCTCCCCAATAAAAGAAGTCAGCCCCATCTGCATCTCTCTTTTTGGGTGATCGATTCACATTATGCCTCCTTGGTGCTGGGATGATCCCCTAACTCCCCTTTTCCCCAATCTAACTCCCAAGTGCCAGAAGCCTCTAGTCATCACTCAGTCATGAAAATGAGACAGCAGTGCCCTGCACATAGCATTTTACAGCATCCAGCATCCACAGATGACCCTTGGGAACCTTCCAATGACCAGTCCTGCAGACCAGTCCAATGATTCAGCCTCCGCCTCTGCCTTTCCATCCTCCGACTCACACTGCCATCCCAGAACATGTGAGACTGGTGTCCTATGACCTCTGGCCTTTGTGCATCTTTTCCCCAGCCTGAAGGGCCCTCATTCCATCTTTCCAACAGGCAACTATTTTCTCAATGGCCTCTAAGGTCCTTGAATGAGGAACTGTGTACTTTTATATCTTGCTGCGAGTCTAGCATTGGGTGGAGAACAGCACTCAATAAACGCTTGTCAGATGCAGGAATGAATCTTCCTCTGTACATCATCTTGTATCAAGTATTGTGATGAAAATTTATATTGCCCTGGATCCATGCTTCTCAAACTGTGTGCTGAGGGGCCCCCAGGGAATGCCAGTGAACAAGGCAAACCCAGGATATCTTGCACATTGAGGGAAACAGTCGTTTTCCACATCTGTTGGCCATCTCATGAACGACCAGCTCTAAGTAATTCAGTTTCAATGTTAGATCATGTTACGCTCCATTTGATGACATGGTATTGCTGTAAAGCTGGATTTTGGGCTATTGCTTTGATAAGAAAGCAAATTCTACATGAATGTCAAGGTGAACAGGAAAGGAGGGGGTGGTAATCAATCCAGTCCACAATTAGACAAGTTGTACAGCGCCCAACAGACATACACGTCCCTTAGTAAGTGATTTTGTTTATTTAAAAGTGAAAGGGGCTCCCCTGGTGGCGCAGTGGTTGAGCGTCCGCCTGCCGATGCAGGGGACACGGGTTCGTGCCCCGGTCCGGGAAGATCCCACATGCCGCGGAGCGGCTGGGCCCGTGAGCCATGGCCGCTGAGCCTGCACGTCCAGAGCCTGTGCTCCGTGACGGGAGAGGCCACAACAGTGAGAGGCCCATGTACTGCAAAAAAAAAAAAAAAAAAAAAAAAGTGAAAGAAATACATTTTCTTTTAATATATCTATATTATTTTTTTCAAATCATGACAAAGTTGTCAGGATATGAATATATAAATACTTATTTACATATTTTAACTTAACTGCTTAGTAGATATTGTGTTAATAAGTATTTAATAAATATATACTGTTAGATATTTCTTTTAGCTTACACATGCTATGAAAAATATACTGGCACATTTAGGGTACCATGAATAAAGAAAGTTTAGGAAGCTCTTCCTGAGAAAGAGAATTCCTGCTTAGAGTCCTTATTTGTAAATAATAGAAGTTGATTCCTGCTGATTTCAGAAAAATAAATGAATTCATTGAGACCATGTTGTGGGGTTTTACCAAATCACTGGAATAGCTTTAAGCCTAGGCTTGGGGCTAAAAGTTTCCAGGAACAATTTCTAAAACTACATCATCTAGAACTGGTCAGGAGAGCAGTTGTTAGAAACTCAGTACTGCCTCTGAAGAGAGAAAGAGAGAGAGAGATTGAGACAGAGAGACAGATAAAAACAAAGAGCACACACACACACACACACACTTTGGTTTACCATTCTTGCCTCTCCCATCATTTGTTCCCAAGGCTCATCCCAGGCAGCCACATCTGACTGGTGCTGAATCCCATGCCTTTGCCTACAGTGGAAGTAGAAGAGGGGGTTTCCTGCATTTTAAGCTTCTATAGATGCATGTTCAGATTAGAGGCTCAAGTCTAGTGGGAAAATTCTGAATCATTCCATGTACAGAGAGAAAGGAATTGGGGAATTTGAGTGCAAAAAGGTTCTGAGTGTTACCTTCAGATGAGGGAAACTCTCTGAGGGGCAAGTGGTTTGGGCTTGTTTTCTAAGGCTGTGTAGACACAAAATGAAAAAAGAGAGAGAGAGATTCAAGTTCAAGGTGGTGAATACACTTCCGGCGGGAGGCTGTGTGAGGGCAGTATGGACGCCTCCGTCAGCTGTGCCCTCTGTTCCTGTGATGAGCAAGCTTAGGGGACGGGGACTTGGGAATGTGAACAGTGGGTCCTGAGCAGGGGAGGGGGCAGGGGTGACTTACATGCTTGTTGGCCTCAGACACCAAAGAGCATAGACGTTTGGACACATAACCTGTAATGCAAAATAGCATGAATAATTATAATACATTCCGGAAGGGGTTTTCCAAAAATGTACTGTCAGTTTTACACTGTCCTGCATGTAGTGACAGACTCTCACTGGCGACAAATGAAGCATGTTTTTTTTACATACAAAGGACTATTATGCAGCCTTTATTTATTTTTCTTCTAGTATTTTCATCTTTTTCCTTCCAGTTTTATTGAGATACAATTGACATACAGAAGTATATAAGTTTAAGGTGTACAGCATAGTGACTTGATTTATATACATCATGAAGTGATTATCACAATAGGTTTAGTAAAAATTCATCATCTCATATAGATACAAAATTAAAGAAATAGAAAAAAATGTTTTCCTTGCATTGAGAACTCAGGATGTACTCTCTTAACACTTTTCATATACAATGTACGACAGTATTAATTATACACATGAAGCATAAATTTTAAAATTTATTTTATTGAAGTAGAGTTGATTTACGTTGTGTTAATTTCTGCTGTACAGCAAAGTGATTCAGTTATATACATACATATATATATATATGTATATACCTTCTTTTTTGTATTCTTTTCCATTATGGTTGATCACAGGATATTGAATATGGTTCCCTGGGCTATACAGAAGGACCTTGTTGTTTATCCATTCTAATATAGTAGCTTGCATCTGCTAACCCCAGACTCCCAACCCTTCCCTTCTCCCCCTCCCTCCTCCTTGGCAACCACAAGTCTGATCTCTATGTTTGTGAGTCTGTTTCTATTTCATAGATAAGTTATGAAGCATACTTTTAGTGACAATTTTCTCTCACCTTAAAACAGCCTCTCGCTGAAAAATTAGACATGAAAAAAAAAAACCCAAGTCAGTGACTATTCACACCATTTGACACAGCAAGGTAAACTTTTGGATTATTTCCTTCTAGATTTTTTTCTCTGATTTCATTTTCAGAGCTGTGATCCCATTTTCCTATCTTTTTCATGTATCCTGCTGTAATGGACCAGTGTATCACCCAGGAGCAAGAATTACTGGATAGATCGGTATAAATATTTTAACAATAGAGTTTCTTATTTGCTTTATAAAATGAACTCCAGGTTATCATAAAACTATTATTATTATGAAATCATATAAACATATCAAATAAATTCTTAAGACATTCAAATAAACATTTTAAAGGATTTTGAGACATATTATAAAATAGATTACGAATGTTTGTAAGGTAAAAAGGAATAGAATTTGATTTTCTGTGCTTTAAATGACATAAAGGAGAGAAATGCATAATGAATACGAGTTGAAGTAATACGGATGATAAAAATGATGGAACTCTTAAAAGACAAGAAGGGGGATTTTTAAAACAAAACTGCACTCCTTTCCAGAGAGTGGTGATGACTGCTGAAACTCTTAATGGCAGCTGCCTCTTAAAGGATGGTCCCCATGTCCAGTGGAAACAGGTTTCATGCAGGCAAGGATCCTTCTAATCGTGTTGAACAAAATAACAAACCAAACAAGAATCGACTTCTAGTGGGCTGGGAATAAGAATGTACTTCCTGGGAAAGAACGACCCTGCTAGGCGTCAGTTTAAGTCGGATCCTCTGGCAGGAATCTGGCTGGAGTTCATTGAAAGGTATGGAGAGACTGAGAAAGATGCTTGAGTGAAGACGGAGAATAGGAGGGCCACTGCCTGCTCTCACCTTCGGGAAGTTCTCTGACAAAGGGAGAGCGGGGGTGTGGTCAGTGATGAGTCATCCTGATGGACACCGTCACCAGCTGTCCAGAGACTGTGGGCTTGTTACCAAAAGCGGTGTCCACCGCTAGCTGCTCGGAAGCCAATAAAGAGGCAAGGTTGGAGGAAAGGAAAGTTTGCTTTATTTCCGAGGTCGGCAACCTGGGGTTTGGGGGTGGGTGGGTGGATTCGTGTCCAAAGGCAGACATCATCCTCCACTGACAGTCAGTGGGCAAGAGCTTTTAACGGGGAGTTTCAGGGGTGTATAGGCTGAGGCAGGGGGCTCCATGCAGAAACAGCACAGTCGGCTCTGACAGTCATCTTGACATTGGTCACTGGTGGTCTGACCAGCGTCATCTCGATTGTTTTAGGTACAGTTAATCTTCAGTTCCAGGGTCGGTTTGTTCCCATTTCTTCAAGTCCAGTTCTCGGAATTGTGGCAGCTTGTGTCATGGCTACAGTCTGGTCATCATGTGGTTAACTTCTCCCACCTGATGGGGGTTTCAGTACCTATAGAAAAGCTCAAGAGTTATGGCTCAGAATATTACCTATAACCCTTGAGGAAGAACTAAAGGTCCTTGACTTTGCTGAATGACTAAACTAGTATTGTTTTGTCCTGTTTCACTGCTTTCCTTTGCTTCTGCATTTTCTCACTTCTCTGATTAAACTTACTCTTTGACTAAAGTTTTTCCACAGACAAAAGGCAGGTGGAGGACATCGGGGTCAGGGACCATAGGGTCCTGCTCCATTTCAGTTTGAGTAGCTATTGGAACAGAGGAGAGCAAGCTAGAGCCTGCATCTCTGTTGCTAGATTCATCCCAGGCTGGAAACGTTCAGCCATTGGGCAATGAGTTAAGTTTTCTGCTCTTTGGTTTTCCAAAAGAAAGCAAGTCAGGCTGCGTCCAAACAAGCCTCCTGGTGTGGTGCACACCCAAGGTTCTGATCACCGATACCAGCCTCTGCACAAATGAACTTACGTGCTCCTGGGACTGTTCTCCACATGTGTGGGGGGCGGCATGTCTGTCCCATGTAGGGCTATGTAGGTAGACAGTCATCTGTCTGTTAGACAGGGGGCTGCAGTTTGTGGACTGCCTGCCAGCGAATGTTCCAGAAGCTGCCTGGGTCATCGGCCACGCCTGGAGAGGATGAGAAGTTCTTACCATTGTAACACTTCACTATGGAGAACAGTATGGAGATTTCTTTAAAAACTAAAAATAGAACTACCATATGATCCAGCAATCCCACTCCTTGGTGTATATCTGGAGGAAATTCTAATTTGAAACAATACATGCACCCCAATGTTCACAGCAGTGCTATTTATCATACCCAAGACATGGAAGCAACCTAAATGTCCATCAACAGATGAATGGATAAAGAAGATATGGTACATGTATACAATGGAATATTACTCAGCTATAAAAAAGAATGAAATAATGCCATTTGCAGCAACACGGATGGACCTAGAAATTGTCTTTCTAAGTGAAGTAAGACAGAGAAAGACAAACATCCTATGATATTGCTTATATGTGGAATGTTAAAAAATGATAGAAATGAACTTATATACAAAACAGAAATAGACCCACAGACTTAAAAAACAAAATTATGGTTACCAAAGGGGGAGGGGGGAGGGATAAATTAGGAGTTTGGGATTAACAGATACACACTACTATATATAAAATAGATAAACAACAAGGACCTACTGTAGAGCACAGGGAACTGTACTCTATTTTGTAATAACCTACGGTAGAAAAGAATATGAAAATGATTATATATATACGTATGTATAACTGAGTCACTTTGCTGTACGCTTGAAACTAACACAACATTGTAAATCAGCTATACTTCAATTATATATCTATATAGATATAGATATATTATATAGATACAGATATACACACACATGCCTGAATCACAGAAAAATTAACACCACTTCAGTTCTCCTCAGTGGAGATGCTCTCGTAAGCCAGGAGTCAGAATGTGGCTCTCCCCATCCCATCACCATTGTGGCCATTGTCATGAGCGGTGCTGATCACTCTGACCAACTCAATTGTATAAAGACTGCCTTTGAGCTAGAAGACATCCTAAATTATCGGCATGACTGTGCTAAAGCTATCAAGCCTCAACGGGTTGCTGTTTCTAGTTACTCACCTAAACTAGGAACTAGTTGCTTAACATTGAGTAAGCCTGTCTTACTACAGGGTCTGGAGGAAAAAGCACCAACCCGGCAGCTTGGAGACCCAGGTTTGAGCTGAGAGTCAGATGCCTGCTAGGTGTGTGACTTTAAAATATCTCTAAGTCACCCTGGCCTCAGTCTTCTGTCTGGAAACCAAAACCAATATTTCCTCTGGTTTCCTCTCTTAGGCAGTGAGAATTTCAAAACCTGCAAATTCTCAGCCATCAAGTTTTGTACTCAACCCTTTGGACAGCCTCAGTTCTGTTTATCTGATACGATTTTTAATTTCCCTTTTACTCTGTGTTCATCTCTTCAGTCTTATTGCTGAGTGTTTTTCATGCCATGTAACATGTTCCTAGTGTTTTCTGCTCTTATTAGCAGGTGACTTACAAATAACAACGAAACTGATATCTGCCTTATCGTTCAAATCAGGTGTCTGCAAAAATAGAACATAAGTAATGGATGTGAAGATATTTTGGAATTGCCAAGCGTTTTATATGTACAGCGATATATGATGCAGACATTGATACATGTGTGTATGAATATACATATGTATGTAGGTTTAAGGTTTGCACATACGTCTGTGTGCATGTGTAGGTAGTGAGAGCGAGAGAGAGGGGGAGATGTTACCAATGAGAGTCCAGAAAGACAACAAAAGAAACACTGTCCTCCTTCATTTTTGTTCTGGCCTTGAGCACACTCTCCCAGCCTAACTTACCCATCGCATGGAACAGAGGCAGCCTCAGTGGGGGAAAAAGGAGAATAAGGCATGTTGTACTGTGTGGGAGGGGTTCGGCTTCACACCCAAGGGCACAGGGGAAGTACTCCTCCCTTGGCTGGTCACCTGGCCACCGGGGTATCTGTTACCTCTGTGGTCCACCCATTCTATAGTTTCCTTGGATACTCTGATTAAAGAAAGCAGTCAGGTGCCTCAGAACAGCAGTGCTGCCTCTACTTTCGTTTCTCTAGTAGGTTTCCTTATTATAAATTAAATCCGTATATTTAATGACCGATCAGGATTGATCCGTGAGCTGCACACTAAAAGACGTTTGCTGACCTTTTTGGGGGGATGGGGGTGTCACTAGTGTCTTGCCTGTTGGATTACTTTAATTTTCTGTTAGTTGGAATGTGGTGTTCAGGTGTTTGGGGGAAGATGTATCCCTTTAGAGAGGAATGATTTTTTAAATGAGCACCTCAAAAAGCCCCGTGAATATAGAAAACAAACACATTTACCAAATGGGAAAGGTCGGGGGAGGGATAAATTAGAGTGTGGGATTAACAGATACACACTACCCAATATAAAGTAGATCAACAACAAGGACCTGCGGTACAGCACAGGGAACTATATTCAATATGTTATAATAACCTATAATGGAAAAGAATCTGAAAAAGAATATATAGAACCGAATCACTTTGCTGTACAGCTGAAACATTGTAAATCAACTATACGTCAATAAAAATAAATAAATTTAAATTTTAAATTAAATTTTATTTATTTAATTAAATAAAATTGAAGCCTGTGATGAACAGGAGAAGTGGTCCCTGGGACCAGAGTTCCTGACCTGACAAATGTGAGGACCCACTGACCTCAGAGAGGAACATGGAGACCGATATCCAGCATTGGAAGCCATAAAGTAACCACCGTCATTCAAGGGTGGATCAGAGCCATAATTAAGTGATGCTCAAGATCAGAGGAAGTCCAGAAGAATAGAGTGTGTCCACACTTGCTGAACCAGGTGACTCAGTGTCTCCATCCAAAAATGCCAGTCTGTAGGTGCCATCAGAGCTGCAAAGAGCCACAAAGGGCCTGAGATGTTACCCTTTTCACAAGCCATCAGGTTAGATGGGCAGAGTTTCATGGATGTTGGCAGGAGACACAAGACTCCTGGGTCAGAGGCAAAGACTTTATTATTATTCATGCACGGCAAGCAGCATGAGCATTTGCCTGTCTACACCGATTTCCTTTGCTCCCATGTCCACAGGGCAGTGCAGATGGATGCACACAGCTTTCCAAGAAGAATGCTAAGGCAGAAAGGACAGGTCTTTTGGGAAATTCGGTCATGTTCTTATAGAAGATAAAGACATATTTGTTATTAGCATTTCACGGTATGACCTTCCACACCCTACACAGGTGTGCACATCTTTTATTTAATACTATATGTTGTTTGTGGTGTTGAATATTCTTCTTCAATGCTGTTGAGGGGCTACATGGCAAAGCATGTATAGATGTGCTATAATCGTTACAACTGAACTCCTATTTTTGGATATTTAAATTGCCTCTAATTTTTTGCTATTATAAATAGCTCTGTAAAGGACATTCTTGTCATCCTTCAGATCCGTTTCCAGACATGAATTTGCTGATTCAAGGAGAATCCAAAATTGGCCTCAAAACATAGCGTAAAATTGTAAAAAAAAATTTTACGCGAACTCTGACAGGGTCCATCATACTGTGGGCAGTATATATATTTAGAATATTTTAAAATTCAGTACATGTACGTGGCAAACAATCTTAATAGTGCAAAAAGTCAGATAACACGTCCGACTCTCACAGGCACCCCCTGCCCCAGCCCTCCAAGTCCCTGAGTCTCCCTCCCCGGATGTCGATGCAATGCCGAGATGCTGATGGGTATTTGCACTGTTTCCAAGTTTGGGCTATTATGGATAAATCTTCTACAAACATTTCTGTATAAATTTTCATGTGCTTTTTGTAGTGAGGTGGATGGACCTAGAGACTGTCATACAGAGTGAAGTAAATCAGGAAGAGGAAAACAAATACCATATGCTAACACATATATATGGAACCTAAAAATAATAATAATAATAATAATGTTCTGAAGAACCTAGGGGCAGGACAGGAATAAAGACGCAGACATAGAGAATGGACTTGAGGATATGGGGAGGGGGAAGGGTAAGCTGGGACGAAGTGAAAGAGTAGCATGGACATATATCCACTCCCAAATGTAAAATAGATTGCTAGTGGGAAGCAGCTGCATAGCACAGGGAGATCAGCTCGGTGCTTTGTGACCACCTAGAGGGGTGGGATAGGGAGGGTGGGAGGGAGGGAGACGCAAGAGGGAGGGGCTATGGGGATATATGTATATGTATAGCTGATTCACTTTGTTATACACACCATTGTAAAGCAATTATACTCCAAAAAAGATGTTAAAAATTTTTTTTTCATGTGCTCTTTTGTTTCCTTTCTTTGGGGAGTGGAATTCTTGGCTTATAGAGTAGATTCGTGTTCAACTTTTCCAGTAACGACCAAATCATTTAACACAGTGGTTCTACCATCCTACACTCCCACCAACCACGAATGAGATTTCAGTGGATCTGCAGCCTAACAATTATTGGTTGGCAGAGTTCTAAATTAGCTACTTTAATGGTTGTTCAGTGGTGTCTCATGGTGATCTGAATGCTCATTTTCAAATGACTGATGACGACCCGGTATTCCAGGGAGAATAAATAACATTTGTGAAGACCCTAAACCAGAAAAGTGGTGCTTTTTGAAAACTTCTTATAAATGATCTTATAGAAAATACAAACATAAACAGTATTAGCATTTGGGGTTGTGTATTTCCAGACTTCTGTCTTTCTCCTTCGCTCTCACATGCACACACACATTTAATATGATGAATATTTGCCATGGGATGAATGAGCCCTCTCAAAATTTACCTGTTGAAGCGCTAACTCCCAATATGATGGTGTTTGAAGATGGGACCTTTGGGAGGTTATATGGTTTAGATGAGGTCATGAGGGTGGGGCCCAGTAATGAGATGAGTGCCCTTACAAGAAAAGCATGAGTGCTGCTATGAACATTGGGGTGCATGTGTCTTTTTGAATTATGGTTTTCTCAGGGTATATGCCCAGGTGTGGGATTGCTGGGTCATATGGTAATTCTATTTTTAGTTTTTTAAGGAACCTCCATACTGTTCTCCATAGTGGCTGTATCAATTTACATTCCCACCAACAGTGCAAGAGGGTTCCCTTTTCTCCACACCCTCTCCAGCATTTATTGTTTCTAGATTTTTTGATGGCCATTCTGACCTAAATGAGAAGGAAATCCATAAAAGAAGGGATATATGTATATGTATAACTGATTCACTTTACTGTACAGTATAAACTAACACAATATTGTAAAGCAACTGTACTCCAATTAAAAAAGAAGAGGATGAGGCACGAGATCCCTCTCTCTGTGGACACACCTCGCGGAAAGGCCATGTGAAGTCAACACCAGGAAAAGGGCCTTCACAAGAACCCGACCATGTTGGCACCCTGATCTTGGACTTCCAGCTTCCAGAACCATGAGAATAAACATTTGTTGTCTAAACCCCGCAGTCTAGGGCACTTTTGCTTCAGAGGCTAAACTAACAAACACCATCTTTTCACGTTATTAAATATTCTTCTTCAACACGAGTTTAACAGCTTTGTAGTAGTTCAGTGTAGGAGTAGCCACAACTGGTACATCCACCTCTTTGCTGTTTCCTGGCACCTTGATCCTTTCAAGGCTTGTTGTAACGTTTGTCAGGACAAGACTAGAGTAATCCTCTCCCATGACATGGTTTCCTCGGGTGATGATTGAACGCCCTGAACATTCTGTGAGGCATCTTCCTTCTGGCTGTCTGGACTTTCTGTCTCCAGCTGCTGTCCTGCCAGAATCTCTTGAAGCTCCAGGGGCCCCACCATACACAAGTGCAGCTTCACATTCACCCAGAGACTTGAGAGGACCAGACGCATTTATCTGGGGCTCTTTCCTTGCACGGTTTCCTTTCTTGGGTCCTGCCCACAAATTCCAGCCACTCAGCAGCCCCCAACCCTGCTTCCCTTGGGCTCTGCTTCCCTGCCTTGGGTCCACACTGGGCCTCTCAGCAGAAAACTGGGGCAATCCAGGTATAACTTGTGTGCTTCTCTTCTCTCTCTGAGGACAGGCCTACCCTTCCTGTTGTCTGAAAGCTGAAAATGGTTGCGTCCTCATTTTGTAGTTACTTAGACCAATGGGGTTACTCTGGTCCCAGTTACTTTATCATGGTCCTGTCTTATTCGTGAAATTGTTCTGCTATTACAAACAAACTTTCATGCGCCTATGTATAATTCTCTGTATACAGATACCTCAAATAATTTTCTTTGGCTACTTATTAAAAACAATAATGTTAAGTCAAGATTTATAGTTTTTGTAATGTGTCCCCTAATTGTGCTATTCCTTTTATCAATAGTTACACCCTAAAAAAAAAAAAATTACACCCTGCTTATTTCATTAGATGGGAAGTTTTAGTTAATTAGTTTTACAACTAAAAGAAACATATGTATGTTGTATACTTCCCCCGCCCCCCACAGAGTCAAGTAGAATAATAAAGAAACAGAAATCTTTCTCATGTACCTGTATCATCATCTTTGGAAGAAACCAAACTTAACAGTCTCTTTTGTATCTTTCAGAATTTTCTAAGTCCATAAACACCTATATATTTTTTTCCTTTCCTTTTATTATGATACAGATGGGAATACATTCTTTGCATCGTTATGCATCTTTTTAAAAATTAACAACGTATCTTGCATAAATTTCTCTATTTAACTTGCTAGATTTTATTTATCAATCACATTAAAAAAATAGCTCTACTTTCTGGATGTACCACAGTTTAGCTAATCAAGTCTCTGTGGAGACTTCTAGTGTTTCCATTTTCAGTGTTTC